>NC_064647.1:8109451-8412482 GCF_023864345.2 Schistocerca serialis cubense
TCTCCTGTGAGTAGATTATCGAATCCGACGCCAAAATGATTGTTAATTGTAACGTTCAGGGACTCCTAAAGACGATGGAACACTCAAATTGCGTCAAGAATCAATACATCGTTTCCCAGCCGACTTGTCTCCAAGGGTCTATTGCTGCCTCGGGCACCTTATGGTCGTTCTCCCGTGAGTTTAGAATATCGAATCCGACGCAAAAATGTTAGTTAATTGTAACGTTTAGGGCCCCTAATGACGATGGGACTCTAAAATTGCGTCGAGATTCAATACATCGTCCTCCAGCCGACTTGTCTCCATGGGGATATTACTGCCTCCGGCCTCTTATGTTCGCTCTCATGTGAGTCTAGATTTTCGAATCCGACGCGAAACTGATTGTTAATTGTAATGTTTAAGGCCTCCTAATGACGATGGAACTCTCAAATTGCGTCGTGGTTCAATACATCGGCCTCCAGCCGACTTGTCTCCAAGGGTCTGTTGCTGCCTCGGGCACCTTATGGTCGTTCTCTTGTAAGTCTACATTTTCGAATCCGACGCCAAAATGATAGTACATTACAACGTTCAGGGCGACCTAATGACGATGGAACACTCAAATTGCGTCGAGATTCAATACATCGTCCTCCAGCCGACTTGTCTCCAAGGGTCTATTGCTGCCTCGGGCACCTTATGGTCGTTCTCCTGGGAGTCTAGATTTTCGAATCCGACGCATAAATGATAGTTAATTGTAACGTTCAGGGACTCCTAAAGACGATGGAACACTCAAATTGCGTCGAGAGTCAATACATCGACCTCCAGTCGACTTGTATCCAAAGGGATATTGCAGTCTCGTGCACCATATGATCCTTCTCCTGTTAGTAGATTTTCGAATCCGACGCTAAAATGATAGTTAACTGTAACGTTCAGGGCCTCCTAATGCCGATGGAACACTCAAATTGCGTCGAGATTCAATACATCGGCCTCCAGCCGATTTGTCTCCAAGGGTCTATTGCTGCCTCGGGCACCTTATGGTCGTTCTCTTGTAAGTCTAGATTTTCGAATCCGACGCAAAAATGATAGTTAATTGTAACGTTCAGCGCCTCCTGATGACGATAGAACTCTCAAATTGCGTCGAGATTCAATACATCGTCCTCCAGCCGATTTGTCTCCAAGGGGATATTGCTGCCTCGGGCACCAAATGGTCCGTCTGCTGTGAGTCTAGATTTTCGAATCCGACGCTAAAATGATAGTTAACTGTAACGTTCAGTGCCTCCTAATGCCGATGGAACACTCAAATTGCGTCGAGATTCAATACATCGGCCTGCAGCCGACTTGTATCCAAGGGTCTATTGCTGCCTCGGGCACCTTATGGTCGTTCTCCTTGCGAGTTTAGATAATCGAATCCGACGCAAAAATGATAGTTAATTGTAAAGTTCAGGGCCTCCTAATGCCGATGGAACACTCAAATTGCGTCGAGATTCAATACATCGGCCTCCAGCCGACTTGTCTCCAAGGGGATATTGCTGTCGCGGGCACCATATGATCCTTCTCCTGTGATTCTAGATTTTCGAATCCGACGCAAAAATGATAGTGAATAGTATCGTTCAGGGCCTCCTAATGACGATAGAAGACTCAAATTGCGTCGAGATTCAATACATCGTCCTCCAGCCGATTTGTCTCCAAGGGGATATTGCTGCCTCGGGCAACAAATGGTCAGTCTCCTGTGAGTCTAGATTTTCGAATCCGACGAAAAACTGATAGTTAATTGTCACGTTCAGGGCCTCCTAATGACGATGGAACTCTCAAATTGCGTCGACGTTCAATACATCGTCCTCCAGCCGACTTGTCTCCAAGGGTCTATTGCTGCGTTTGGCACCTTATGGTCGTTCTCCTGTGAGTTTAGATTATCGAATCCGACGCAAATAGTTAATTGTAACGTTTAGGACCTCCTAATGACGATGGGACACACAAATTGCGTCGAGATTCAATACATCGGCCTCCAGCCGACTTGTCTCCAAGGGTCTATTGCTGCCTCGGGCACCTTATGGTCGTTCTCCTGTGAGTCTAGATTTTCGAATCCGACACAAAAATGATAGTTAATTGTAACGTTCAGGGCCTTCTAATGACGATGGAACATTCAAATTGCGTCGAGATTCAATACATCATCCTCCAGCCGACTTGTGTCCAAGGGTCTATTGCTGCCTCGGGCACCTTATGGTCGTTCTCCTGTGAGTCTAGATTTTCGAATCCGACGCAAAAATGATAGTTAATTGTAACGTTCAGGGCTTTCTAATGACGATGGAACACTCAAATTGCGTCGAGATTCAATACATCGGCCTCCAGCGATTTGGTCTCCAAGGGGATATTGCTGCCTCGGTCACCATATGATCCTTCTCCTGTGAGTCTAGATTTTCGAATCCGACGCAAAAATGATAGTGAATAGTAACGTTCGGCGCCTCCTGATGACGATAGAACTCTCAAATTGCGTCGAGATTCAATACATCGTCCTCCAGCCGATTTGTCTCCAAGGGGATATTGCTGCCTCGGGCACCAAATGGTCCGTCTGCTGTGAGTCTAGATTTTCGAATCCGACGCTAAAATGATAGTTAACTGTAACGTTCAGGCCTTCCTAATGCCGATGGAACACTCAAATTGCGTCGAGATTCAATATATCGGCCTCCAGCCGACTTGTCTCCAAAGGTCTATTGCTGCCTCGGGCCCCTTATGGTCGTTCTCCTGTGAGTTTAGATTATCGAATCCGACGCAAAAATGATAGTTAATTGTAACGTTCAGGGACTCCTAATGACGATGGAACACTCAAATTGCGTCGAGATACAATGCATCGGCCTCCAGCGGACTTGTCTCCAAGGGGATATTGCTGTCTCGGGCACCTTATGGTCGTTCTCCTGTCAGTTTAGATTATCGAATCCGACGCAAAAATGATAGTTAATTGTAACGTTCAGCGCCTCCTAATGCCGATGGAACACTCAAATTGCGTCGAGATTCAATACATCGGACTCCAGCCGACTTGTCTCCAAGGGGATATAGCTGTCTCGGGCACCATATGATCCTTCTCCTGTGAGTCTAGATTTTCGAATCCGACGCAAAAATGATAGTTAATTGTAACGTTCAGGTCCTCCTAATGACGATGGAACTGTCAAATTGCGTCGAGATTAAATACATCGTCCTCCAGCCGACCTGTCTCCTAGGGTCTATTGCTGCCTCGGGCACCTTATGGTCGTTCTCCTGTGAGTCTAGATTTTCGAATCCGACGCAAAAATGATAGTTAATTGTAACGTTCAGGGCCTCCTAATGCCGATGGAACACTCAAATTGCGTCGAGATTCAATACATCGGCCTCCAGCCGACTTGTCTCCAAGGGGATATTGGTGTCGCGGGCACCATATGATCCTTCTCCTGTGATTCTAGATTTTCGAATCCGACGCAAAAATGATAGTGAATAGTAACGTTCAGGGCCTCCTAATGACGATAGAAGACTCAAATTGCGTCGAGATTCAATACATCGTCCTCCAGCCGATTTGTCTCCAAGGGGATATTGCTGCCTCGGGCAACAAATGGTCCGTCTGCTGTGAGTCTAGATTTTCGAATCCGACGAAAAACTGATAGTTAATTGTAACGTTCAGGGCCTCCTAACGACGATGGAACTCTCAAATTGCGTCGACGTTCAATACATCGTCCTCCAGCCGACTTGTCTCCAAGGGTCTATTGCTGCCTTTGGCACCTTATGGTCGTTCTCCTGTGAGTTTAGATTATCGAATCCGACGCAAATGTGATAGTTAATTGTAACGTTTAGGACCTCCTAATGACGATGGGACACACAAATTGCGTCGAGATTCAATACATCGGCCTCCAGCCGACTTGTCTCCAAGGGTCTATTGCTGCCTCGGGCACCTTATGGTCGTTCTCCTGTGAGTCTAGATTTTCGAATCCGACACAAAAATGATAGTTAATTGTATTGTTCAGGGCCTTCTAATGACGATGGAACATTCAAATTGCGTCGAGATTCAATACATCATCCTCCAGCCGACTTGTCCCCAAGGGTCTATTGCTGCCTCGGGCACCTTATGGTCGTTCTCCTGTGAGTCTAGATTTTCGAATCCGACGCAAAAATGATAGTTAATTGTAACGATCAGGGCCTCCTAATGCCGATGGAACACTCAAATTGCGTCGAGATTCAATACATCGGCCTCCAGCCGACTTGTCTCCAAGGGGATATTGCTGTCTCGGGCACCATATGATCCTTCTCCTGTGAGTCTAGAATTTCGAATCCGACGCAAAAATGATAGTGAATAGTAACGTTCAGGGCCTCCTAAGGACGATAGTAGACTCAAATTGCGTCGAGATTCAATACATTGTCCTCCAGCCGATTTGTCTCCAAGGGGATATTGCTGCCTCGGGCACCAAATGGTCCGTCTGCTGTGAGTCTAGATTTTCGAATCCGACGAAAAACTGATAGGTAATTGTAACATTCAGGGCCTCCTAATGACGATGGAACACTCAAATTGCGTCGAGATTCAATACTTCGTCCTCCAGCCGACTTGTCTCCAAGGGTCTATTGCTGCCTCGGGCACCTTATGGTCGTTCTCCTGTGAGTCTAGATTTTCGAATCCGACGCAAAAATGATAGTGAATAGTATCGTTCAGGGCCTCCTAATGACGATAGAAGACTCAAATTGCGTCGAGATTCAATACATCGTCCTCCTGCCGATTTGTCTCCAAGGGGATAATGCTGCCTCGGGCACCAAATGGTCCGTCTGCTGTGAGTCTAGATTTTCGAATCCGACGAAAAACTGATAGTTAATTGTAACATTCAGGGCCTTCTAATGACGATGGAACACTCAAATTGCGTCGCGATCCAATACATTGTCCTCCAGCCGACTTGTCTCCAAGGGTCTAATGCTGCCTCGGGCACCTTATGGTCGTTCTCTTGTAAGTCTAGATTTTCGAATCCGACGCAAAAATGATAGTTAATTGTAACGTTCAGGGCCTCCTAATGACGATGGAACTGTCAAATTGTGTCGAGATTAAATACATCGTCCTCCAGCCGACCTGTCTCCAAGGGTCTATTGCAGCCTCGGGCACCTTATGGTCGTTCTCCTGTGAGTCTAGATTTTCGGATCCGACGCAAAAATGATAGTTAATTGTAACGTTCAGGGCCTTCTAATGACGATGGAACACTCAAATTGCGTCGAGATTCAATACATCGTCCTCCAGCCGACTTGTCTCCAAGGGTCTGTTGCTGCCTCGGGCACCTTATGGTCGTTCTCCTGTGAGTTTAGATTATCGAATCCGACGCAAAAATGATAGTTAATTGTAACGCTCAGGGCCTCCTAATGCCGATGGAACAGTCAAATTGCGTCGAGATTCAATACATCGGCCTCCAGCCGACTTGTCTCCAAGGGGATATTGCTGTCTCGGGCACCATTTGATCCTTCTCCTGTGAGTCTAGATTTTCGAATCCGACGCAAAAATGATAGTGAATAGTAACGTTCAGGGCCTCCTAATGACGATGGAACACTCAAATTGCTTCGCGATCCAATACATCGTCCTCCAGCCGACTTGTCTCCAAGGGGATATTGCTGCCTAGGGCTCCATGTGGTCCGTCTCCTGTGAGTCTAGATTTTTGAATCCGACACGAAACTGATAGTTAATTGTAACGTTCAGGGTTTTGTAATGACGATGGAACACTCAAATTGCGTCGAGATTCAATACATCGGCCTCCAGCCGACTTGTCTCCAAGGGTCTGTTGCTGCCTCGGGCACCTTATGGTCGTTCTCCTGTGAGTTTAGATTAACGAATCCGACGCAAAAATGATTGTTAATTGTAACGTTTAGGGCCTCCTAATGACGATGGGACACTCAAATTGCGTCGAGATTCAATACATCGTCCTCCTCCCGACTTGTCTCTAAGGGGATATTGCTGTCTCGGGCAAAATATGATCCTTCTCCTGTGAGTCTAGATTTTCGAATCCGACGCAAAAATAATAGTGAATTGTAACGTTCAGCGCCTCCTAATGACAATAGAAGACTCAAATTGCGTCGAGATTCAATACATCGTCCTTCAGCCGATATGTCTCCAAGGGGATATTGCTGCCTCGGGCACCAAATGGTCCGTCTGCTGTGAGTCTTGATTTTCGAATCCGAGGAAAAACTGATAGTTAATTGTAACATTCAGGGCCTCCTAATGACGATGGAACACTCAAATTGCGTCGCGATCCAATACATCGTCTCCAGCCGACTTGTCTCCAAGTGTCTAATGCTGCCTCGGGCACCTTATGGTCGTTCTCTTGTAAGTCTAGATTTTCGAATCCGACGCAAAAATGATAGTTAATTGTAACGTTCAGGGCCTCCTAATGACGATGGAACTCTCAAATTGCGTTGAGATTCAATACATCGTCCTCCAGCCGACTTGTCTCCAAGGGTCTATTGATGCCTCGGGCACCTTATGGTCGTTCTCCTGTGAGTCTAGATTTTCGAATCCGAAGCAAAAATGATAGTTCATTGTAACGTTCAGGGCGTCCTAATGACGATGGAACACTCAAATTGCGTCAAGAATCAATACATCGGTTTCCAGCCGGCTTGTCTCCAAGGGTCTATTGCTGCATCGGGCACCTTATGGTCGTTCTCCTGTGAGTCTAGAGTTTCGAATCCGACGCATAAGTGATAGTTAATTGTAACGTTCAGGTACTCCTAAAGACGATGGAACACTCAAATTGCGTCGAGAGTCAATACATCGACCTCCAGTCGACTTGTATCTAAGGGGATATTGCTGTCTCAGGCACAATATGATCCTTCTCCTGTGAGTCTAGATTTTCGAATCCGACGCAAAAATGATAGTGAATTGTAACGTTCTGCGCCCCCTAATGACGATAGAAGACTCAAATTGCGTCGAGATTCAATACATCGTCTTCCAGCCGATTTGTCTCCAAGGGTCTGTTGCTGCCTCGGACACCTTATGGTCGTTCTCCTGTGAGTTTAGATAATCGAATCCGACGCAAAAATGATAGTTAATTGTAACGTTTAGGGCCTCCTAATGACGATGGAACACTCATTTTGCGTCGCGATCCAATACATCGTCCTCCAACCGACTTGTCTCCAAGGGTCAATACCTGCCACGGGCACCTTGTGATCGTTCTGCTGTGAGTCTAGATTTTCGAACCAGACGCAAAACTGATTGTCAATTGTAACATTCAGGGCCTCCTAATGACGATGGAACACTCAAATTGCGTCGACATTCAATACATCGGCCTCCAGCCGACTTGTCTCCAAGGGGATATTGCTGCCTCGGGCACCTTATGGTCGTTCTCCTGAGAGTCTAGATTTTCGAATCCGACGCAAATATGATAGTTAATTGTAACGTTCAGGGCCTTCAAATGGCGATGGAACACTCAAAATGCGTCGAGATTCAATCCATCGTCCTCCAGCCGATTTGTCTCCAATGGGATATTGCTGCCTCGGGCTCCATGTGGTCCGTCTCCTGTGAGTCTAGATTTTCGAATCCGACGCGAAACTGATAGTTAATTGTAACGTTCACGGCCTTGTAATGACGATGGAACACTCAAATTGCGTCGAGATTCAATACATCGTCCTCCAGCCGACTTGTCTCCAAGGGGATATCGCTGCCTCGAGCACCACATGGTCCGTCTCCGGTGATTCTACGTTTTCGAATCCGACGCAAAACTCATAGTTAATTGTAACGTTAAGGGCCTCCTAAAGACGATGGAGCACTCCAATTGCGTCGCGATTCAATACATGTCCTCCAGTGGACTGTTCTCCAAGGGGATATTGCTGCTTCGGGCACCTTATGGTATGTCTCCAGTGAGTCTAGATTAACGAATCCGACGCAAAAATGGTAGTTAATTGTAACGTTTAGGGCTTCCTAATGACGATGGGACACTCAATTTGCGTCGAGATTCAATACATCGTCCTCCAGCCGACTTGTCTCCAAGTGGATATTGCTGTCTCGGGCACAATATGATCCTTCTACTGTGAGTCTAGATTTTCGAATCCGACGCAAAAATGATAGTGAATTGTAACGTTCAGCGCCTCCTAATGACGATAGAAGACTCAAATTGTGTCCAGATTCAATACATCGTCCTCCAGCCGATTTGTCTCCAAGGGGATATTGCTGCCTCGGGCACCAAATGGTCCGCCTGCTGTGAGTCTAGATTTTCGAATCCGATGAAAAACTGACAGTTAATTGTAACATTCAGGGCCTCCTAATGACGATGGGCCCCTAAAATAGCGTCGCGATCCAATACATCGTCCTCCAGCCGACTTCCCTCCAAGTGTCTAATGCTGCCTCGGGCACCTTATGGTCGTTCTCTTGTAAGTCTAGATTTTCGAATCCGACGAAAAAATGATAGATAATTGTAACGTTCAGGGCCTTCTAATGACGATGGAACAATCATATTGCGTCAAGAATCAATACATCGGTTTCCAGCCGACTAGTCTCCAAGGGTCTATTGCTGCCTCGGGCACCTTATGGTCGTTCTCCTGTGAGTCTAGATTTTCGAATCCGACGCATAAATGATAGTTAATTGTAACGTTCAGGAACTCCTAAAGACGATGGAACACTCAAATTGCGTCGAGAGTCAATACATCGACCTCCAGTCGACTTGTATCCAAGGGGATTTTGCAGTCTCGGGCACAATATGATCCTTCTCCTGTGAGTCTAGATTTTCGAATCCGGCGCAAAAATGATAGTGAATAGTAACGTTCAGCGCCTCCTAATGACGATAGAAGACTCAAATTGCGTCGAGATTCAATACATCGTCCTCCAGCCGATTTGTCTCCAAGGGTCTGTTGCTGCCTCGTGCACCTTATGGTCGTTGTCCTGTGAGTTTAGATTATCGAATCCGACGCAAAAATGATAGTTAATTGTAACGTTTAGGGCCTCCTAATGACGATGGAACACTCATTTGGCGTCGCGATCCAATACATCGTCCTCCAACCGACTTGTCTCCAAGGGTCAATAGCTGCCACGGGCACCTTGTGATCGTTCTGCTGTGAGTCTAGATTTTCGAACCCGACGCAAAACTGATTGTTAATTATAACGTTCATGGCCACCTAATGACGATGGAACACTCAAATTGCGTCGAGATTCAATACATCGGCCTCCAGCCGACTTGTCTCCAAGGGGATATTGCTGCCTCGGGCACCTTATGGTCGTACTCCTGAGAGTCTAGATTTTCGAATCCGACGCATAAATGATAGTTAATTGTAACGTTCAGGTACTCCTAAAGACGATGGAACACTCAAATTGCGTCGAGATTCAATACATCGGCCTCCAGCCGACTTGTCTCCAAGGGGATATCGCTGCCTCGGGCACCACATGGTCCGTCTCCGGTGATTCTACGTTTTCGAACCCGACGCAAAACTCATAGTTAATTGTAACGTTCAGGGCCTCCTATTGGCGATGGAACACTCAAATTGCGTCGAGATTCAATACATCGACCTCCAGCCGACTTGTCTCCAAGGGGATATTGCTGCATCGGGCACCTTATGCTCGTTCTCCTGTGAGTTTAGATTTTCGAATCCGACGAAAAACTGATAGTTAATTGTAACATTCAGGGCCTCCTAATGACGATGGAACACTCATTTTGCGTCGCGATCCAATACATCGTCCTCCAGCCGATTTGTCTCCAATTGGATATTGCTGCCTCGGGCACCAAATGGTCCGTCTGCTGTGAGTCTAGATTTTCGAATCCGATGAAAAACTGATAGTTAATTGTAACATTCAGGGCCTCCTAATGACGATGGACCCCTAAAATAGCGTCGCGATCCAATACATCGTCCTCCAGCCGACTTGTCTCCAAGTGTCTAATGCTGCCTCGGGCACCTTATGGTCGTTCTCTTGTAAGTCTAGATTATCGAATCCGACGCAAAAATGATAGTTAATTGTAACGTTCAGGGCCTCCTAATGACGATGGAACTCTCAAATTGCGTCGAGATTCAATACGTCGTCCTCCAACCGACTTGTCTCCAAGGGTCTATTGCTGCCTCGGGCACCTTATGGTCGTTCTCCTGTGAGTCTGGATTTTCGATTCCGACGTAAAAATGATAGTTAATTGTAACGTTCAGGGCGTCCTAATGACGATGCAACACTCAAATTGCGTCAAGAATCAATACATCGGTTTCCAGCCGATTTGTCTCCAAGGGTCTGTTGCTGCCTCGGGCACCTCATGGTCGTTGTCCTGTGAGTTTAGATTATCGAATCCGACGCAAAAATGATAGTTAATTGTAACGTTTAGGGCCTCCTAATGACGATGGAACACTCATGTGGCGTCGCGATCCAATACATCGTCCTCCAACCGACTTGTCTCCAAGGGTCAATAGCTGCCACGGGCACCTTGTGATCGTTCTGCTGTGAGTCTAGATTTTCGAACCCGACGCAAAACTGATTGTTAATTGTAACGTTCATGGCCACCTAATGACGATGGAACACTCAAATTGCGTCGAGATTCAATACATCGGCCTCCAGCCGACTTGTCTCCAAGGGGATATTGCTGCCTCGGGCACCTTATGGTCGTTCTCCTGAGAGTCTAGATTTTCGAATCCGACGCATAAATGATAGTTAATTGTAACGTTCAGGGAATCCTAAAGACGATGGTGCACTCAAATTGCGTCGCGATTCAATACATCGTCCTCCAGCGGACTGGTCTCCAAGGGAATATTGCTGCCTCGGGCACCTTATGGTCCGTAACCAGTGAGTCTAGATTTCCGAATCCGACTAAGAACTGATGGTTAATTGTAACATTCAGGGCCTCCTAATGACGATGGAACACTCAAATTGCGTCGAGATTCAATACATCGGCCTCCAGCCGACTTGTCTCCAAGGGGATATCGCTGCCTCGGGCACCACATGGTCCGTCTCCGGTGATTCTACGTTTTCGAATCCGACGCAAAACTCATAGTTAATTGTAACGTTCAGGGCCTCCTATTGGCGATGGAACACTCAAATTGCGTCGAGATTCAATACATCGACCTTCAGCCGACTTGTCTCCAAGGGGATATTGCTGCATCGGGCACCTTATGCTCGTTCTCCTGTGAGTTTAGATTTTCGAATCCGACGAAAAACTGATAGTTAATTGTAACATTCAGGGCATCCTAATGACGATGGAACACTCATTTTACGTCGCGATCCAATACATCGTCCTCCAACCGACTTGTCTCCAATGGTCAATAACTGCCACGGGCACCTTGTGATCGTTCTGCTGTGAGTCTAGATTTTCGAACCCGACGCAAAACTGATTGTTAATTGTTACGTTCATGGCCACCTAATGACGATGGAACACTCAAATTGAGTCGAGATTCAATACATCGACCTCCAGCCGACTTGTCTCCAAGGGGATATTGCTGCATCGGGCACCTTATGCTCGTTCTCCTGTGAGTCTAGATTTTCGAATCCGACGCAAAACTGATAGTTAATTGTAACGTTCAGGGCCTTGTAATGACGATGGAACACTCAAATTGCGTCGAGATTCAATACATTGTCCTCCAGCCGACTTGTCTCCAAGGGGATATTGCTGTCTCGGGCACAATATGATCCTTCTCCTGTGAGTCTAGATTTTCGAATCCGACACAAAAATGATAGTGAATTGTAACGTTCAGCGCCTCCTAATGACGATTGAAGACTCAAATTGCGTCGAGATTCAATACATCGTCCTCCAGCCGATTTGTCTCCAAGGGGATATTGCTGCCTCGGGCACCAAATGGTCCGTCTGCTGTGAGTCTAGATTTTCGAATCCGACGAAAAACTGATAGTTAATTGTAACATTCAGGGCCTCCTAATGAGGATGGAACACTCAAATTGCGTCGCGATCCAATACATCGTCCTCCAGCCGACTTGTCTCCACGGGTCTAATGCTGCCTCGGACACCTTATGGTCGTTCTCTTGTAAGTCTAGATTTTCGAATCCGACGCAAAAATGATAGTTAATTGTAACGTTCAGGGCGTCCTAATGACGATGGAACACTCAAATTGCGTCAAGAGACAATACATCGGTTTCCAGCCGACTTGTCTCCAAGGGTCTATTGCTGCCTCGGGCACGTTATGGTCGTTCTCCTGTGAGTCTAGATTTTCGAACCCGACGCATAAATGATAGTTAATTGTAACGTTCAGGGACTCCTAAAGACGATGGAACACTCAAATTGCGTCGAGAGTCAATACATCGACCTCCAGTCGACTTGTATCCAAGGGGATATTGCAGTCTCGGGCACAATATGATCCTTCTCCTGTGAGTCTAGATTTTCGAATCCGACGCAAAAATGATATCGAATTGTAACGTTCAGCGCCTCCTAATGACGATTGAAGACTCAAATTGCGTCGAGATTCAATACATCGTCCTCCAGCCGATTTGTCTCCAAGGGGATATTGCTGCCTCGGGCACCAAATGTTCCGTCTGCTGTGAGTCTAGATTTTCGAATCCGACGAAAAATTGATAGTTAATTTTAACATTCAGGGCCTCCTAATGACGATGGAACACTCAAATTGCGTCGCGATCCAATACATCGTCCTCCAGCCGACTTGTCTCGAAGAGTCTAATGCTGCCTCGGGCACCTTATTGTCGTTCTCCTGTGAGTCTAGATTTTCGAATCCGACGCATAAATGATAGTTAATTGTAACGTTCAGGGACTCCTAAAGACGATGGAACACTCAAATTGCGTCGAGAGTCAATACATCGGTTTCCAGCCGACTTGTCTCCAAGGGGAATATTGCTGTCTGGAGCACCGTTTGAACTTCTCCTGTGAGTAGATTTTCGAATCCGAAGCTAAAATGATTGTTAGTTGTAGCGTTCAGGGCCCCCTAATGACGATGAAACACTCAAATTGCGTCAAGAATCAATACATCGGTTTCCAGCCGACTTGTCTCCAAGGGTCTATTGTTGCCTCGGGCACCTTATGGTCGTTCTCCTGTGAGTCTAGATTTTCGAATCCGACGCATAAATGATAGTTAATTGTAACGTTCAGGTACTCCTAAAGACGATGGAACACTCAAATTGCGTCGAGAGTCAATACATCGACCTCCAGTCGACTTGTATCCAAGGGGATATTGCAGTCTCGGGCACAATATGATCCTTCTCCTGTGAGTCTAGATTTTCGAATCCGACGCAAAAATGATAGTGAATTGTAACGTTCAGCGCCTCCTAATGACGATGGAAGACTCAAATTGCGTCGAGATTCAATACATCGTCCTCCAGCCGATTCGTCTCCAAGGGTCTGTTGCTGCCTCGGGCACCTTATGGTCGTTGTCCTGTGAGTTTAGATTATCGAATCCGACGCTAAAATGATAGTTAATTGTAACGTTTAGGGCCTCCTAATGACGATGGAACACTCATTTGGCGTCGCGATCCAATACATCGTCCTCCAACCGACTTGTCTCCAAGGGTCAATAGCTGCCACGTGCACCTTGTGATCGTTGTACTGTGAGTCTAGATTTTCGAACCCGACGCAAAACTGATTGTTAATTGTAACGTTCATGGCCACCTAATGACGATGGAACACTCAAATTGCGTCGAGATTCAATACATCGGCCTCCAGCCGACTTGTCTCCAAGGGGATATTGCTGCCTCGGGCACCTTATGGTCGTTCTCCTGAGAGTCTAGATTTTCGAATCCGACGCATAAATGGTAGTTAATTGTAACGTTCAGGGACTCCTAAAGACGATGGAGCACTCAAATTGCGTCGCGATTCAATACATCGTCCTCTAGCGGACTGGTCTCCAAGGGAATATTGCTGCCTCGGGCACCTTATGGTCCGTCTCCAGTGAGTCTAGATTTTCGAATCCGACTAAGAACTGATGGTTAATTGTAACATTCAGGGCCTCCTAATGACGATGGAACACTCAAATTGCGTCGAGATTCAATACATCGACCTCCAGCCGACTTGTCTCCAAGGGGATATTGCTGCATTGGGCACCTTATGCTCGTTCTCCTGTGAGTCTAGATTTTCGAATCCGACGCGAAACTGATAGATAATTGTAACGTTCAGGGCCTTGTAATGACGATGGAACACTCAAATTGCGTCGAGATTCAATACATCGGCCTCCAGCCGACTTGTCTCCAAGGGTCTGTTGCTGCCTCGGGCACCTTATGGTCGTTCTCCTGTGTGTTAAGATTAACGAATCCGACGCAAAAATGATAGTTAATTGTAACGTTTAGGGCCTCCTAATGACGATGGGACACTCAAATTGCGTCGAGATTCAATACATCGTCCTCCACCCGACTTGTCTCCAAGGGGATATTGCTGTCTCGGGCACAATATGATCCTTCTCCTGTGAGTCTAGATTTTCGAATCCGACACAAAAATGATAGTGAATTGTAACGTTCAGCGCCTCCTAATGACGATACAAGACTCAAATTGCGTCGAGATTCAATACATCGTCCTCCAGCCGATTTGTCTCCAAGGCGATATTGCTGCCTCGGGCACCAAATGGTCCGTCTGCTGTGAGTCTAGATTTTCGAATCCGACGAAAAATCGATAGTTAATTTTAACATTCAGGGCCTCCTAATGACGATGGAACTCTCAAATTGCGTCGCGATCCAATACATCGTTCTTCAGCCGACTTGTCTCCAAGAGTCTAATGCTGCCTCGGGCTCCTTATTGTCGTTCTCCTGTGAGTCTAGATTTTCGAATCCGACGCATAAATGATAGTTAATTGTAACGTTCAGGGACTCCTAAAGACGATGGAACACTCAAATTGCGTCGAGAGTCAATACATCGGTTTCCAGCCGACTTGTCGCCAAGGGGTATATTGCTGTCTGGAGCACCGTTTGAACTTCTCCTGTGAGTAGATTTTCGAATCCGAAGCTAAAATGATTGTTAATTGTAGCGTTCAGGGCCTCCTAATGGCGATGAAACACTCAAATTGCGTCAAGAATCAATACATCGGTTTCCAGCCGACTTGTCTCCAAGGGACTATTGCTGCCTCGGGTACCTTATGGTCGTTCTCCTGTGAGTTTAGATTATCGAATCCAACGCAAAAATGATAGTTAATTGTAACGTTTAGGGCCTCGTAATGACGATGGAACACTCAAATTGCGTCGAGATTCAATACATCGGCCTCCAGCCGACTTGTCTCCAAGGGTCGTTTGCTGCCTCGGGCACCTTATGGTCGTTCTCCTGTGAGTTTAGATTATCGAATCCGACGCAAAAATGATAGTTAATTGTAACGTTTAGAGCCTCCTAATGATGATGGGACACTCAAATTGCGTCGAGATTCAATAAATCGTCCTCCAGCCGACTTGTCTCCAAGGGTCTATTGCTGCCTCGGGCACCTTATGGTCGTTCTCCTGTGAGTCTAGATTTTCGAATCCGACGCAAAAATAATAGTTAATTGTAACGTTCAGGGACTCCTAAAGACGATGGAACACTCAAATTGCGTCGAGAGTCAACACATCGACCTCCAGTCGACTTGTATCCAAGGGGATATTGCAGTCTCGGGCACAATATGATCCATCTCCTGTGAGTCTAGATTTTCGAATCCGACGCAAAAATGATAGTGAATTGTAACGTTCAGCGCCTCCTAATGACGATAGAAGACTGAAATTGCGTCGAGATTCAATACATCGTCCTCCAGCCGACTTGTCTCCAAGGGGATATCGCTGCCTCGGGCATTAAATGGTCCTTCTCCGATGATTCTACGTTTTCGAATCCGACGCAAAACTGCTTGTTAATTGTAACGTTCAGGGCCTCCTGTTGGCGATGGAACACTCAAATTGCGTCGAGATTCTATACATTGACCTCCAGCCGACTTGTCTCCAAGGGGATATTGCTGCATCGGGCACCTTAAGCTCGTTCTCCTTTGAGTTTAGATTTTCGAATCCGACGAAAAACTGATAGTTAATTGTAACATTCAGGGCCTCCTAATGACGATGGAACACTCATTTTGCGTCGCGATCCAATACATCGTCCTCCAACCGACATGTCTCCGATTGTCAATAGCTGCCACAGGCACCTTGTGATCGTTCAGCTGTGAGTCTAGATTTTCGAACCCGACGCAAAACTGATTGTTAATTGTAACGTTCATGGCTACCTAATGACGATGGAACACTCAAATTGAGTCGAGATTCAATACATCGACCTCCAGCCGACTTGTCTCCAAGGGGATATTGCTGCATCGGGCACCTTATGCTCGTTCTCCTGTGAGTCTAGATTTTCGAATCCGACGCGAAACTGATAGTTAATTGTAACGTTCAGGGCCTTGTAATGACGATGGAACACTGAAATTGCGTCGAGATTCAATACATCGTCCTCCAGCCGACTTGTCTCCAAGGGGATATTGCTGTCTCGGGCACAATATGATCATTCTCCTGTGAGTTTAGATTTTCGAATCCGACGAAAAACTGATAGTTAATTGTAACATTGAGGGCCTCCTAATGACGATGGAACACTCATTTTGCGTCGCGATCCAATACATCGTCCTCCAACCGACTTGTCTCCAATGGTCAATAGCTGCCACGGGCACCTTGTGATCGTTCAGGTGTGAGTCTAGATTTTCGAACCCGACGCAAAACTGATTGTTAATTGTAACGTTCATGGCCTCCTAATGACGATGGAACACTCAAATTGCGACGAGATTCAATACATCGACCTCCAGCCGACTTGTCTCCAAGGGTCTAATGCTGCCTCGGGCACAATATGATCCTTCTCCTGTGAGTATAGATTTTCGAATCCGACGCGTAAATGATAGTTAATTGTAACGTTCAGGGACTCCTAAAGATGATGGAACACTCAAATTGCGTCGAGATTCAATACATCGTCCTCCAGCCGACTTGTCTCCAAGGGTCTATTGCTGCCTCGGGCACCTTATGGTCGTTCTCCTGTGAGTCTAGATTTTCGAATCCGACGCAAAAATAATAGTTAATTGTAACGTTCAGGGACTCCTAAAGACGGTGGAACACTCAAATTGCGTCGAGAGTCAACACATCGACCTCCAGTCGACTTGTATCCAAGGGGATATTGCAGTCTCGGGCACAATATGATCCATCTCCTGTGAGTCTAGATTTTCGAATCCGACGCAAAAATGATAGTGAATTGTAACGTTCAGCGCTTCCTAATGACGATAGAAGACTCAAATTGCGTCGAGATTCAATACATCGTCCTCCAGCCGATTTGTCTCCAAGGGGATATTGCTGCCTCGGGCAGCAAATGGTCCGTCTGCTGTGAGTCTAGATTTTCGAATCCGACGAAAAACTGATAGTTAATTGTAACATTCAGGGAGTCCTAAAGACGATGGAGCACTCAAATTGCGTCGCGATTCAATACATCGTCCTCCAGCGGACTGGTCTCCAAGGGGATATAGCTGCCTCGGGCACCACATGGTCCGTCTCCGGTGATTCTACGTTTTCGAATCCGACGCAAAACTCATAGTTAATTGTAACGTTCAGGGCCACCAATTGGCGATGGAACACTCAAATTGCGTCGAGATTTAATACATCGACCTCCAGCCGACTTGTCTCCAAGGGGATATTGCTGCATCGGGCACCTTATGCTCGTTCTCCTGTGAGTTTAGATTTTCGAATCTGACGAAAAACTGATAGTTAATTGTAACATTCAGGGCCTCCTAAAGACGATGGAACACTCATTTTGCGTCGCGATCCAATACATCGTCCTCCAACCGACTTGTCTCCAATGGTCAATAGCTGCCACGGGCACCTTGACATCGTTCAGCTGTGAGTCTAGATTTTCGAACCCGACGCAAAACTGATTGTTAATTGTAACGTTCATGGCCACCTAATGAACATGGAACACTCAAATTGAGTCGACATTCAATACATCGACCTCCAGCCGACTTGTCTCCAAGGGTCTGTTGCTGCCTCGGGCACCTTATGGTCGTTCTCCTGTGAGTTTAGATTAACGAATCCGACGCAAAAATGATGGTTAATTGTAACGTTCAGCGCCTCCTAATGACGATAGAAGACTCAAATTGCGTCGAGATTCAATACATCAACCTCCAGCCGATTTGTCTCCAAGGGAATATTGCTGCATCGGGCAGCAAATGGTCCGTCTGCTGTGAGTCTAGATTTTCGAATCCGACAAAAAACTGATAGTTAATTGTAACATTCAGGGCCTCCTAATGACGATGGAACACTCAAATTGCGTCGCGATCCAATATATCGTCCTCCAGCCGACTTGTCTCCAAGGGTCTATTGCTGCCTCGGGCACCTTATGGTCGTTCTCTTGTAAGTCTAGATTTTCGAATCCGACGCAAAAATGATAGTGAATAGTATCGTTCAGCGCCTCCTGATGACGATAGAACTCTCAAATTGCGTCGAGATTCATTACATCGTCCTCCAGCCGACTTGTCTCCAAGGGGATATCGCTGCGTCGGGCATTACATGGTCCTTCTCCGGTGATTCTACGTTTTCGAATCCGACGCAAAACTGCTTGTTAATTGTAACGTTCAGGGCCTCCTAAAGACGATGGAGCACTCAAATTGCGTCGCGATTCAATACATCGTCCTCCAGCGGACTGGTCTCCAAGGGGATATTGCTGCCTCGGGCACCTTATGGTCCGTCTCTAGTGAGTCTAGATTTTCGAATCCGACGAAGAACTGATGGTTAATTGTAACATTCAGAGCCTCCTAATGACGATGGAACACTCAAATTGCGTCGAGGTTCAATACATCGGCCTCCAGCCGACTTGTCTCCAAGGGGATATCGCTGCCTCGGGCACCACATGGTCCTTCTCCGGTGATTCTACGTTTTCGAATCCGACGCAAAACTCATAGCTAATTGTAACGTGCAGGGCCTCCTATTGGCGATGGAACACTCAAATTGCGTCGAGATTCAATACATCGACCTCCAGCCGACTTGTCTCCAATGGGATATTGCTGCATCGGGCATCTTATTCTCGTTCTCCTGTGAGTTTAGATTTTCGAATCCGACGAAGACTGATAGTTAATTGTAACATTCAGGGCCTCCTAATGACGATGGAACACTCATTTTGCGTCGCGATCCAATGCATCGTCCTCCAACCGACTTGTCTCCAATGGTCAATAGCTGCCACGGGCACCTTGTGATCGTTCAGCTGGGAGTCTAGATTTTCGAACCCGACGCAAAACTGATTGTTAATTGTAACGTTCATGGCCACCTAATGACGATGGAACACTCAAATTGAGTCGAGATTCAATACATCGACCTCCAGCCGACTTGTCTCAAAGGGTCTAATGCTGCCTCGGGCACAATATGATCCTTCTCCTGTGAGTCTAGATTTTCGAATCCGACGCGAAACTGATAGTTAATTGTAACGTTCAGGGCCTTGTAATGACGATGGAATACTCAAATAGCGTCGAGATTCAATACATCGGCCTCCAGCCGACTTGTCTCCAAGGGTCTAATGCTGCCTCGGGCACAATATGATCCTTCTCCTGTGAGTCTAGATTTTCGAATCCGACGCATAAATGATAGTTAATTGTAACGTTCAGGCACTCCTAAAGATGATGGAACACTCAAATTGCGTCGAGATTCAATACATCGTCCTCCAGCCGACTTGTCTCCAAGGGTCTATTGCTGCCTCGGGCACCTTATGGTCGTTCTCCTGTGAGTCTAGATTTTCGAATCCGACGCGAAACTGATAGTTAATTGTAAGGTTCAGGGCCTCCTAATGCCGATGGAACACTCAAATTGCGTCGAGATTCAATACATCGTCCTAAAGCCGACTCGTCTCCAAGGGTCTATTGCTGCCTCGTGCACCTTATGGTCGTTCTCCTGTGAGTCTAGATTTTCGAATCCGACGCAAAAGTAATAGTTAATTGTAACGTTCAGGGACTCCTAAAGACGATGGAACACTCAAATTGCGTCGAAAGTCAACACATCGACCTCCAGTCGACTTGTATCCAAGGGGATATTGCAGTCTCGGCCACAATTTGATACATCTCCTGTGGGTCTAGATTTTCGTATCCGACGCAAAAATGATAGTGAATTGTAACGTTCAGCGCCTCCTAATGACGATAGAAGACTCAAATTGCGTCGAGATTCAATACATCGTCCTCCAGCCGATTTGTCTCCAAGGGGATATTGCTGCCTCGGGCAGCAAATGGTCCGTCTGCTGTGAGTCTAGATTTTCGAATCCGACGAAAAACTGATAGTTAATTGTAACATTCAGGGCCTCCTAATGACGATGGAACACTCAAATTGCGTCGCGATCCAATACATCGTCCTCCAGCCGACTTGTCTCCAAGGGTCTAATGCTGCCTCGGGCACCTTATGGTCGTTCTCTTGTAAGTCTAGATTTTCGAATCCGACGCAAAAATGATAGTGAATAGTAACGTTCAGCGCCTCCTGTTGACGATAGAACTCTCAAATTGCGTCGAGATTCAATACATCGTCCTCCAGCCGACTTGTCTCCAAGGGGATATCGCTGCCTCGGGCATTACAAGGTCCTTCTCCGGTGATTCTACGTTTTCGAATCCGACGCAAAACTGCTTGTTAATTTTAACGTCCAGGGCCTCCTAAAGACGATGGAGCACTCAAATTGCGTCGCGATTCAATACATCGTTCTCCAGCGGACTGGTCTCCAAGGGGATATTGCTGCCTCGGGCACCTTATGGTCCGTCTCTAGTGAGTCTAGATATTCTAATCCGACGTAGAACTGATGGTTAATTGTAAAATTCAGGGCCTCCTAATGACGATGGAACACTCAAATTGCGTCGAGGTTCAATACATCGTCCTCCAGCCGACTTGTCTCCAAGGGGATATCGCTGCCTCGGGCACCACATGGTCCGCTCCGGTGATTCTACGTTTTCGAATCCGACGCAAAACTCTTAGTTAATTGTAACGTTCAGGGCCTCCTATTGGCGATGGAACACTCAAATTGCGTCGAGATTCAATACATCGACCTCCAGCCGACTTGTCTCCAAGGGGATATTGCTGTCTCGGGCACAATCTGATCATTCTCCTGTGAGTTTAGGTTTTCGGATCCGACGAAAAACTGATAGTTAATTGTAACATTCAGGGCCTCCTAATGACGATGGAACACTCATTTTGCGTCGCGATCCAAAACATCGTCCTTCAACCGACTTGTCTCCAATGGTCAATAGCTGCCACGGGCACCTTGTGATCGTTCAGGTGTGAGTCTAGATTTTCGAACCCGACGCAAAACTGATTGTTAATTGTAACGTTCATGGCCTCCTAATGACGATGGAACACTCAAATTGCGACGAGATTCAATACATCGACCTCCAGCCGACTTGTCTCCAAGGGTCTAATGCTGCCTCGGGCACAATATGATCCTTCTCCTGTGAGTATAGATTTTCGAATCCGACGCATAAATGATAGTTAATTGTAACGTTCAGGGACTCCTAAAAATGATGGAACACTCAAATTGCGTCGAGATTCAATACATCGTCCACCAGCCGACTTGTCTCCAAGAGTCTATTGCTGCCTCGGGCACCTTATGGTCGTTCTCCTGTGAGTCTAGATTTTCGAATCCGACGCAAAAATAATAGTTAATTGTAACGTTCAGGAACTCCTAAAGACGGTGGAACACTCAAATTGCGTCGAGAGTCAACACATCGACCTCCAGTCGATTTGTATCCAAGGGGATATTGCAGTCTCGGGCACAATATGATCCATCTCCTGTGAGTCTACATTTTCGAATCCGACGCAAAAATGATAGTGAATTGTAACGTTCAGCGCCTCCTAATGACGATAGAAGACTCAAATTGCGTCGAGATTCAATACATCGTCCTCCAGCCGATTTGTCTCCAAGGGGATGTTGCTGCCTCGGGCAGCAAATGTTCCGTCTGCTGTGAGTCTAGATTTTCGAATCCGACGAAAAACTGATAGTTAATTGTAACATTCAGGGAGTCCTAAAGACGATGGAGCACTCAAATTGCGTCGCGATTCAATACATCGTCCTCCAGCGGACTGGTCTCCAAGGGGATATCGCTGCCTCGGGCACCACATGGTCCGTCTCCGGTGATTCTAAGTTTTCGAATCCGACGCAAAACTCATAGTTAATTGTAACGTTCAGGGCCTCCTATTGGCGATGGAACACTCAAATTGCGTCGAGATTCAATACATCGACCTCCAGCCGACTTGTCTCCAAGGGGATATTGCTGCATCGGGCACCTTATTTTCGTTCTCCTGTGAGTTTAGATTTTCGAATCTGACGAAAAACTGATAGTTAATTGTAACATTCAGGGCCTCCTAAAGACGATGGAACACTCATTTTGCGTCGCGATCCAATACATCGTCCTCCAACCGACTTGTCTCCAATGGTCAATAGCTGCCACGGGCACCTTGTGATCGTTCAGCTGTGAGTCTAGATTTTCGAACACGACGCAAAACTGATTGTTAATTGTAACGTTCATGGCCACCTAATGACGATGGAACACTCAAATTGAGTCGAGATTCAATACATCGACCTCCAGCCGACTTGTCTCCAAGGGTCTGTTGCTGCCTCGGGCACCTTATGGTCGTTCTCCTGTGAGTTTAGATTAACGAATCCGACGCAAAAATGATAGTTAATTGTAACGTTCAGCGCCTCCTAATGACGATAGAAGACTCAAATTGCGTCGAGATTCAATACATCGTCCTCCAGCCGATTTGTCTCCAAGGGGATATTGCTGCATCGGGCAGCAAATGGTCCGTCTGCTGTGAGTCTAGATTTTCGAATCCGACAAAAAACTGATAGTTAATTGTAACATTCAGGGCCTCCTAATGACGATGGAACACTCAAATTGCGTCGCGATCCAATATATCGTCGTCCAGCCGACTTGTCTCCTAGGGTCTAATGCTGCCTCGGGCACCTTATGGTCGTTCTCTTGTAAGTCTAGATTTTCGAATCCGACGCAAAAATGATAGTGAATAGTACCGTTCAGCGCCTCGTGATGACGATAGAACTCTCAAATTGCGTCGAGATTCAATACATCGTCCTCCAGCCGACTTGTCTCCAAGGGGATATCGCTGCGTCGGGCATTACATGGTCCTTCTCCGGTGATTCTACGTTTTTGAATCCGACGCAAAACTGCTTGTTAATTGTAATTTTCAGGGCCTCCTAAAGACGATGGAGCACTCACATTGCGTCGCGATTCAATACATCGTCCTCCAGCGGACTGGTCTCCAAGGGGATATTGCTGCCTCGGGCACCTTATGGTCCGTCTCTAGTGAGTCTAGATTTTCGAATCCGACGAAGAACTGATGGTTAATTGTAACATTCAGAGCCTCCTAATGACGATGGAACACTCAAATTGCGTCGAGGTTCAATACATCGGCCTCCAGCCGACTTGTCTCCAAGGGGATATCGCTGCCTCGGGCACCACATGGTCCTTCTCCGGTGATTCTACGTTTTCGAATCCGACGCAAAACTCATAGCTAATTGAAACGTTCAGGGCCTCCTATTGGCGATGGAACACTCAAATTGCGTCGAGATTCAATACATCGACCTCCAGCCGACTTGTCTCCAAGGGGATATTGCTGCATCGGGCATCTTATTCTCGTTCTCCTGTGAGTTTAGATTTTCGAATCCGACGAAGACTGATAGTTAATTGTAACATTCAGGGCCTCCTAATCACGATGGAACACTCATTTTGCGTCGCGATCCAATGCATCGTCCTCCAACCGACTTGTCTCCAATGGTCAATAGCTGCCACGGGCACCTTGTGATCGTTCAGCTGGGAGTCTAGAATTTCGAACCCGACGCAAAACTGATTGTTAATTGTAACGTTCATGGCCACCTAATGACGATGGAACACTCAAATTGAGTCGAGATTCAATACATCGACCTCCAGCCGACTTGTCTCCAAGGGTCTAATGCTGCCTCGGGCACAATATGATCCTTCTCCTGTGAGTCTAGATTTTCGAATCCGACGCGAAACTGATAGTTAATTGTAACGTTCAGGGCCTTGTAATGACGATGGAACACTCAAATAGCGTCGAGATTCAATACATCGGCCTCCAGCCGACTTGTCTCCAAGGGTCTAATGCTGCCTCGGGCACAATATGATCCTTCTCCTGTGAGTCTAGATTTTCGAATCCGACGCATAAATGATAGTTAATTGTAACGTTCAGGCACTCCTAAAGATGATGGAACACTCAAATTGCGTCGAGATTCAATACATCGTCCTCCAGCCGACTTGTCTCCAAGGGTCTATTGCTGCCTCGGGCACCTTATGGTCGTTCTCCTGTGAGTCTAGATTTTCGAATCCGACGCGAAACTGATAGTTAATTGTATGGTTCAGGGCCTCCTAATGCCGATGGAACACTCTAATTGCGTCGAGATTCAATACATCGTCCTAAAGCCGACTTGTCTCCAAGGGTCTAATGCTGCCTCGGGCACCTTATGGTCGTTCACCTGTGAGTCTAGATTTTCGAATCCGACGCAAAAATAATAGTTAATTGTAACGTTCAGGGACTCCTAAAGACGATGGAACACTCAAATTGCGTCGAGAGTCAACACATCGACCTCCAGTCGACTTGTATCCAAGGGGATATTGCAGTCTCGGGCACAATATGATCCATCTCCTGTGGGTCTAGATTTTCGTATCCGACGCAAAAATGATAGTGAATTGTAACGTTCAGCGCCTCCTAATGACGATAGAAGACTCAAATTGCGTCGAGATTCAATACATCGTCCTCCAGCTGATTTGTCTCCAAGGGGATTTTGCTGCCTCGGGCAGCAAATGGTCCGTCTGCTGTGAGTCTAGATTTTCGAATCCGACGAAAAACTGATAGTTAATTGTAACATTCAGGGCCTCCTAATGACGATGGAACACTCAAATTGCGTCGCGATCCAATACATCGTCCTCCAGCCGACTTGTCTCCAAGGGTCTAATGCTGCCTCGGGCACCTTATGGTCGTTCTCTTGTAAGTCTAGATTTTCGAATCCGACGCAAAAATGATAGTGAATAGTAACGTTCAGCGCCTCCTGTTGACGATAGAACTCTCAAATTGCGTCGAGATTCAATACATCGTCCTCCAGCCGACTTGTCTCCAAGGGGATATCGCTGCCTCGGGCATTACATGGTCCTTCTCCGGTGATTCTACGTTTTCGAATCCGACACAAAACTGCTTGTTAATTGTAACGTCCAGGGCCTCCTAAAGACGATGGAGCACTCAAATTGCGCCGCGATTCAATACATCGTCCTCCAGCGGACTGGTCTCCAAGGGGATATTGCTGCCTCGGGCACCTTATGGTCCGTCTCCAGTGAGTCTAGATTTTCGAATCCGACGTAGAACTGATGGTTAATTGTAACATTCAGGGCCTCCTAATGACGATGGAACACTCATTTTGCGTCGCGATCCAATACATCGTCCTCCAACCGACTTGTCTCCAATTGTCAATAGCTGCCACGGGCACCTTGTGATCGTTCAGCTGTGAGTCTAGATTTTCGAACCCGACGCAAAACTGATTGTTAATTGTAACGTTCATGGCCACCTAATGACGATGGAACACTCAAATTGAGTCGAGATTCAATACATCGACCTCCAGCCGACTTGTCTCCAAGGGGATATTGCTGCATCGGGCACCTTATGCTCGTTCTCCTGTGAGTCTAGATTTTCGAATCCGACGCGAAACTGATAGTTAATTGTAACGTTCAGGGCCTTGTAATGACGATGCAACACTCAAATTGCGTCGAGATTCAATACATCGGCCTCCAGCCGACTTGTCTCCAAGGGTCTGTTGCTGCCTCGGGCACCTTATGGTCGTTCTCCTGTGCGTTTACATTAACGAATCCGACGCAAAAATGATAGTTAATTGTAACGTTTAGGGCCTCCTAATGACGATGGGACACTCAAATTGCGTCGAGATTCAATACATCGTCCTCCAGCCGACTTGTCTCCAAGGGGATATTGCTGTCTCGGGCACAATATGATCATTCTCCTGTGAGTTTAGATTTTCGAACCCGACGCAAAACTGATTGTTAATTGTAACGTTCATGGCCACCTAATGACGATGGAACACTCAAATTGAGTCGAGATTCAATACATCGACCTCCAGCCGACTTGTCTCCAAGGGGATATTGCTGCATCGGGCACCTTATGCTCGTTCTCCTGTGAGTCTAGATTTTCGAACCCGACGCAAAACTGATTGTTAATTGTAACGTTCATGGCCTCCTAATGACGATGGAACTCTCAAATTGCGACGAGATTCAATACATCGACCTCCAGCCGACTTGTCTCCAAGGGTCTAATGCTGCCTCGGGCACAATATGATCCTTCTCCTGTGAGTCTAGATTTTCGAATCCGACGCATAAATGATAGTTAATTGTAACGTTCAGGGACTCCTAAAGATGATGGAACACTTTAATTGCGTCGAGATTCAATACATCGTCCTCCAGCCGACTTGTCTCCAAGGGTCTATTGCTGCCTCGGGCACCTTATGGTCGTTCTCCTGTGAGTCTAGATTTTCGAATCCGACGCGAAACTGATAGTTAATTGTAAGGTACAGGGCCTCCTAATGCCGATGGAACACTCAAATTGTGTCGAGATTCAATACATCGTCCTCCAGCCGACTTGTCTCCAAGGGTCTATTGCTGCCTTGGGCACCTTATGGTCGTTCTCCTGTGAGTCTAGATTTTCGAATCAGACGCAAAAATATTAGTTAATTGTAACGTTCAGGGACTCCTAAAGACGATGGAACACTCAAATTGCGTCGAGAGTCAACACATCGACCTCCAGTCGACTTGTATCCAAGGGGATATTGCAGTCTCGGGCACAATATGATCCATCTCCTGTGAGTCTAGATTTTTGAATCCGTCGCAAAAATGATAGTGAATTGTAACGTTCAGCGCCTCCTGATGACGATAGAAGACTCAAATTGCGTCGAGATTCAATACATCGTCCTCCAGCCGATTTGTCCCCAAGGGGATATTGCGGCCTCGGGCAGCAAATGGTCCGTCTGCTGTGAGTCTAGATTTTCGAATCCGACGAAAAACTGATAGTTAATTGTAACATTCAAGGCCTCCTAATGACGATGGAACACTCAAATTGCGTCGCGATCCAATACATCGTCCTCCAGCCGACTTGTCTCCAAGGGTCTAATGCTGCCTCGGGCACCTTATGGTCGTTCTCTTGTAAGTCTAGATTTTCGAATCCGACGCAAAAATGATAGTGAATAGTAACGTTCAGCGCCTCCTGATGACGATAGAACTCTCAAATTGCGTCGAGATTCAATACATCGTCCTCCAGCCGACTTGTCACCAAGGGGATATTGCTGCCTCGGGCATTACATTGTCCTTCTCCGGTGATTCTACGTTTTCGAATCCGACGCAAAACTGCTTGTTAATTGTAACGTTCAGGGCCTCCTAAAGACGATGGAGCACTGAAATGGCGTCGCGATTCAATACATCGTCCTCCAGCGGACTGGTCTCCAAGGGGATATTGCTGCCTCGGGCACCTTATGGTCCGTCTCTAGTGAGACTAGATTTTCGAATCCGACGAAGATGTGATGGTAAATTGTAACATTCAGGGCCTCCTAATGACGATGGAACACTCAAATTGCGTCGAGGTTCAATACATCGGCCTCCAGCCGACTTGTTTCCAAGGGGATATCGCTGCCTCGGGCACCACATAGTCCGTCTCCGGTGATTCTACGTTTTCGAATCCGACGCAAAACACATAGCTAATTGTAACGTTCAGGGCCTCCTATTGGCGATGGAACACTCAAATTGCGTCGAGATTCAATACATCGACCTCCAGCCGACTTGTCTCCAAGGGGATATTGCTGCATCGGGCACCTTATGCTCGTTCTCCTGTGAGTTTAGATTTTCGAATCCGACGAAAAGCTGATAGTTAATTGTAACATTCAGGGCCTCCTAATGACGATGGAACACTCAAATTGCGTCGCGATCCAATACATCGTCCTCCAGCCGACTTGTCTCCAAGGGTCTAATGCTGCCTCGGGCACCTTATGGTCGTTCTCTTGTAAGTCTAGATTTTCGAATCCGACGCAAAAATTATAGTTAATTGTAACGTTCAGGGCCTCCTAATGACGATGGAACTCACAAATTGCGTCGAGATTCAATACATCGTCCTCAAGCCGACTTGTCTCCAAGGGTCTATTGCTGCCTCGGGCACCTTATGGTCGTTCTCCTGTGAGTCTAGATTTTCGAATCCGACGCAAAAATGATAGTTAATTGTA
Source organism: Schistocerca serialis cubense (assembly GCF_023864345.2). Lineage (NCBI taxonomy): Eukaryota > Metazoa > Arthropoda > Insecta > Orthoptera > Acrididae > Schistocerca > Schistocerca serialis. The sequence continues at coordinate 8,137,537 of NC_064647.1, forward strand.
ACGTTCAGGGCGTCCTAATGACGATGGAACACTCAAATTGCGTCAAGAATCAATACATCGGTTTCCAGCCGACTTGCCTCCAAGGGTCTATTGCTGCCTCGGGCACCTTATGGTCGTTCTCCTGTGAGTCTAGTTTTTCGAATCCGACGCATAAATGATAGTTAATTTTAACGTTCAGGGACCCCTATACACGATGGAACACTCAAATTGCGTCGAGAGTCAATACATCGACCTCCAGTCGACTTGTATCCAAGGGGATATTGCAGTCTCGGGCACAATATGATCCTTCTCCTAAAGACGATGGAACACTCAAATTCAGTCAAGAATCAATACATCGGTTTCCAGCCGACTTGTCTCCAAGGGTCTATTGCTGCCTCGGGCACCTTATGGTCGTTCTCCTGTGAGTCTAGATTTTCGAATCTGACGCATAAATGATAGTTAATTGTAACGTTCAGGGACTCCTAAAGACGATGGAACACTCAAATTGCGTCGAGAGTCAATACATCGGTTTCCAGCCGACTTGTCTCCAAGGGGTATATTGCTGTCTCGAGCACCGTATGAACTTCTCCTGTGAGTAGATTTTCGAATCCGACGCTAAAATGATTGTTAATTGTAACGTTCAGGGCCTCCTAATGACGATGGAACACTCAAATTGCGTCAAGAATCAATACATCGGTTTCCAGCCGACTTGTCTCCAAGGGTCTATTGCTGCCTCGGGCACCATATGATCCTTCTCCTGTTAGTAGATTTTCGAATCCGACGCTAAAATGATAGTTAACTGTAACGTTCAGGGCCTCCTAATGCCGATGGAACACTCAAATTCCCTCGAGATTCAATACATCGGCCTCCAGCCGACTTGTCTCCAAGGGTCTATTGCTGCCTCGGGCCCCTTATGGTCGTTGTCTTGTAAGTCTAGATTTTCGAATCCGACGCAAAACTGATAGTTCATTATAACGTTCAGGGCGACCTAATGACGATGGAACACTCAAATTGCGTCGATATTCAGTACATCGGCCTCCAGTCGATTTGTCTCCAAGGGGTATATTACTGTCTCGAGCACCGTATGAACTTCTCCTGTGAGTAGATTTTCGAATCCGATGATTGTTAATAGTAGCGTTCAGGGCCTCCTAATGACGATGAAACACTCAAATTGCGTCAAGAATCAATACATCGGTTTCCAGCCGACTTGTCTCCAAGGGTCTATTGCTGCCTCGGGCACCTTATGGTCGTTCTCCTGTGAGTCTAGATTTTCGAATCCGACGCATAAATGATAGTTAATTGTAACGTTCAGGGACTCCTAAAGACGATGGAACACTCACATTGCGTCGAGAGTCAATACATCGGTTTCCAGCCGACTTGTCTCCAAGGGGTATATTGCTGTCTCGAGCACCGTATGAACTTCTCCTGTGAGTAGATTTTCGAATCCGACGCTAAAATGATTGTTAATTGTAACGTTTAGGGCCTCCTAATGACGATGGAACACTCAAATTGCGTCGAGATTCAATACATCGTCCTCCAGCCGAATTGTCTCCAAGGGTCTGTTGCTGCCTCGGGCACCTTATGGTCGTTCTCCTGTGAGTTTAGATTATCGAATCCGACGCAAATATGATAGTTAATTGTAACGTTTAGGGCCTCCTAATGACGATGGGACACTCAAATTGCGTCGCGATCCAATACATCGTCCTCCAGCCGACTTGTCTCCAAGGTTCTAATGCTGCCTCGGGCACAACATGATCCTTCTCCTGTGAGTCTAGATTTTCGAATCCGACGCATAAATGATAGTTAATTGTAACGTTCAGGGACTCCTAAAGACGATGGAACACTCAAATTGCGTCGGGATTCAATACATCGTCCTCCAGCCGACTTGTCTCCAAGGGTCTATTGCTGCCTCGGGCACCTTATGGTCGTTCTCCTGTGAGTCTAGATTTTCGAATCCGACGCGAAACTGATAGTTAATTGTAAGGTTCAGGGCCTCCTAATGCCGATGGAAAACTCAAATTGCGTCGAGATTCAATACATCGTCCTCCAGCCGACTTGTCTCCAAGGGTCTATTGCTGCCTCGGGCACCTTATGGTCGTTCTCCTGTGAGTCTAGATTTTCGAATCCGACGCAAAAATGATAGTTAATTGTAACGTTCAGGGACTCCTAAACACGATGGAACACTCAAATTGCGTCGAGAGTCAATACATCGACCTCCAGTCGACTTGTATCCAAGGGGATATTGCAGTCTCGGGCACAATATGATCCTTCTCCTGTGAGTCTAGATTTTCGAATCCGACGCAAAAATGATAGTGAATTGTAACGTTCAGCGCCTCCTAATAACGATAGAAGACTCAAATTGCGTCGAGATTCAATACATCGTCCTCCAGCCGATTTGTCTCCAAGGGGATATTGCTGCCTCGGGCACCAAGTGGTCCGTCTGCTGTGAGTCTAGATTTTCGAATCCGACGAAAAACTGATAGTTAATTGTAACATTCAGGGCCTCCTAATGACGATGGAACACTCAAATTGCGTCGCGATCCAATACATCGTCCTCCAGCCGAATTGTCTCCATGGGTCTAATGCTGCCTCGGGCACCTTATGGTCGTTCTCTTGTAAGTCTAGATTTTCGAATCCGACGCAAAAATGATAGTTAATTGTAACGTTCAGCGCCTCCTGATGACGATAGAACTCTCAAATTGCGTCGAGATTCAATACATCGTCCTCCAGCCGACTTGTCTCCAAGGGCCTATTGCTGCCTCGGGCACCTTATGGTCGTTCTCCTGTGAGTCTAGATTTTAGAATCCGACGCAAAACTGATAGTTAAATGTAAAGCTCAGGGCCTCTTAATGACGATGGAACACTCAAATTGCGTCGAGAGTCAATACATCTTCCTCCGGCCGACTTGCCTACAAGGGGATATTGCTGCCTCGGGCTCCATGTGGATCGTCTCCTGTGAGTCTAGATTTTCGAATCCGACGCGAAACTGATAGTTAATTGTAAGGTTCAGGGCCTCCTAATGACGATGGAACACTCAAATTGCGTCGAGATTCAATACATCGGCCTCCAGCGGACTTGTCTCCAAGGGGATATTGCTGTCTCGGGCACCATATGATCCTTCTCCTGTGAGTCTAGATTTTCGAATCCGACGCCAAAATGATAGTGAATAGTAACGTTCAGCGCCTCATGATGACGATAGAACTCTCAAATTGCGTCGAGATTCAATACATCTCCACCAGCTGATTTGTCTCCAATGGGATATTGCTGCCTCGGGCACCAAGTGGTCCGTCTGCTGTGAATCTAGATTTTCGAATCCGACGAAAAACTGATAGTTAATTGTAACATTCAGGGCCTCCTAATGACGATGGAACGCACAAATTGCGACGCGATCCAATACATCGTCCTCCAGCCGACTTGTCTCCAAGGGTCTAATGCTGCCTCGGGCACCTTATGGTCGTTCTCTTGTAAGTCTAGATTTTCGAATCCGACGCAAAAATGATAGTTAATTGTAACGTTCAGGGCCTCCTAATGACGATGGAACTCTCAAATTGCGTCGAGATTCAATACATCGTCCTCCAGCCGACTTGTCTCCAAGGGTCTATTGCAGCCACGGGCACCTTATGGTCGTTCTCCTGTGAGTCTAGATTTTCGAATCCGACGCAAAAATGATAGTTAATTGTAACGTTCCGGGCGTCCTAATGACGATGGAACACTCAAATTGCGTCAAGAATCAATACATCGGTTTCCAGCCGACTTGTCTCCAAGGGTCTATTGCTGCCTCGAGCACCATATGATCCTTCTCCTGTGAGTCTAGATTTTCGAATCCGACGCCAAAATGATAGTGAATAGTAGCGTTCAGCGCCTCCTGATGACGATAGAACTCTCAAATTGCGTCGAGATTCAATACATCGTCCTCCAGCTGATTTGTCTCCAAGGGGATATTGCTGCCTCGGGCACCTAGTGGTCCGTCTGCTGTGAGTCTAGATTTTCGAATCCGACGAAAAACTGATAGTTAATTGTAACATTCAGGGCCTCCTAATGACGATGGAACGCTCAAATTGCGACGCGATCCAATTCATCGTCCTCCAGCCGACTTGTCTCCAAGGGTCTAATGCTGCCTCGGGCACCTTATGGTCGTTCTCTTGTAAGTCTAAATTTTCGAATCCGACGCAAAAATGATAGTTAATTGTAACGTTCAGGGCCTCCTAATGACGATGGAACTCTCAAATTGCGTCGAGATTCAATACATCGTCCTCCAGCCGACTTGTCTCCAAGGGTCTATTGCTGCCTCGGGCACCTTATGGTCGTTCTCCTATGAGTCTAGATTTTCGAATCCGACGCAAAAATGATAGTTAATTGTAACGTTCAGGGCGTCCTAATGACGATGGAACACTCAAATTGCGTCAAGAATCAATACATCGGTTTCCAGCCGACTTGTCTCCAAGGGTCTATTGCTGCCTCGGGCACCTTATGGACGTTCTCCTGTGAGTCTAGATTTTCGAATGCGACGCATAAATGATAGTTAATTGTAACGTTCAGGGACTCCTAAAGACGATGGAACACTCAAATTGCGTCGAGAGTCAATACATCGACCTCCAGTCGACTTGTATCCAAGTGGATATTGCAGTCTCGGGCACAATATGATCCTTCTCCTGTGAGTCTAGATTTTCGAATCCGACGCCAAAATGATAGTGAATAGTAACGTTCAGCGCCTCCTGATGACGATAGAACTCTCAAATTGCGTCGAGATTCAATACATCGTCCTCCAGCTGATTTGTCTCTAATGGGATATTGCTGCCTCGGGCACCAAGTGGTCCGTCTGCTGTGAGTCTAGATTTTCGAATCCGACGAAAAACTGATAGTTAATTGTAACATTCAGGGCCTACTAATGACGATGGAACGCTCAAATTGCGACGCGATCCAATACATCGTCCTCCAGCCGACTTGTCTCCATGGGTCTAATGCTGCCTCGGGCACCTTATGGTCGTTCTCTTGTAAGTCTAGATTTTCGAATCCGACGCAAAAATGATAGTGAATAGTAACGTTCAGCGCCTCCTGATGACGATAGAACTCTCAAATTGCGTCGAGATTCAATACATCGTCCTCCAGCCGACTTGTCTCCAAGGGTCTATTGCTGCCTCGGGCACCTTATGGTCGTTCTCCTGTGAGTCTAGATTTTAGAATCCGACGCAAAACTGATAGTTAAATGTAAAGCTCAGGGCCTCTTAATGACGATGGAACACTCAAAGTGCGTCGAGAGTCAATACATCTTCCTCCAGCCGACTTGCCTACAAGGGGATATTGCTGCCTCGGGCTCCATGTGGATCGTCTCCTGTGAGTCTAGATTTTCGAATCCGATGCGAAACTGATAGTTAATTGTAAGGTTAAGGGCCTCCTAATGACGCTGGAACACTCAAATTGCGTCGAGATTCAATACATCGGCCTCCAGCGGACTTGTCTCCAAGGGGATATTGCTGTCTCGGGTACCATATGATCCTTCTCCTGTGAGTCTAGATTTTCGAATCCGACGCCAAAATGATAGTGAATAGTAACGTTCAGCGCCTCCTGATGACGATAGAACTCTCAAATTGCGTCGAGATTCAATACGTCGTCCTCCAGCTGATTTGCCTCCAAGGGGATATTGCTGCCTCGGGCACCAAGTGGTCCGTCTGCTGTGAGTCTAGATTTTCGAATCCGACGAAAAACTGATAGTTAATTGTAACATTCAGGGCCTCCTAATGACGATGGAACGCTCAAATTGCGACGCGATCCAATACATCGTCCTCCAGCCGACTTGTCTCCAAGGGTCTAATGCTGCCTCGGGCACCTTATGGTCGTTCTCTTGTATGTCTAGATTTTCGAATCCGACGCAAAAATGATAGTTAATTGTAACGTTCAGGGCCTCCTAATGACGATGGATCTCTCAAATTGCGTCGAGATTCAATACATCGTCCTCCAGCCGACTTGTCTCCAAGGGTCTATTGCTGCCTCGGGCACCTTATGGTCGTTCTCCTGTGAGTCTAGATTTTCGAATCCGACGCAAAAAAGATAGTTAATTGTAACGTTCAGGGCGTCCTAATGACGATGGAACACTCAAATTGCGTCAAGAATCAATACATCGGTTTCCAGCCGACTTGTCTCCAAGGGTCTATTGCTGCCTCGGGCACCTTATGGTCGTTCTCCTGTGAGTCTAGATTTTCGAATCCGACGCATAAATGATAGTTAATTGTAACGTTCAGGGACTCCTAAAGACGATGGAACACTCAAATTGCGTCGAGAGTCAATACATCGACCTCCAGTCGACTTGTATCCAAGGGGATATTGCAGTCTCGGGCACAATATGATCCTTCTCCTGTGAGTCTAGATTTTCGAATCCGACGCAAAAATGATAGTGAATAGTAACGTTCAGCGCCTCCTAATGACGATAGAAGACTCAAATTGCGTCAAGATTCAATACATCGTCCTCCAGCCGATTTGTCTCCAAGGGGATATTGCTGCCTCGGGCACCTAATGGTCCGTCTGCTGTGAGTCTAGATTTTCGAATCCGACGAAAAACTGATAGTTAATTGTAACATTCAGGGCCTCCTAATGACGATGGAACACTCAAATTGCGTCGCGATCCAATAGATCGTCCTCCAGCCGACTTGTCTCCAAGGGTCTAATGCTGCCTCCGGCACCTTATGGTCGTTCTCCTGTGAGTCTAGATTTTCGAATCCGACGCATAAATGATAGTTAATCGTAACGTTCAGGGACTCCTAAAGACGATGGAACACTCAAATTCAGTCAAGAATCAATACATCGGTTTCCAGCCGACTTGTCTCCAAGGGTCTATTGCTGCCTCGGGCACCTTATGGTCGTTCTCCTGTGAGTCTAGATTTTCGAATCCGAAGCATAAATGATAGGTAATTATAACGTTCAGGGACTCCTAAAGACGATGGAACACTCAAATTGCGTCGAGAGTCAATACATCGGTTTCCAGCCGACTTGTCTCCAAGGGGTATATTGCTGTCTCGAGCACCGTATGAACTTCTCCTGTGAGTAGATTTTCGAATCCGACGCTAAAATGATTGTTAATTGTAACGGTCAGGGCCTCCTAATGACGATGGAACACTCAAATTGCGTCAAGAATTAATACATCGGTTTCCAGCCGACTTGCTCCAAGGGTCTATTGCTGCCTCGGGCACCTTATGGTCGTTCTCCTGTGAGTCTAGATTTTCGAATCCGACGCATAAATGATAGTTAATTGCAACGTTCAGGGACTCCTAAAGACGATGGAACACTCAAATTGCGTCGCGATCCAATACATCGTCCTCCAGCCGAATTTGTCTCCAAGGGTCTAATGCTGCCTCGGGCACCTTATGGTCGTTCTCTTGTAAGTCTAGATTTTCGAATCCGACGCAAAAATGATAGTGAATAGTAACGTTCAGCGACTCCTGATGACGATAGAACTCTCAAATTGCGTCGAGATTCAATACATCGTCCTCCAGCCGACTTGTCTCCAAGGGTCTATTGCTGCCTCGGGCACCTTATGGTCGTTCTCCTGTGAGTCTAGATTTTAGAATCCGACGCAAAGCTGATAGTTAAATGTAAAGCTCAGGGCCTCTTAATGACGATGGAACACTCAAATTGCGTCGAGAGTCAATACATCTTCCTCCAGCCGACTTGCCTACAAGGGGATATTGCTGCCTCGGGCTCCATGTGGATCGTCTCCTGTGAGTCTAGATTTTCGAATCCGATGCGAAACTGATAGTTAATTGTAAGGTTCAGGGCCTCCTAATGACGATGGAACACTCAAATTGCGTCGAGATTCAATACATCGGCCTCCAGCGGACTTGTCTCCAAGGGGATATTGCTGTCTCGGGCACCATATGATCCTTCTCCTGTGAGTCTACATTTTCGAATCCGACGCCAAAATGATAGTGAATAGTAACGTTCAGCGCCTCCTGATGACGATAGAACTCTCAAATTGCGTCGAGATTCAATACATCGTCCTCCAGCTGATTTGTCTCCAATGGGATATTGCTGCCTCGGGCACCAAGTGGTCCGTCTGCTGTGAGTCTAGATTTTCGAATCCGACGAAAAATTGATAGTTAATTGTAACATTCAGGGCCTCCTAATGACGATGGAACGCTCAAATTGCGACGCGATCCAATACATCGTCCTCCAGCCGACTTGTCTCCAAGGGTCTATTGCAGCCTCGGGCACCTTATGGTCGTTCTCCTGTGAGTCTAGATTTTCGAATCCGACGCAAAAATGATAGTTAATTGTAACGTTCAGGGCGTCCTAATGACGATGGAACACTCAAATTGCGTCAAGAATCAATACATCGGTTTCCAGCCGACTTGTCTCCAAGGGTCTATTGCTGCCTCGGGCACCATATGATCTTTCTCCTGTGAGTCTAGATTTTCGAATCCGACGCCAAAATGATAGTGAATAGTAACGTTCAGCGCCTCCTGATGACGATAGAACTCTCAAATTGCGTCGAGATTCAATACATCGTCCTCCAGCTGATTTGTCTCCAAGGGGATATTGCTGCCTCGGGCACCAAGTGGTCCGTCTGCTGTGATTCTAGATTTTCGAATCCGACGAAAAACTGATAGTTAATTGTAACATTCAGGGCCTCCTAATGACGATGGAACGCTCAAATTGCGACGCGATCCAATACATCGTCCTCCAGCCGACTTGTCTCCAAGGGTCTAATGCTGCCTCGGGCACCTTATGGTCGTTCTCTTGTAAGTCTAGATTTTCGAATCCGACGCAAAAATGATAGTTAATTGTAACGTTCAGGGCCTCCTAATGACGATGGAACTCTCAAATTGCGTCGAGATTCAATACATCGTCCTCCAGCCGACTTGTCTCCAAGGGTCTATTGCTGCCTCGGGCACCTTATGGTCGTTCTCCTGTGAGTCTAGATTTTCGAATCCGACGCATAAATGATAGTTAATTGTAACGTTCAGGGACTCCTAAAGACGATGGAACACTCAAATTGCGTCGAGAGTCAATACATCGACCTCCAGTCGACTTGTATCCAAGGGGATATTGCTGTCTCGGGCACAATATGATCCTTCTCCTGTGAGTCTAGATTTTCGAATCCGACGCAAAAATGATAGTGAATTGTAACGTTCAGCTTCTCCTAATGACGATAGAAGACTCAAATTGCGTCGAGATTCAATACATCGTCCTCCAGCCGATTTGTCTCCAAGGGGATATTGCTGCCTCGGGCACCTAATGGTCCGTCTGCTGTGAGTCTAGATTTTCGAATCCGACGAAAAACTGATAGTTAATTGTAACATTCAGGGCCTCCTAATGACGATGGAACACTCAAATTGCGTCGCGATCCAATAGATCGTCCTCCAGCCGACTTGTCTCCAAGGGTCTAATGCTGCCTCCGGCACCTTATGGTCGTTCTCCTGTGAGTCTAGATTTTCGAATCCGACGCATAAATGATAGTTAATCGTAACGTTCAGGGACTCCTAAAGACGATGGAACACTCAAATTCAGTCAAGAATCAATACATCGGTTTCCAGCCGACTTGTCTCCAAGGGTCTATTGCTGCCTCGGGCACCTTATGGTCGTTCTCCTGTGAGTCTAGATTTTCGAATCCGAAGCATAAATGATAGGTAATTATAACGTTCAGGGACTCCTAAAGACGATGGAACACTCAAATTGCGTCGAGAGTCAATACATCGGTTTCCAGCCGACTTGTCTCCAAGGGGTATATTGCTGTCTCGAGCACCGTATGAACTTCTCCTGTGAGTAGATTTTCGAATCCGACGCTAAAATGATTGTTAATTGTAACGGTCAGGGCCTCCTAATGACGATGGAACACTCAAATTGCGTCAAGAATTAATACATCGGTTTCCAGCCGACTTGCTCCAAGGGTCTATTGCTGCCTCGGGCACCTTATGGTCGTTCTCCTGTGAGTCTAGATTTTCGAATCCGACGCATAAATGATAGTTAATTGCAACGTTCAGGGACTCCTAAAGACGATGGAACACTCAAATTGCGTCGCGATCCAATACATCGTCCTCCAGCCGAATTTGTCTCCAAGGGTCTAATGCTGCCTCGGGCACCTTATGGTCGTTCTCTTGTAAGTCTAGATTTTCGAATCCGACGCAAAAATGATAGTGAATAGTAACGTTCAGCGACTCCTGATGACGATAGAACTCTCAAATTGCGTCGAGATTCAATACATCGTCCTCCAGCCGACTTGTCTCCAAGGGTCTATTGCTGCCTCGGGCACCTTATGGTCGTTCTCCTGTGAGTCTAGATTTTAGAATCCGACGCAAAGCTGATAGTTAAATGTAAAGCTCAGGGCCTCTTAATGACGATGGAACACTCAAATTGCGTCGAGAGTCAATACATCTTCCTCCAGCCGACTTGCCTACAAGGGGATATTGCTGCCTCGGGCTCCATGTGGATCGTCTCCTGTGAGTCTAGATTTTCGAATCCGATGCGAAACTGATAGTTAATTGTAAGGTTCAGGGCCTCCTAATGACGATGGAACACTCAAATTGCGTCGAGATTCAATACATCGGCCTCCAGCGGACTTGTCTCCAAGGGGATATTGCTGTCTCGGGCACCATATGATCCTTCTCCTGTGAGTCTACATTTTCGAATCCGACGCCAAAATGATAGTGAATAGTAACGTTCAGCGCCTCCTGATGACGATAGAACTCTCAAATTGCGTCGAGATTCAATACATCGTCCTCCAGCTGATTTGTCTCCAATGGGATATTGCTGCCTCGGGCACCAAGTGGTCCGTCTGCTGTGAGTCTAGATTTTCGAATCCGACGAAAAATTGATAGTTAATTGTAACATTCAGGGCCTCCTAATGACGATGGAACGCTCAAATTGCGACGCGATCCAATACATCGTCCTCCAGCCGACTTGTCTCCAAGGGTCTATTGCAGCCTCGGGCACCTTATGGTCGTTCTCCTGTGAGTCTAGATTTTCGAATCCGACGCAAAAATGATAGTTAATTGTAACGTTCAGGGCGTCCTAATGACGATGGAACACTCAAATTGCGTCAAGAATCAATACATCGGTTTCCAGCCGACTTGTCTCCAAGGGTCTATTGCTGCCTCGGGCACCATATGATCTTTCTCCTGTGAGTCTAGATTTTCGAATCCGACGCCAAAATGATAGTGAATAGTAACGTTCAGCGCCTCCTGATGACGATAGAACTCTCAAATTGCGTCGAGATTCAATACATCGTCCTCCAGCTGATTTGTCTCCAAGGGGATATTGCTGCCTCGGGCACCAAGTGGTCCGTCTGCTGTGATTCTAGATTTTCGAATCCAACGAAAAACTGATAGTTAATTGTAACATTCAGGGCCTCCTAATGACGATGGAACGCTCAAATTGCGACGCGATCCAATACATCGTCCTCCAGCCGACTTGTCTCCAAGGGTCTAATGCTGCCTCGGGCACCTTATGGTCGTTCTCTTGTAAGTCTAGATTTTCGAATCCGACGCAAAAATGATAGTTAATTGTAACGTTCAGGGCCTCCTAATGACGATGGAACTCTCAAATTGCGTCGAGATTCAATACATCGTCCTCCAGCCGACTTGTCTCCAAGGGTCTATTGCTGCCTCGGGCACCTTATGGTCGTTCTCCTGTGAGTCTAGATTTTCGAATCCGACGCATAAATGATAGTTAATTGTAACGTTCAGGGACTCCTAAAGACGATGGAACACTCAAATTGCGTCGAGAGTCAATACATCGACCTCCAGTCGACTTGTATCCAAGGGGATATTGCTGTCTCGGGCACAATATGATCCTTCTCCTGTGAGTCTAGATTTTCGAATCCGACGCAAAAATGATAGTGAATTGTAACGTTCAGCTTCTCCTAATGACGATAGAAGACTCAAATTGCGTCGAGATTCAATACATCGTCCTCCAGCCGATTTGTCTCCAAGGGGATATTGCTGCCTCGGGCACCTAATGGTCCGTCTGCTGTGAGTCTAGATTTTCGAATCCGACGAAAAACTGATAGTTAATTGTAACATTCAGGGCCTCCTAATGACGATGGAACACTCAAATTGCGTCGCGATCCAATAGATCGTCCTCCAGCCGACTTGTCTCCAAGGGTCTAATGCTGCCTCCGGCACCTTATGGTCGTTCTCCTGTGAGTCTAGATTTTCGAATCCGACGCATAAATGATAGTTAATCGTAAGGTTCAGGGACTCCTAAAGACGATGGAACACTCAAATTCAGTCAAGAATCAATACATCGGTTTCCAGCCGACTTGTCTCCAAGGGTCTATTGCTGCCTCGGGCACCTTATGGTCGTTCTCCTGTGAGTCTAGATTTTCGAATCCGAAGCATAAATGATAGGTAATTGTAACGTTCAGGGACTCCTAAAGACGATGGAACACTCAAATTGCGTCGAGATTCAATACATCGTCCTCCAGCTGATTTGTCTCCAATGGGATATTGCTGCCTCGGGCACCAAGTGGTCCGTCTGCTGTGAGTCTAGATTTTCGAATCCGACGAAAAATTGATAGTTAATTGTAACATTCAGGGCCTCCTAATGACGATGGAACGCTCAAATTGCGACGCGATCCAATACATCGTCCTCCAGCCGACTTGTCTCCAAGGGTCTATTGCAGCCTCGGGCACCTTATGGTCGTTCTCCTGTGAGTCTAGATTTTCGAATCCGACGCAAAAATGATAGTTAATTGTAACGTTCAGGGCGTCCTAATGACGATGGAACACTCAAATTGCGTCAAGAATCAATACATCGGTTTCCAGCCGACTTGTCTCCAAGGGTCTATTGCTGCCTCGGGCACCATATGATCCTTCTCCTGTGAGTCTAGATTTTCGAATCCGACGCCAAAATGATAGTGAATAGTAACGTTCAGCGCCTCCTGATGACGATAGAACTCTCAAATTGCGTCGAGATTCAATACATCGTCCTCCAGCTGATTTGTCTCCAAGGGGATATTGCTGCCTCGGGCACCAAGTGGTCCGTCTGCTGTGAGTCTAGATTTTCGAATCCGACGAAAAACTGATAGTTAATTGTAACATTCAGGGCCTCCTAATGACGATGGAACGCTCAAATTGCGACGCGATCCAATACATCGTCCTCCAACCGACTTGTCTCCAAGGGTCTAATGCTGCCTCGGGCACCTTATGGTCGTTCTCTTGTAAGTCTAGATTTTCGAATCCGACGCAAAAATGATAGTTAATTGTAACGTTCAGGGCCTCCTAATGACGATGGAACTCTCAAATTGCGTCGAGATTCAATACATCGTCCTCCAGCCGACTTGTCTCCAAGGGTCTATTGCTGCCTCGGGCACATTATGGTCGTTCTCCTGTGAGTCTAGATTTTCGAATCCGACGCAAAAATGATAGTTAATTGTAACGTTCAGGGCGTCCTAATGACGATGGAACACTCAAATTGCGTCAAGAATCAATACATCGGTTTCCAGCCGACTTGTCTCCAAGGGTCTATTGCTGCCTCGGGCACCTTATGGTCGTTCTCCTGTGAGTCTAGATTTTCGAATCCGACGCATAAATGATAGTTAATTGTAACGTTCAGGGACTCCTAAAGACGATGGAACACTCAAATTGCGTCGAGAGTCAATACATCGACCTCCAGTCGACTTGTATCCAAGGGGATATTGCAGTCTCGGGCACAATATGATCCTTCTCCTGTGAGTCTAGATTTTCGAATCCGACGCAAAAATGATAGTGAATTGTAACGTTCAGCGCCTCCTAATGACGATAGAAGACTCAAATTGCGTCGAGATTCAATACATCGTCCTCCAGCCGATTTGTCTCCAAGGGGATATTGCTGCCTCGGGCACCTAATGGTCCGTCTGCTGTGAGTCTAGATTTTCGAATCCGACGAAAAACTGATAGTTAATTGTAACATTCAGGGCCTCCTAATGACGATGGAACACTCAAATTGCGTCGCGATCCAATAGATCGTCCTCCAGCCGACTTGTCTCCAAGGGTCTAATGCTGCCTCCGGCACCTTATGGTCGTTCTCCTGTGAGTCTAGATTTTCGAATCCGACGCATAAATGATAGTTAATAGTAACGTTCAGGGACTCCTAAAGACGATGGAACACTCAAATTCAGTCAAGAATCAATACATCGGTTTCCAGCCGACTTGTCTCCAAGGGTCTATTGCTGCCTCGGGCACCTTATGGTCGTTCTCCTGTGAGTCTAGATTTTCGAATCCGAAGCATAAATGATAGGTTATTGTAACGTTCAGGGACTCCTAAAGACGATGGAACACTCAAATTGCGTCGAGAGTCAATACATCGGTTTCCAGCCGACTTGTCTCCAAGGGGTATATTGCTGTCTCGAGCACCGTATGAACTTCTCCTGTGAGTAGATTTTCAAATCCGACGCTAAAATGATTGTTAATTGTAACGTTCAGGGCCTCCTAATGACGATGGAACACTCAAATTGCGTCAAGAATTAATACATCGGTTTCCAGCCGACTTGTCTCCAAGGGTCTATTGCTGCCTCGGGCACCTTATGGTCGTTCTCCTGTGAGTGTAGATTTTCGAATCCGACGCATAAATGATAGTTAATTGTAACGTTCAGGGACTCCTAAAGACGATGGAACACTCAAATTGGGTCGAGAGTCAATACATCGACCTCCAGTCGACTTGTATCCAAGGGGATATTGCAGCCTCGTGCACCATATGATCCTTCTCCTGTTAGTAGATTTTCGAATCCGACGCAAAAATGATAGTTAATTGTAACGTTCAGGGCCTTGTAATGACGATGGATGACTCAAATTGCGTCGAGATTCAATACATCGTCCTCCAGCCGACTTGTCTCCAAGGGTCTATTGCTGCCTCGGGCACCTTATGGTCGTTCTCCTGTGAGATTAGATTTTAGAATCCGACGCAAAACTGATAGTTAAATGTAAAGCTCAGGGCCTCTTAATGACGATGGAACACTCAAATTGCGTCGAGAGTCAATACATCTTCCTCCAGCCGACTTGCCTACAAGGGGATATTGCTGCCTCGGGCTCCATGTGGATCGTCTCCTGTGAGTCTAGATTTTCGAATCCGATGCGAAACTGATAGGTAATTGTAAGGTTCAGGGCCTCCTAATGACGATGGAACACTCACATTGCGTCGAGATTCAATACATCGGCCTCCAGCGGACTTGTCTCCAAGGGGATATTGCTGTCTCGGGCACCATATGATCCTTCTCCTGTGAGTCTAGATTTTCGAATCCGACGCAAAAATGTTAGTGAATTGTAACGTTCAGCGCCTCCTAATGACGATAGAAGACTCAAATTGCGTCGAGATTCAATACATCGTCCTCCAGCCGATTTGTCTCCAAGGGGATATTGCTGCCTCGGGCACCTAATGGTCCGTCTGCTGTGAGTCTAGATTTTCGAATCCGACGAAAAACTGATAGTTAATTGTAACATTCAGGGCCTCCTAATGACGATGGAACACTCAAATTGCGTCGCGATCCAATAGATCGTCCTCCAGCCGACTTGTCTCCAAGGGTCTAATGCTGCCTCCGGCACCTTATGGTCGTTCTCCTGTGAGTCTAGATTTTCGAATCCGACGCATAAATGATAGTTAATCGTAACGTTCAGGGACTCCTAAAGACGATGGAACACTCAAATTCAGTCAAGAATCAATACATCGGTTTCCAGCCGACTTGTCTCCAAGGGTCTATTGCTGCCTCGGGCACCTTATGGTCGTTCTCCTGTGAGTCTAGATTTTGGAATCCGAAGCATAAATGATAGGTAATTGTAACGTTCAGGGACTCCTAAAGACGATGGAACACTCAAATTGCGTCGAGAGTCAATACATCGGTTTCCAGCCGACTTGTCTCCAAGGGGTATATTGCTGTCTCGAGCACCGTATGAACTTCTCCTGTGAGTAGATTTTCAAATCCGACGCTAAAATGATTGTTAATTGTAACGTTCAGGGCCTCCTAATGACGATGGAACACTCAAATTGCGTCAAGAATTAATACATCGGTTTCCAGCCGACTTGTCTCCAAGGGTCTATTGCTGCCTCGGGCACCTTATGGTCGTTCCCTGTGGGTCTAGATTTTCGAATCCGACGCATAAATGATAGTTAATTGTAACGTTCAGGGACTCCTAAAGACGATGGAACACTCAAATTGGGTCGAGAGTCAATACATCGACCTCCAGTCGACTTGTATCCAAGGGGATATTGCAGCCTCGTGCACCATATGATCCTTCTCCTGTTAGTAGATTTTCGAATCCGACGCAAAAATGATAGTTAATTGTAACGTTCAGGGCCTTGTAATGACGATGGATGACTCAAATTGCGTCGAGATTCAATACATCGTCCTCCAGCCGACTTGTCTCCAAGGGTCTATTGCTGCCTCGGGCACCTTATGGTCGTTCTCCTGTGAGTCTAGATTTTAGAATCCGACGCAAAACTGATAGTTAAATGTAAAGCTCAGGGCCTCTTAATGACGATGGAACACTCACATTGCGTCGAGAGTCAATACATCTTCCTCCAGCCGACTTGCCTACAAGGGGATATTGCTGCCTCGGGCTCCATGTGGATCGTCTCCTGTGAGTCTAGATTTTCGAATCCGATGCGAAACTGATAGTTAATTGTAAGGTTCAGGGCCTCCTAATGACGATGGAACACTCAAATTGCGTCGAGATTCAATACATCGGCCTCCAGCGGACTTGTCTCCAAGGGGATATTGCTGTCTCGGGCACCTTATGATCCTTCTCCTGTGAGTCTAGATTTTCGAATCCGACGCCAAAATGATAGTGAATAGTAACGTTCAGCGCCTCCTGATGACGATAGAACTCTCAAATTGCGTAGAGATTCAATACATCGTCCTCCAGCTGATTTGTCTCCAATGGGATATTGCTGCCTCGGGCACCAACTGGTCCGTCTGCTGTGAGTCTAGATTTTCGAATCCGACGAAAAACTGATAGTTAATTGTAACATTCAGGGCCTCCTAATGACGATGGAACGCTCAAATTGCGACGCGATCCAATACATCGTCCTCCAGCCGACTTGTCTCCAAGGGTCTAATGCTGCCTCGGGCACCTTATGGTCGTTCTCTTGTAAGTCTAGATTTTCGAATCCGACGCAAAAATGATAGTTAATTGTAACGTTCAGGGCCTCCTAATGACGATGGAACTCTCAAATTGCGTCGAGATTCAATACATCGTCCTCCAGCAGACTTGTCTCCAACGGTCTATTGCAGCCTCGGGCACCTTATGGTCGTTCTCCTGTGAGTCTAGATTTTCGAATCCGACGCAAAAATGATAGTTAATTGTAACGTTCAGGGCGTCCTAATGACGATGGAACACTCAAATTGCGTCAAGAATCAATACATCGGTTTCCAGCCGACTTGTCTCCAAGGGTCTATTGCTGCCTCGGGCACCATATGGTCCTTCTCCTGTGAGTCTAGATTTTCGAATCCGACGCCAAAATGATAGTGAATAGTAACGTTCAGCGCCTCCTGATGACGATAGAACTCTCAAATTGCGTCGAGATTCAATACATCGTCCTCCAGCCGACTTGTCTCCAAGGGTCTATTGCTGCCTCGGGCACCTTATGGTCGTTCTCCTGTGAGTCTAGATTTTCGAATCCGACGCGAAACTGATAGTTAATTGTAAGGTTCAGGGCCTCCTAATGCCGATGGAACACTCAAATTGCGTCGAGATTCAATACATCGTCCTCCAGCCGACTTGTCTCCAAGGGTCTATTGCTGCCTCGGGCACCTTATGGTCGTTCTCCTGTGAGTCTAGATTTTCGAATCCGACGCAAAAACGATAGTTAATTGTAACGTTCAGGGACTCCTAAACACGATGGAACACTCAAATTGCGTCGAGAGTCAATACATCGACCTCCAGTCGACTTGTATCCAAATGGATATTGCAGTCTCGGGCACAATATGATCCTTCTCCTGTGAGTCTAGATTTTCGAATCCGACGCAATAATGATAGTGAACTGTAACGTTCAGCGCCTCCTAATGACGATAGAAGACTCAAATTGCGCCGAGATTCAATACATCGTCCTCCAGCCGATTTGTCTCCAAGGTGACATAGCTGCCTAGGGCACCAAGTGGTCCGTCTGCTGTGAGTCTAGATTTTCGAATCCGACGAAAAACTGATAGTTAATTGTAACATTCATGGCCTCCTAATGACGATGGAACGCTCAAATTGCGACGCGATCCAATACATCGTCCTCCAGCCGACTTGGCTCCAAGGGTCTAATGCTGCCTCGGGCACCTTATGGTCGTTCTCTTGTACGTCTAGATTTTCGAATCCGACGCAAAAATGATAGTTAATTGTAACGTTCAGGGCCTCCTAATGACGATGGAACTCTCAAATTGCGTCGAGATTCAATACGTCGTCCTCCAGCCGACTTGTCTCCAAGGGTCTCTTGCTGCCTCGGGCACCTTATGGTCGTTCTCCTGTGAGTCTAGAATTTCGAATCCGACGCAAAAATGATAGTTAATTGTAACGTTCAGCGCCTCCTAATGACAATAGAAGACTCAAATAGCGTCGAGATTCAATACATCGTCCTCCAGCCGATTTCTCTCCAAGGGGATATTGCTGCCTCGGGCACCTAATGGTCCGTCTGCTGTGAGTGTAGATTTTCGAATCCGACGAAAAACTGATAGTTAATTGTAACATTCAGGGCCTCCTAATGACGATGGAACACTCAAATTGCGTCGCGATCCAATACATCGTCCTCCAGCCGACTTGTCTCCAAGGGTCTAATGCTGCCTCCGGTACCTTATGGTCGTTCTCCTGTGAGTCTAGATTTTCGAATCCGACGCATAAATGATAGTTAATCGTAACGTTCAGGGACTCCTAAAGACGATGGAACACTCAAATTCAGTCAAGAATCAATACATCGGTTTCCAGCCGACTTGTCTCCAAGGGTCTATTGCTGCCTCGGGCACCTTATGGTCGTTCTCCTGTGAGTCTCGATTTTCGAATCCGACGCATAAATAATAGGTAATTGTAACGTTCAGGGACTCCTAAAGACGATGGAACACTCAAATTGCGTCGAGAGTCAACACATCGGTTTCCAGCCGACTTGTCTCCAAGGGGTATATTGCTGTCTCGAGCACCGTATGAACTTCTCCTGCGAGTAGATTTTCGAATCCGACGCTAAAATGATTGTTAATTGTAACGTTCAGGGCCTCCTAATGACGATGGAACACTCAAATTGCGTCAAGAATTAATACATCGGTTTCCAGCCGACTTGTCTCCAAGGGTCTATTGCTGCCTCGGGCACCTTATGGTCGTTCTCCTGTGAGTCTAGATTGTCGAATCCGACGCATAAATGATAGTTAATTGTAACGTTCAGGGACTCCTAAAGACGATGGAACACTCAAATTGGGTCGAGAGTCAATACATCGACCTCCAGTCGACTTGTATCCAAGGGATTATTGCAGCCTCGTGCACCATATGATCCTTCTCCTGTTAGTAGATTTTCGAATCCGACGCTAAAATGATAGTTAACTGTAACGTTCAGGGCCTCCTAATGCCGATGGAACACTCAAATTCCGTCGAGATTCAATACATCGGCCTCCAGCCGACTTGTCTCCAAGGATCTATTGCTGCCTCGGGCCCCTTATGGTCGTTGTATTGTAAGTCTAGATTTTCGAATCCGACGCAAAACTGATAGTTCATTATAACGTTCAGGGCGACCTAATGACGATGGAACACTCAAATTGCGTCGATATTCAGTACATCAGCCTCCAGTCGATTTGTCTCCAAGGGGTATATTGCTGTCTCGAGCACCGTATGAACTTCTCCTGTGAGTAGATTTTCGAATCCGACGCTAAAATGATTGTTAATTGTAGCGTTCAGGGCCTCCTAATGACGATGAAACACTCAAATTGCGTCAAGAATCAATACATCGGTTTACAGCCGACTTGTCTCCAAGGGTCTATTGCTGCTTCGGGCACCTTATGGTCGATCTCCTGTGAGTTTAGATTATCGAATCCGACGCAAAAATGATAGTTAATTGTAACGTTCAGGGACGCCTAAAGACGATGGAACACTCAAATTGCGTCGAGATTCAATACATCGCCCTCCAGCCGACTTGTCTCCAAGGGTCTATTGCTGCCTCGGGCACCTTATGGTCGTTCTCCTGTGAGTCTAGATTTTCGAATCCGACGCGAAACTGATAGTTAATTGTAAGGTTCAGGGCCTCCTTATGCCGATGGAACACTCAAATTGCGTCGAGATTCAATACATCGTCCTCCAGCCGACTTGTCTCCAAGGGTCTATTGGTGCCTCGGGCACCTTATGGTCGTTCTCCTGTGAGTCTAGATTTTCGAATCCGACGCAAAAACGATAGTTAATTGTAACGTTCAGGGACTCCTAAACACGATGGATCACTCAAATTGCGTCGAGAGTCAATACATCGACCTCCAGTCGACTTGTATCCAAGGGGATATTGCAGTCTCGGGCACAATATGATCCTTCTCCTGTGAGTCTAGATTTTCGAATCCGACGCAAAAATGATAGTGAATTGTAACGTTCAGCGCCTCCTAATGACGATAGAAGACTCAAATTGCGTCGAGATTCAATACATCGTCCTCCAGCCGATTTGTCTCCAAGGGGATATAGCTGCCTCGGGCACCAAGTGGTCCGTCTGCTGTGAGTCTAGATTTTCGAATCCGACGAAAAACTGATAGTTCATTGTAACATTCATGGCCTCCTAATGACGATGGAACACTCAAATTGCGTCGCGATCCAATACATCGTCCTCCAGCCGACTTGTCTCCAAGGGTCTAATGCTGCCTCGGGCACCTTATGGTCGTTCTCTTGTAAGTCTAAATTTTCGAATCCGACGCAAAAATGATAGTGAATAGTAACGTTCAGCGCCTCCTGATGACGATAGAACTCTCAAATTGCGTCGAGATTCAATACATCGTCCTCCAGCCGACTTGTCTCCAAGGGTCTATTGCTGCCTCGGGCACCTTATGGTCGTTCTCCTGTGAGTCTAGATTTTGGAATCCGACGCAAAACTGATAGTTAAATGTAATGCTCAGGGCTTCTTAATGACGATGGAACACTCAAATTGCGTCGAGAGTCAATACATCTTCCTCCAGCCGACTTGCCTACAAGGGGATATTGCTGCCTCGGGCTCCATGTGAACTGTCTCCTGTGAGTCTAGATTTTCGAATCCGACGCGAAACTGATAGTTAATTGTAAGGTTCAGGGCCTCCTAATGACGATGGAACACTCAAATTGCGTCGAGATTCAATACATCGGCCTCCAGCGGACTTGTCTCCAAGGGGATATTGCTGTCTCGGGCACCATATGATCCTTCTCCTGTGAGTCTAGATTTTCGAATCCGACGCCAAAATGATAGTGAATAGTAACGTTCAGCGCCTCCTGATGACGATAGAACTATCAAATTGCGTCGAGATTCAATACATCGTCCTCCAGCTGATTTGTCTCCAAGGGGATATTGCTGCCTCGGGCACCAAATGTTCCGTCTCCTCTGAGTCTGGATTTTTTAATCCGACGCGAAACTGATAGTTAATTGTAACGTTCAGGGCCTCCAAATGAGGATGGAGCACTCAAATTGCGTCGCGAATCAATACATCGTCCTCCAGCGGACTGGTCTCCAAGGGGATATTGCTGCATCGGGCACCTTATGGTCCGTCTCCAGTGCGTCTAGATTTTCGAATCCGACGAAAAACTGATAGTTAATTGTAACATTCAGGGCCTCCTAATGACGATGGAACACTCATTTTGCGTGGCGATTAGATACATCGTCCTCCAACCGACTTGTCTCCAAGGGTCAATAGCTGCCACGGGCACCTTGTGATCGTTCTGCTGTGAGTCTAGATTATCGAACACGACGCAAAACTGATTGTTAATTGTAACATTTTGGGCCACCTAATGACGATGGAACACTCAAATTGAGTCGAGATTCAATACATCGACCTCCAGCCGACTTGTCTCCAAGGGGATATTGCTGCCTCGGGCTCCATGTGGTCCGTCTCCTGTGTGTCTAGATTTTCGAATCCGACGCAAAACTCATAGTTAATTGTAACGTTCAGGGCCTCCTAATGACGATGGAACACTCAGATTGTGTCGCGATCCAATACAATGTCCTCCAGCCGACTTGTCTCCAAGGGTCTATTGCTGCCTCGGGCACCATATGGTCGTTCTCCAGTGAGTTTAGATTATCGAATCCGACGCAAAAATGATAGTTAATTGTAACGTGTAGAGCCTCCTAATGACGATGGAACACTCAAATTGCGTCGAGATTTAATACATCGGCCTCCAGCCGACTTTTCTCCAAGGGTCTGTTGCTGCCTCGGGCACCTTATGGTCGTTCTCCTGTGAGTTTAGATTATCGAATCCGACGCAAAAATGATAGTTAATTCTAACGTTTAGGGCCTCCTAATGACGATGGGACACTCAAATTGCGTCGCGATTCAATACATCGTCCTCCAGCCGACTTGTCTCCATGGGGATATTACTGCCTCCGGCCTCTTATGTTCGCTCTCATGTGAGTCTAGATTTAAGAATCCGACGATAAAATGATAGATAATAGTAACGTTCAGGGCCTCCTAAAGACGATGGAACACTCAAATTGCGACGAGATTCAATACATCGACCTCCAGCCGACTTGTCTCCAAGGGTCTAATGCCGCCTCGGGCACAATATGATCCTTCTCCTGTGAGTCTAGATTTTCGAATCCGACGCATAAATGATAGTTAATTGTAACGTTCAGGGACTCCTAAAGACGATGAACACTCAAATTGGGTCGAGAGTCAATACATCGTCCTCCAGCCGACTTGTCTCCAAGGGTCTGTTGCTGCCTCGGGCACCTTATGGTCGTTCTCCTGTGAGTCTAGATTTTCGAATCCGACGCGAAACTGATAGTTAATTGTAAGGTTCAGGGCCTATTAATGACGATGGAAGACTCAAATTGCGTCGAGATTCAATACATCGGCCTCCAGCCGAATTGTCTCCAAGGGTCTGTTGCTGCCTCGGGCACCTTATGGTCGTTCTCCTGTGAGTTTAGATTATCGTATCCGACGCAAAAATGATAGTTAATTGTAACGTTAAGGGCCTCCTAATGACGATGGGACACCCAAATTGCGTCGCGATCCAATACATCGTCCTCCAGCCGACTTGTCTCCAAGGTTCTAATGCTGCCTCGGGCACAACATGATCCTTCTCCTGTGAGTCTAGATTTTCGAATCCGACGCATAAATGATAGTTAATTGTAACGTTCAGGGACTCCTAAAGACGATGAACACTCAAATTGGGTCGAGAGTCAATACATCGTCCTCCAGCCGACTTGTCTCCAAGGGTCTATTGCTGCCTCGGGCACCTTATGGTCGTTCTCCTGTGAGTCTAGATTTTCGAATCCGACGCGAAACTGATAGTTAATTGTAAGGTTCAGGGCCTCCTAATGCCGATGGAACACTCAAATTGCGTCGAGATTCAATACATCGTCCTCCAGCCGACTTGTCTCCAAGGGTCTATTGCTGCCTCGGGCACCTTATGGTCGTTCTCCTGTGAGTCTAGATTTTCGAATCCGACGCAAAAATGACAGTTAATTGAAACGTTCAGGGACTCCTAAAGACGATGGAACACTCAAATTGCGTCGAGAGTCAATACATTGACCTCCAGTCGACTTGTATCCAAGGGGATATTGCAGTCTCGGGCACAATATGATCCTTCTCCTGTGAGTCTAGATTTTCGAATCCGACGCAAAAATGATAGTGAATTGTAACGTTCAGCGCCTCCTAATGACGATAGAAGACTCAAATTGCGTCGAGATTCAATACATCGTCCTCCAGCCGATTTGTCTACAAGGGGATATTGCTGCCTCGGGCACCAAGTGGTCCGTCTGCTTTGAGTCTAGATTTTCGAATCCGACGAAAAACTGATAGTTAATTGTAACATTCAGGGCCTTCTAATGACGATGGAACACTCAAATTGCGTCGCGATCCAATACATCGTCCTCCAGCCGACTTGTCTCCAAGGGTCTAATACTGCCTCGGGCACCTTATGGTCGTTCTCTTGTAAGTCTAGATTTTCGAATCCGTCGCAAAAATGATAGTGAATAGTAACGTTCAGCGCCTCCTGATGACGATAGATCTCTCAAATTGCGTCGAGATTCAATACATCGTCCTCCAGCCGACTTGTCTCCAAGGGTCTATTGCTGCCTCGGTCACCTTATGGTCGTTCTCCTGTGAGTCTACATTTTAGAATCCGACGCAAAACTGATAGTTAAATGTAATGCTCAGGGCCTCTTAATGACGATGGAACACTCAAATTGCGTCGAGAGTCAATACATCTTCCCCCAGCCGACTTGTCTACAAGGGGATATTGCTGCCTCGGGCTCCATGTGGACCGTCTCCTGTGAGTCTAGATTTTCGAATCCGACGCGAAACTGATAGTTAATTGTAAGGTTCAGGGCCTCCTAATGACGATGAAACACTCAAATTGCGTCGAGATTCAATACATCGGCCTCCAGCGGACTTGTCTCCAAGGGGATATTGCTGTCTCGGGCACCATATGATCCTTCTCCTGTGAGTCTAGATTTTCGAATCCGACGCCAAAATGATAGTGAAAAGTAACGTTCAGCGCTTCCTGATGACGATAGAACTCTCAAATTGCGTCGAGATTCAATACATCGTCCTCCAGCTGATTTGTCTCCAAGGGGATATTGCTGCCTCGGGCACCAAATGGTCCGTCTCCTGTGAGTCTGGATTTTTGAATCCGACGCGAAACTGATAGTTAATTGTATGTTCAGGGCCTCCAAATGACGATGGAGCACTCAAATTGCGTCGCGATTCAATACATCGTCCTCCAGCGGACTGGTCTCCAAGGGGATATTGCTGCATCGGGTACCTTATGGTCCGTCTCCAGTGAGTCTAGATTTTCGAATCCGACGAAAAACTGATGGTTAATTGTAACATTCAGGGCCTCCTAATGACGATGGAACACTCATTTTGCGTGGCGATTAAATACATCGTCCTCCAACCGACTTGTCTCCAAGGGTCAATAGCTGCCACGGGCACCTTGTGATCGTTCTGCTGTGAGTCTAGATTATCGAACACGACGAAAAACTGATTGTTAATTGTAACCTTTAGGGCCACCTAATGCCGATGGAAAACTCAAATTGCGTCGAGATTCAATACATCGGCCTTCAGCCGACTTGTCTCCGAGGGCCTACTGCTGCCTCGGGCACCTTATGGTCGTTCTCCTGTGAGTCTAGATTTTCGAATCCGACGCAAAAATGATAGTTAATTGTAACGTTCTGGGCCTCCTAAAGCCGATGGAACACTGAAATTGCGTCGAGATTCAATACATCGTCCTCCAGCCGATTTGTCTCCAAGGGGATATTGCTGCCTCGAGCACCAAATGGTCCGTCTGCTGTGAGTCTAGATTTTCGAATCCGACGAAAAACTGATAGTTAATTGTGACATTCAGGGCCTCCTAATGGCGATGGAACACTCAAATTGCGTCGAGATTCAATACATCGGCCTCCAGACGACGTCTTTCCTATTGTCTGTTGCTGCCTCGGGCACCTTATGGTCGTTCTCCTGTGAGTCTAGATTTTCGAATCTGACGATCAAATGATAGTTAATTGTAACGTTCAGGGCCTTGTAATGACGATGGAACACTCAAATTGCGTCGCGATCCAATACATCGTCCTCCAGCCGACTTGTCTCCAAGGGTCTAATGCTGCCTCGGGCGCCTTATGTTCGTTCTCTTGTAAGTCTAGATTTTCGAATCCGACGCAAAAATGATAGTGAATAGTAACTTTCAGCGCCTCCTGATGACGATAGAACTCTCAAATTGCGTCGAGATTCAATACATCGTCCTCCAGCCGACTTGTCTCCAAGGGTCTATTTTTGCCTCGGGCACCTTATGGTCGTTCTCCTGTGAGTCTATATTTTAGAATCCGACGCAAAACTGATAGTTAAATGTATTGCTCAGGCCTCTTAATGACGATGAAACACTCAAATTGCGTCGAGAGTCAATACATCTTCCTCCAGCCGACTTCTCTACAGGGGGATATTGCTGCCTCGGGCTCCATGTGGTCCGTCTCCTGTGAGTCTAGATTTTCGAATCCGACGCGAAACTGATAGTTAATTGTAAGGTTCAGCGCCTCCTAATGACGATGGAACACTGAAATTGCGTCGAGATTCAATACATCGGCCTCTAGCGGACTTGTCTCCAAGGGGATACTACTGTCTCGGGCACCATATGATCCTTCTCCTGTGAGTCTAGATTTTCGAATCCGACGCAAAAATGATAGTGAGTAGTAACGTTCAGCGCCTCCTGATAACGATAGAACTCTCAAATTGCGTCGAGATTCAATACATCGTCCTCCAGCTGATTTGTCTCCAAGGGGATATTGCTGCCTCGGGCACCAAAAGGTCCGTCTCCTGTGAGTCTGGATTTTTGAATCCGACGCGAAACTGATAGTTAATTGTAACGTTCAGGGCCTCCAAATGACGATGGAGCACTCAAATTGCGTCGCGATTCAATACATCGTCCTCCAGCGGACTGGTCTCCAAGGGGATATTGCTGCATCGGGCACCTTATGGTCCGTCTCCAGTGAGTCTAGATTTTCGAATCCGACGAAAAACTGATAGTTAATTGTAACATTCAGGGAATCGTAATGACGATGGAACACTCATTTTGCCTCGCGATCCAATACATAGTTCTCCAACCGACTTGTCTCCAAGGGTCAATAGCTGCCACGGGCACCTTGTGATCGTTCTGCTGTGAGTCTAGATTTTCGAACCCGACGCAAAACTGATTGTTAATTGTAACTTTCAGGGCCACCTAATGACGATGGAACACTCAAATTGAGTCGAGATTCAATACATCGGCCTCCAGCCGACTTGTCTCCAAGTGGATATTGCTGTCTCGGGCACAATATGATCCTTCTCCTGTGAGTCTAGATTTTCGAATCCGACGCTAAAATGATAGTTAACTGTAACGTTCAGGGCCTCCTAATGCCGATGGAACACTCAAATTGCGTCGAGATTCAATACATCGGCCTCCAGCCGACTTGTCTCCAAGGGTCTATTGCTGCCTCGGGCACCTTATGGTCGTTCTCCTATGAGTCTAAATTTACGAATCCGACGCAAAAATGATAGTTAATTGTAACGTTCAGGGCCTCCTATTGGCGATGGAACACTCAAATTGCGTCGAGATTCAATACATCGGCCTCCAGCCGACTTGTCTCCTATGGTCTGTTGCTGTCTCGGGCACCTTATGTTCCTTCTCCTGTGAGTCTAGATTATCGAATCCGACGATAAAATGATAGTAAATTGTAACGTTCAGGGCCTTGTAATGACGATGGAACACTCAAATTGCGTCGAGATTCAATACATCGGCCTCCAGCCGACTTGTCCCCAAGGGTCTGTTGCTGCCTCGGGCACCTTATGGTCGTTCTCCTGTGAGTTTAGACTTTCGAATCCGACGCGAAACTGATAGTTAACTGTAACGTTCAGGGCCTCGTAATGCCGATGGAACACTCAAATTGCGTCGAGATTCAATACATCGGCCTCCAGCCGACTTGTCTCCAAGGGTCTGTTGCTGCCTCGGGCACCTTATGCTCGTTCTCCTGTGAGTTTAGATTATCGAATCCGACGCAAAAATGATAGTTATTTGTAAGGTTTAGGGCCTTCTAATGACGATGGGACACTCAAATTGCGTCGAGATTCAATACATCGTCCTCCAGCCGACTTGTCTCAAAGGGTCTAATGCTGCCTCGGGCACCTTATGGTCGTTCTCTTGTAAGTCTAGATTTTCGAATCCGACGCAAAAATGGTAGTTAATTGTAACGTTCAGGGCCTCCTAATGACGATGGAACTCTCAAATTGCGTCGAGATTCAATACATCGTCCTCCAGCCGACTTGTCTCCAAGGGTCTATTGCTGCCTCGGGCACCTTATGGTCGTTCTCCTGTGAGTCTAGAATTTCGAAGCCGACGCAAAAATGATAGTTAATTGTAACTTTCAGGGCCTTCTAATGACGATGGAACACTCAAATTGCGTCGAGATTCAATACATCGACCTCCAGCCGACTTGTCTCCAAGGGGATATTGCTGCATCGGGCACCTTATGGTCGTTCTCCTGTGAGTTTAGATTTTCGAATCCGACGAAAAACTGATAGTTAATTGTAACATTCAGGGCCTCCTAATGACGATGGAATACTCATTTTGCGTCGCGATCCAATACATCGTACTCCAACCGACTTGTCTCCAAGGGTCAATAGCTGCCACGGGCACCTTGTGATCGTTCTGCTGTGAGTCTAGATTTTCGAACCCGACGCAAAACTGATTGTTAATAGTAACGTTCAGGGCCTTGTAATGACGATGGAACACTCAAATTGCGTCGAGATTCAATACATCGTCCTCCAGCCGACTTGTCTCCAAGGGTCTATTGCTGCCTCGGGCACCTTATGGTCGTTCTCCTGTTAGTCTAGCTTTTGAATCCGACGCAAAACTGATAGTTAAATGTAATGCTCAGGCCTCTTATGACAATGGAACACTCAAATTGCGTCGAGAGTCAATACATCTTCCTCCTGCCGACTTGTCTACAAGGAGATATTGCTGCCTCGGGCTCCATGTGGTCCGTCTCCAGTGAGTCTAGATTTTCGAATCCGACGAAAAACTGATAGTTAATTGTAACATTCAGGGCCTCCAAATGACGATGGAACACTCAAATTGCGTCGAGATTCAATACATCGGCCTCCAGCCGACTTGCCTCCTGTGGTCTGTTGCTGTCTCGGGCACCTTATGTTCGTTCTCCTGTGAGTCTAGATTTTCGAATCCGACGCTAAAATGATAGTTAACTGTAACGTTCAGGGGCTCCTAATGCCGATGGAACACTCAGATTGCGGCCAAGATTCAATACATCGGCCTCCAGCCGACTTGTCTCCAAGGGTCTATTGCTGCCTCGGGCACCTTATGGTCGTTCTCCTGTGAGTCTATATTTTCGAATCCGACGCAAAAATGATAGTTAATTGTAACGTTCAGGGCCTCCTATTGGCGATGGAACACTCAAATTGCGTCGAGATTCAATAAATCGGCCTCCAGCCGACTTGTCTCCAAGGGTCTGTTGCTGCCTCGGGCACCTTATGGTGGTTCTCCTGTGAGTTTAGATTATCGAATCCGACGCAAAAATGATAGTTAATTGTAACGTTTAGGGCCTTCTAATGACGATGGGACACTCAAATTGCGTCGAGATTCAATACATCGTCCTCCAGCCGACTTGTCTCAAAGCGTCTAATGCTGCCTCGGGCACCTTATGGTCGTTCTCTTGTAAGTCTAGATTTTCGAATCCGACGCAAAAATGATAGTTAATTGTAACGTTCAGGGCCTCCTAATGACGATGGAACTCTCAAATTGCGTCGATATTCAATACATCGTCCTCCAGCCGACTTGTCTCCAAGGGTCTATTGCTGCCTCGGGCGTTCTCCTGTGAGTCTAGATTTTCGAAGCCGACGCAAAAATGATAGTTAATTGTAACGTTCAGGGCCTTCTAAAGACGATGGAACACTCAAATTGCGTCGAGATTCAATACATCGGCCTCCAGCCGACTTGTCTCCAAGGGGATATCGCTGCCTCGGGCACCATATGGTCCATCTCCGGTGATTCTACGTTTTCGAATCCGACGCAAAACTCATAGTTAATTGTAACGTTTAGGGCCTCCTATTGGCGATGGAACACTCAAATTGCGTCGAGATTCAATACATCGACCTCCAGCCGACTTGTCTCCAAGGGGATATTGCTGCATCGGGCACCTTATGGTCGTTCTCCTGTGAGTTTAGATTTTCGAATCCGACGAAAAACTGATAGCTAATTGTAACATTCAGGGCCTCCTAATGACGATGGAACACTCATTTTGCGTCGCGATCCAATACATCGTCCTCCAACCGACTTGTCTCCAAGGGTCAATAGCTGCCACGGGCACCTTGTGATCGTTCTGCTGTGAGTCTAGATTTTTGAACCCGACGCAAAACTGATTGTTAATTGTAACGTTCAGGGCCACCTAATGACGATGGAACACTCAATTTGAGTCGAGATTCAATACATCGACCTCCAGCCGACTTGTCTCCAAGGGGATATTGCTGCCTCGGGCTCCATGTAGTCCGTCTCCTGTGAGTCTAGATTTTCGAATCCGACGCGAAACTGATACTTAATTGTTACGTTCAGGGCCTCCTAATGACGATGGAACACCCAAAAGTGCGTCGAGATTCAATACATCGGCCTCCAGCCGACTTGTCTCCAAGGGGATATTGCTGTCTCGGGCACAATATGATCCATCTCCTGTGAGTCTAGATTTTCGAATCCGACGCAAAAAAGATAGTGAATTGTAACGTTCAGCGCCTCCTAATGACGATAGAAGACTCAAATTGCGTCGAGATTCAATACATCGTCCTCCAGCCGATTTGTCTCCAAGGGTCTGTTGCTGCCTCGGGCACCTTATGGTCGTTCTCCTGTGAGTTTAGATTATCGAATCCTACGCAAAAATGATAGTTAATTGTATCGTTTAGGGCCTCCTAATGACGATGGGACACTCAAATTGCGTCGAGATTCAATACATCGTCCTCCAGCCGACTTGTCTCCAAGGGTCTATTGCTGCCTCGGGCACCTTATGGTCGTTCTCCTGTTAGTCTAGCTTTTGAATCCGGCGCAAAACTGATAGTTAAATGTAATGCTCAGGCCTCTTATGACAATGGAACACTCAAATTGCGTCGAGAGTCAATACATCTTCCTCCTGCCGACTTGTCTACAAGGAGATATTGCTGCCTCGGGCTCCATGTGGTCCGTCTCCTGTGAGTCTAGATTTTCGAATCCGACGCGAAACTGATAGTTAATTGTAACGTTCAGGGCCTCCAAATGACGATGGAGCACTCAAATTGCGTCGAGATTCAATACATCGGCCTCCAGCCGACTTGCCTCCTGTGGTCTGTTGCTGTCTCGGGCACCTTATGTTCGTTCTCCTGTGAGTCTAGATTTTCGAATCCGACGCTAAAATGATAGTTAACTGTAACGTTCAAGGCCTCCTAATGCCGATGGAACACTCAGATTGCGGCCAAGATTCAATACATCGGCCTCGACCCGACTTGTCTCCAAGGGTCTATTGCTGCCTCGGGCACCTTATGGTCGTTCTCCTGTGAGTCTATATTTTCGAATCCGACGCAAAAATGATAGTTAATTGTAACGTTCAGGGCCTCCTATTGGCGATGGAACACTCAAATTGCGTCGAGATTCAATACATCGGCCTCCAGCCGACTTGTCTCCAAGGGTCTGTTGCTGCCTCGGGCACCTTATGGTGGTTCTCCTGTGAGTTTAGATTATCGAATCCGACGCAAAAATGATAGTTAATTGTAACGTTTAGGGCCTTCTAATGACGATGGGACACTCAAATTGCGTCGAGATTCAATACATCGTCCTCCAGCCGACTTGTCTCAAAGCGTCTAATGCTGCCTCGGGCACCTTATGGTCGTTCTCTTGTAAGTCTAGTTTTCGAATCCGACGCAAAAATGATAGTTAATTGTAACGTTCAGGGCCTTCTAAAGACGATGGAACACTCAAATTGCGGCGAGATTCAATACATCGGCCTCCAGCCGACTTGTCTCCAAGGGGATATCGCTGCCTCGGGCACCATATGGTCCATCTCCGGTGATTCTACGTTTTCGAATCCGACGCAAAACTCATAGTTAATTGTAACGTTCATCGCCTCCTATTGGCGATGGAACACTCAAATTGCGTCGAGATTCAATACATCGACCTCCAGCCGACTTGTCTCCAAGGGGATATTGCTGCCTCGGGCTCCATGTAGTCCGTCTCCTGTGAGTCTAGATTTTCGAATCCGACGCGAAACTGATACTTAATTGTAACGTTCAGGACCTCCTAATGACGATGGAACACCCAAAAGTGCGTCGAGATTCAATACATCGGCCTCCAGCCGACTTGTCTCCAAGGGGATATTGCTGTCTCGGGCACAATATGATCCATCTCCTGTGAGTCTAGATTTTCGAATCCGACGCAAAAATGATAGTGAATTGTAACGTTCAGCGCCTCCTAATGACGATAGAAGACTCAAATTGCGTCGAGATTCAATACATCGTCCTCCAGCCGATTTGTCTCCAAGGGTCTGTTGCTGCCTCGGGCACCTTATGGTCGTTCTCCTGTGAGTTTAGATTATCGAATCCGACGCAAAAATGATAGTTAATTGTATCGTTTAGGGCCTCCTAATGACGATGGGACACTCAAATTGCGTCGAGATTCAATACATCGTCCTCCAGCCGACTTGTCTCCAAGGGTCTAATGCTACCTCGGTCACCTTATGGTCGTTCTCTTGTAAGTCTAGATTTTCGAATCCGACGCTAAAATGATAGTTAACTGTAACGTTCAGGGCCTCCTAATGCCAATGGACACTCAAATTCCGTCGAGATTCAATACATCGGCCTCCAGCCGACTTGTCTCCAGGGGTCTATTGCTGCCTCGGGCACCTTATGGTCGTTCTCCTGTGAGTCTAGATTTTCGAATCCGACGCAAAAATGATAGTTAATTGTAACGTTCAGGGCCTCCTATTGGCGATGGAACACTCAAATTGCGTCGAGATTCAATACATCGGCCTCCAGCCGACTTGTCTCCTATGGTCTGTTGCTGCCTCGGACACCTTATGTTCGTTCTCCTGTGAGTCTAGATTTTCGAATCCGACGCGAAACTGATAGTTAACTGTAACGTTCAGGGCCTCCTAATGCCGATGGAACACTGAAATTGCGTCGATATTCAATACATCGGCCTCCAGCCGACTTGTCTCCAAGGGTCTGTTGCTGCCTCGGGCACCTTATGGTCGTTCTCCTGTGAGTTTAGATTATCGAATCCTACGCAAAAATGATAGTTAATTGTAATGTTCAGGGCCTTCTAATGACAATGGTACACTCAAACTGCGTCGAGATTCAATACATCGGCCTCCAGCCGACTTGTCTCCAAGGGGATATCGCTGCCTCGGGCACCACATGGTCCGTCTCCGGTGATTCTACGTTTTCGAATCCGACGCAAAACTCATAGTTAATTGAAACGTTCAGGGCCTCCTATTGGCGATGGAACACTCAAATTGCGTCGAGATTCAATACATCGACCTCCAGCCGACTTGTCTCCAAGGGGATATTGCTGCATCGGGCACCTTATGGTCGTTCTCCTGTGAGTTTAGATTTTCGAATCCGACGAAAAACTGATAGTTAATTGTAACATTCAGGGCCTCCTAATGACGATGGAACACTCATTTTGCGTCGCGATCCAATACATCGTCCTCCAACCGACTTGTCTCCAAGGTTCAATAGCTGCCACGGGCACCTTGTGATTGTTCTGCTGTGAGTCTAGATTTTTGAACCCGACGCAAAACTGATTGTTAGTTGTAACGTTCAGGGCCACCTAATGACGATGGAACACTCAAATTCAGTCGAGATTCAATACATCGACCTCCAGCCGACTTGTCTACAAGGGGATATCGCTGTCTCGGGCACAATATGATCCTTCTCCTGTGAGTATAGATTTTCGAATCCGACGCAAAAATGATAGTGAATTGTAACGTTCAGCGCCTCCTAATGACGATAGAAGACTCAAAATGCGTCGAGATTCAGTACATCGTCCTCCAGCCGATTTGTCTCCAAGGGTCTGTTGCTGCCACGGGCACCTTATGGTCGTTCTCCTGTGAGTTTAGATTATCGAATCCGACGCAAAAGTGATAGTTAATTGTAACGTTTAGGGCCTCCTAATGACGATGGGACACTCAAATTGCGTCGAGATTCAATACATCGGCCTCCAGCCGACTTGTCTCCAAGGGGATATTGCTGTCTCGGGCACAATATGATCCTTCTCCTGTGAGTATAGATTTTCGAATCCGACGCAAAAATGATAGTGAATTGTAACGTTCAGCGCCTCCTAATGACGATAGAAGACTCAAAATGCGTCGAGATTCAGTACATCGTCCTCCAGCCGATTTGTCTCCAAGGGTCTGTTGCTGCCTCGGGCACCTTATGGTCGTTCTCCTGTGAGTTTAGATTATCGAATCCGACGCAAAAATGATAGTTAATTGTAACGTTTAGGGCCTCCTAATGACGATGGGACACTCAAATTGCGTCGAGATTCAATACATCGTCCTCCAGCCGACTTGTCTCCAAGGGTCTAATGCTGCCTCGGGCACCTTATGGTCGTTCTCTTGTAAGTCTAGATTTTCGAATCCGACGCGAAACTGATAGTTAACTGTAACGTTCAGGGCCTTGTAATGACGATGGAACACTCAAATTGCGTCGAGATTCAATACATCGGCCTCCAGCAGACTTGTCTCTAAGGGTCTGTTGTTGCCTCGGTGAGTTTAGATTTTCGAATCCGACGCGAAACTGATAGTTAACTGTAACGTTCAGGGCCTCCTAATGCCGATGGAACACTCAAATTGCGTCGAGATTCAATACATCGGCCTCCAGCCGACTTGTCTCCAAGGGTCTGTTGCTGCCTCGGGCACCTTATGGTCGTTCTCCTGTGAGTTTAGATTATCGAATCCGACGCAAAAATGATAGTTAATTGTAACGTTTAGAGCCTTCTAATCACGATGGGACACTCAAATTGCGTCGAGATTCAATACATCGTCCTCCAGCCGACTTGTCTCAAAGGGTCTTATGCTGCCTCGGGCACCTTATGGTCGTTCTCTTGTAAGTCTAGATTTTCGAATCCCACGCAAAAATGATAGTTAATTGTAACGTTCAGGGCCTCCTAATGACGATGGAACTCTCAAATTGCGTCGAGATTCAATACATCGTCCTCCAGCCGACTTGTCTCCAAGGGTCTATTGCTGCCTCGGGCACCTTATGGTCGTTCTCCTGTGAGTCTAGATTTTCGAAGCCGACGCAAAAATGATAGTTAATTGTAATGTTCAGGGTCTTCTAATGACAATGGAACACTCAAATTGCGTCGAGATTCAATACATCGGCCTCCAGCCGACTTGTCTCCAAGGGGATATCGCTGCCTCGGGCACCACATGGTCCGTCTCCGGTGATTCTACGTTTTTAAATCCGACGCAAAACTCATAGTTAATTGAAACGTTCAGGGCCTCCTATTGGCGATGGAACACTCAAATTGCGTCGAGGTTCAATACATCGACCTCCAGCCGACTTGTCTCCAAGGGGATATTGCTGCATCGGGCACCTTATGGTCGTTCTCCTGTGAGTTTAGATTTTCGAATCCGACGAAAAACTGATAGTTAACTGTAACATTCAGGGCCTCCTAATGACGATGGAACACTAATTTTGCGTCGCGATCCAATACATCGTCCTCCAACCGACTTGTCTCCAAGGTTCAATAGCTGCCACGGGCACCATGTGATCGTTCTGCTGTGAGTCTAGATTTTCGAATCCGACGCGAAACTGATAGTTAATTGTAAGGTTCAGGTCCACCTAATGACGATGGAACACTCAAATTGCGTCGAGATTCAATACATCGGCCTCCAGCCGACTTGTCTCCAAGGGGATATTGCTGTCTCGGGCACAATATGATCCTTCTCCTGTGAGTATAGATTTTCGAATCCGACGCAAAAATGATAGTGAATTGCAACGTTCAGCGCCTCCTAATGACGATAGAAGACTCAAAATGCGTCGAGATTCAATTCATCGTCCTCCAGCCGATTTGTCTCCAAGGGTCTGTTGCTGCCTCGGGCACCTTATGGTCGTTCTCGTGTGAATTTAGATTATCGAATCCGACGCAAAAATGATAGTTAATTGTAACGTTTAGGGCCTCCTAATGACGATGGGACACTCAAATTTCGTCGAGATTCAATACATCGTCCTCCAGCCGACTTGTCTCCAAGGGTCTAATGCTGCCTCGGGCACCTTATGGTCGTTCTCTTGTAAGTCTAGATTTTCGAATCCGACGCAAAAATGATAGTGAATTGTAACGTTCAGCGCCTCCTATTGACGATAGAAGACTCAAATTGCGTCGAGATTCAATACATCGTCCTCCAGCGGATTTGTCTCCAAGGGTCTGTTGCTGCCTCGGGCACCTTATGGTCGTTCTCCTGTGAGTTTAGATTATGGAATCCGATGCAAAAATGATAGTTAATTGTACCGTTTAGGGCCTCCTAATGACGATGGGACACTCAAATTGCGTCGAGATTCAATACATCGTCCTCCAGCCGACTTGTCTCCAAGGGTCTAATGCTGCCTCGGGCACCTTATGGTCGTTCTCTTGTAAGTCTAGATTTTCGAATCCGACGCTAAAATGATAGTTAACTGTAACGTTCAGGGCCTCCTAATGCCGATGGAACACTCAAATTGCGTCGAGATTCAATACATCGGCCTCCAGCCGACTTGTCTCCAGGGGTCTATTGCTGCCTCGGGCACCTTATGGTCGTTCTCCTGTGAGTCTAGATTTTCGAATCCGACGCAAAAATGATAGTTAATTGTAACTTTCAGGGCCTCCTATTGGCGATGGAACACTCAAATTGCGTCGAGATTCAATACATCGGCCTCCAGCCGACTTGTCTCCAAGGGTCTGTTGCTGCCTCGGGCACCTTATGGTCGTTCATCTGTGAGTTTAGATTATCAAATCCGACGCAAAAATGATAGTTAATTGTAACGTTTAGGGCCTTATAATGACGATGGGACACTCAAATTGAGGCGAGATTCAATACATCGTCCTCCAGCCGACTTGTCTCAAAGGGTCTAATGCTGCCTCGGGCACCTTATGGTCGTTCTCTTGTAAGTCTAGATTTTCGAATCCGACGCAAAAATGATAGTTAATTGTAACGTTCAGGGCCTCCAAATGACGATGGAACTCTCAAATTGCGTCGAGATTCAGTACATCGTCCTCCAGCCGACTTGTCTCCACGGGTCTATTGCTGCCTCGGGCACCTTATGGTCGTTCTCCTGTGAGTCTAGATTTTCGAAGCCGACGCAAAAATGATAGTTAATTGTAACGTTCAGGGCCTTCTAATGACGATGGAACACTCAAATTGCGTCGAGATTCAATACATCGGCCTCCAGCCGACTTGTCTCCAAGGGGATATCGCTGCCTCGGGCACCATATGGTCCGTCTCCGGTGATTCTACGTTTTCGAATCCGACGCAAAACTCATAGTTAATTGTAACGTTCAGTGCCTCCTATTGGCGATGGAACACTCAAATTGCGTCGAGATACAATACATCGAAATCCAGCCGACTTGTCTCCAAGGGGATATTGCTGCATCGGGCACCTTATGGTCGTTCTCCTGTGAGTTTAGATTTTCGAATCCGACGAAAAACTGATAGTTAATTGTAACATTCAGGGCCTTCTAATGACGATGGAACACTCATTTTGCGTCGCGACCCAATACATCGTCCTCCAACCGACTTGTCTCCAAGGGTCAATTGCTGCCACGGGCACCTTGTGATCGTTCTGCTGTGAGTCTAGATTTTTGAACCCGACGCAAAACTGATTGTTAATTGTAACGTTCAGGGCCACCTAATGACGATGGAACACTCAAATTGAGTCGAGATTCAATACATCGACCTCCAGCCAACTTGTCTCCAAGGGGATATTGTTGCCTCGGGCTCCATGTGGTTCGTCTCCTGTGAGTCTAGATTTTCGAATCCGAGGCGAAACTGATAGTTAATTGTAACGTTCAGGGCCTCCTAATGACGATGGAACACTCAAAAGTGCGTCGAGATTCAATACGTCGGCCTCCAGCCGACTTGTCTCCAAGGGGATATTGCTGTCTCGGGCACAATATGATCCTTCTCCTGTGAGTCTAGATTTTCGAATCCGACGCAAAAATGATAGTGAATTGTAACGTTCAGCGCCTCCTAATGACGATAGACGACTCAAATTGCGTCGAGATTCAATACATCGTCCTCCAGCCGACTTGTCTCCAAGGGTCTAATGCTGCCTCGGGCACCTTATGGTCGTTCTCTTGTAAGTCTAGATTTTCGAATCCGACGCTAAAATGATAGTTAACTATAACGTTTAGGGCCTCCTAATGCCGATGGAACACTCAAATTGCGTCGAGATTCAATACATCGGCCTCCAGCCGACTTGGCTCCAGGGGTCTATTGCTGCCTCGGGCACCTTATGGTCGTTCTCCTGTGAGTCTAGATTTTCGAATCCGACGCAAAAATGATAGTTAATTGTAACGTTCAGGGCCTCCTATTGGCGATGGAACACTCAAATTGCGTCGAGATTCAATACATCGGCCCCCAGCCGACCTGTCTCCTATGGTCTGTTGCTGCCTCGGACACCTTATGTTCGTTCTCCTGTGAGTCTAGATTTTCGAATCCGACGCAAAAATGATAGTTAACTGTAACGTTCAGGGCCTCCTAATGCCGATGGAACACTCAAATTGCGTCGAGATTCAATACAACGGCCACCAGCCGACTTGTCTCCAACGGTCTGTTGCTGCCTCGATCACCATATGGTCGTTCTCCTGTGAGTTTAGATTATCGAATCCGACGCAAAAATGATAGTTAATTGTAACGTTTAGGGCCTTCTAATGACGATGGGACACTCAAATTGCGTTGAGATTCAATACATCGTACTCCAGCCGACTTGCCTCCAAGGTGATATCGCTGCCTCGGGCACCACATGGTCCGTCTCCTGTGATTCTACGTTTTCGAATCCGTTGCAAAACTCATAGTTAATTGTAACGTTCAGGGCCTCCTATTGGCGATGGAACACTCAAATTGAGTCGAGATTCAATACATCGACCTCCAGCCGACTTGTCTACAAGGGGATATTGCTGCCACGGGCTCCATGTGGTCCGTCTCCTGTGAGTCTAGATTTTCGAATCCGACGCGAAACTGATAGTTAATTGTAAGGTTCAGGTCCACCTAATGACGATGGAACACTCAAATTGCGTCGAGATTCAATACATCGGCCTCCAGCCGACTTGTCTCCAAGGGGATATTGCTGTCTCGGGCACAATATGATCCTTCTCCTGTGAGTATAGATTTTCGAATCCGACGCAAAAATGATAGTGAATTGTAACGTTCAGCGCCTCCTAATGACGATAGAAGACTCAAATTGCGTCGAGATTCAATACATCGTCCTCCAGCCGATTTGTCTCCAAGGGTCTGTTGCTGCCTCGGGCACCTTATGGTCGTTCTCCTGTGAGTTTAGA
This sequence comes from Schistocerca serialis cubense, assembly GCF_023864345.2. Lineage (NCBI taxonomy): Eukaryota > Metazoa > Arthropoda > Insecta > Orthoptera > Acrididae > Schistocerca > Schistocerca serialis. The sequence continues at coordinate 8,176,632 of NC_064647.1, forward strand.
TTTTCGGATCCGACGCTAAAATGATAGTTAACTGTAACGTTCAGGGCCTCCTAATGCCGATGGAACACTCAAATTGCGTCGAGATACAATACATCGGCCTCCAGCCGACTTGTCTCCAAGGGTCTATTGCTGCCTCGGCCACCTTATGGTCGTTCTCCTGTGAGTCTAGATTTTCGAATCCGACGCAAAAATGATAGTGAATAGTAACGTTCAGCGCCTCCTGATGTCGATAGAACTCTCAAATTGCGTCGAGATTCAATACATCGTCCTCCAGCTGATTTCTCTCCAAGGGGATATTGCTGCCTCGGGCTCCAAATGGTCCGTCTCCTGTGAGTCTGGATTTTTGAATCCGACGCGAAACTGATAGTTAATTGTAACGTTCAGGGCCTCCAAATGACGATGGAGCACTCAAATTGCGTCGCGATTCCATACATCGTCCTCCAGCGGACTGGTCTCCAAGGGGAAATTGCTGCATCGGGCACCTTATGGTCGTTCTCCTGTGAGTTTAGATTTTCGAATGCGACGAAAAACTGATAGTTAATTATAACATTCAGGGCCTCCTAATGACGATGGAACACTCATTTTGCGTCGTGATCCAATACATCGTCCTCCAACCGACTTGTCTCCAAGGGTCAATAGCTGCCACGGGCACTTTGTGATCGTTCTGCTGTGAGTCTAGATTTTCGAACCCGACGCAAAACTGATCGTTAATTGTAACGTTCAGGGCCACCTAATAACGATGGAACACTCAAATTGAGTCGAGATTCAATAAATCGACCTCCAGCCGACTTGTCTCCAAGGGGATATTGCTGCCTCGGACTCCATGTGGTCCGTCTCCTGTGAGTCTAGATTTTCGAATCCGACGCGAAACTGATAGTTAATTGTAACGTTCAGGGCCTCCTAATGACGATGGAACACTCAAATTGCGTCGAGATTCAATACATCGGCCTCCAGCCGACTTGTCTCCAAGGGGATATTTCTGTCTCGGGCACAATGTGATCCTTCTCCTGTGAGTCTAGATTTTCGAATCCGACGCAAAAATGATAGTGAATTGTAACGTTCAGCGCCTCCTGATGACGATAGAAGACTCAAATTGCGTCGAGATTCAATACATCGTCCTCCAGTCGATTTGTCTCCAAGGGGATATTGCTGCCTCGGGCAACAAATGGTCCGTCTGCAGTGAGTCTAGATTTTCGAATCCGATGAAAAACTGATAGTTTATTGTAACATTCAGGGCCTCCTAATGACGATGGAACACTCAAATTGCGTCGCGATTCAATACATCGTCCTCCACCTGACTTGTCTCCAAGGGTCTATTGCTGCCTCGGGCACCTTATTGTCGTTCTCCTGTGAGTTTAGATTATCGAATCCGACGCAAAAATGATAGTTAATTGTAACGTTTAGGGCCTATTAATGACGGTGGAACACTCAAATTGCGTCGAGATTCAATACATCGGCCTCCAGCCGACTTGTCTCCAAGGATCTATTGCTGCCTCGGGCACATTATGGTCGTTCTCCTGTGAGTCTAGATTTTCGAATCCGACGCAAAACTCATAGTTAATTGTAACGTTCAGGGCCTCCTAATGACGATGGAACACTCAAATTGCGTCAAGAATCAATACATCGGTTTCCAGCCGACTTGTCTCCAAGGGTCTATTGCTGCCTCGGGCACCTTATGGTCGTTCTCCTGTGAGTCTAGATTTTCGAATCCGACGCAAAAATGATCGTTAATTGTAACGTTTAGGGACTCCTAAAGACGATGGAACACTCAAATTGCGTCGAGAGTAAATACATCGACCTCCAGTCGACTTGTATCCAAGGGGATATTGCAGTCTCGGGCACAATATGATCCTTCTCCTGTGAGTCTAGATTTACGAATCCGACGCAAAAATGATTGCGAATTGTAACGTTTAGCGCCTCCTAATGACGATAGGAGACTCAAATTGCGTCGAGATTCAATACATCGTCCTCCAGCCGATTTGTCTCCAAGGGGATATTGCTGCCTCGGGCACCGAATGGTCCGTCTGCTGTGAGTCTAGATTTTCGAATCCGACGAAAAACTGATAGTTAATTGTAACATTCAGGGCCCCCCTAATGACGATGGAACACTCAAATTGCGTCGCGATCCAATACATCGTCCTCTAGCCGACTTGTCTCCAAGGGTCTAATGCTGCCTCGGGCACCTTATGGTCGTTCTCTTGTAAGTCTAGATTTTCGAATCCGACGCAAAAATGATAGTGAATAGTAACGTTCAGCGCCTCCTGATGACGATAGAACTCTCAAATTGCGTCGAGATTCAATACATCGTCCTCCAGCCGACTTGTCTCCAAGGGTCAATAGCTGCCACGGGCACCTTGTGATCGTTCTGCTGTGAGTATAGATTTTCGAACCCGACGCAAAACTTATTGTTAATTCTAACGTTCAGGGCCACCAAATGACTATGGAACACTCAAATTGAGTCGAGATTCAATTAGATTAGATTAGATTAGATTTACTTTCATTCCAATTGATCCGTAGTGAGGAGGTCCTCCAGGATGTGGAACATGTCAGAAAAACAACAATACATGACAAATATTTAAACTAAAACAAATAAGCTAATGTACCATTCCACAGGTCCCAAGTGGAATGATCGTCATTTTTTAATGAACACTAAGAGTCATTTTACAAATACTATTGCACTGAATTTAAAATAAAAAAGTTTTATATTTATTTATAAGGTAAGAAACATGTAATACAACTACTGTAATACTTATTTACAATGAACACATTACTGCACTGAAATGGTGCAGAAGTTAGATTATACTTACACACACACACACACACACACACACACACACACACACACACACACACACACACACACACAAATTTTCAGTGAACACATTACTGCACTGAAATTGTGCAGAAGTTATGTTGTACTTATATACAAATCAGTTGGTTTTCCTCAGAAATTCATCAATGGAGTAGAAGGAGTTGGCCACCAATAAATCCTTTAGGCTTCTCTTAAACTGAATTTCATTGGTTGTTAAGCTTTTTATGGCTGCTGGCAAGTTATTGAAAATGTGTGTTCCTGAATAATGCACACCTTTTTGTACAAGACTAAGTGACTTTAAATCCTTGTGAAGATTATTCTTATTTCTAGTATTCATTCCATGAATTGAGCTGTTGGTTTGAAAAAGTGATATATTTTTAATGACAAATTTCATTAAGGAATAAATATATTGGGAAGCTGTAGTTAGTATCCCTAGTTCCCTAAACAGGCTTCTGCAGGATGTTCTTGAGTTCACACCACATATAATTCTTACTGCACGTTTTTGTGCCCGGAAAACTTTAGCTTGGCTTGATGAATTACCCCAGAAAATAATCCCATATGACATTATGGAATGAAAGTAAGCATAGTATGCCAGCTTTTTCATTTTTATATCCCCTATGTCTGACAAAATTCGCATTGCAAACAGAGATTTGTTAAGACGCTTCAGCAGTTCTGTGGTGTGCTCCTCCCAGTTGAATTTATTATCAAGCTGTAATCCCAAGAATTTAACACCGTCCACTTCTTCTATCTTCTTGTCATCATATGTTAGACATATACTCTTGGGACACCCCTTACAAGTTCTGAACTGCATGTAGTGTGTTTTTTCAAAGTTTAGTGACAAAGAATTGGCTAGGAACCAGTGATTAATGTCTACAAATATTTTATTGGCTGATCTTTCTAAGACTACACTTGATTTGCTATTTATTGCAATGTTTGTATCATCAGCAAACAAAACAAACTTGGCATCTGGTAATGTTACTGATGAAAGGTCATTGATATACACAAGAAAAAGTAAGGGCCCCAAAATGGAACCTTGTGGGAGCCCACATGTAATTAGTTCCCAGTTGGATGATGCCTGATAGCTTGATACATGTCTCTTTCCTAATAACACCCTTTGTTTCCTGCCAGAGATATAAGATTTGAACCATTTTGCAGCATTTCCTGTTACACTATAATATTCTAGTTTACTTAAAAGGATATTGTGATTTACACAGTCAAATGCCTTTGACAGATCACAAAATATACCAGTTGCCTGCAATTTTTTGTCTAATGAATTAAGTACATTTTCACTGTAAGTGTAGATAGCCTTCTCAATATCAGAACCTTTTAGAAATCCAAACTGTGACTTTGACAGTATGTTATTTGAGATAAGATGGTTATAAAGACGACTGTACATTACTTTTTCGAAAATTTTTGAGAATGCTGGCAACAGTGAGATTGGACGGAAATTTGATGCTATTTCTTTATCTCCCTTCTTAAACAGTGGCTTAACTTCAGCATATTTCAGCCATTCGGGAAATATTCCACTGATAAACGACTGGTTACACAGATAGCTTAATATGTTACTTAGCTCAGAATCACATTCTTTAATTAACTTTGTTGATATTTCATCATACCCACTAGATGTTTTTGATTTTAAAGATTTTATGATGGACATTATTTCTGTTGGGGTAGTGAGGGTCAAATTCATATTATGGAAGTTACTTGAAATGTCTGGTCTAAGGTAATCCATAGCAGCATCTACCGAACCTGACAACCCCATCTTTTCAGTAACAGTTATAAAATGTTTGTTAAAAAGTTCTGCAACACTATACACATCTGTCACCAATGCATCATTTACTCTTAATGCTATTTGTTCCTCTTCATGTCTGGTTCTACCGGTCTCCTCCTTCACTATATCCCATATTGTCTTTATTTTGTTATCTGATATGACTATCTTTTCCTTGTAATATATTTGCTTTGACATCCGTATTACAGTCTTTAATATTTTGCAGTATTTCTTATAATGTGCTATAGCATCAACATTGGAAATGTTTCGGATTGACAGATACAGTTTTCTTTTTGTTTTACAAGATACCCCTATTCCTCGAGTAATCCATGGCTTCTTTGTAGACTTTGCTCTAACCTTGGTAAGTTTTCGGATTCGAAAACCTAGACTCACAGGAGAAGGATCATATTGTGCCCGAGACTGCAATATCCCCTTGGAGACAAGTCGACTGGAGGTCGATGTATTGACTCTCGACGCAATTTGAGTGTTCCATCGTCTTTAGGAGTCCCTGAACGTTACAATTAACTATCATTTATGCGTCGGATTCGAAAATCTAGACTCACAGGAGAACGACCATAAGGTGCCCGAGGCAGCAATAGACCCTTGGAGACAAGTCGGCTGGAAACCGATGTATTGATTCTTGACGCAATTTGAGTGTTCCATCGTCATTAGGAGGCCCTGAACGTTACAATTAACTATCATTTTTGCGTCGGATTCGAAAATCTAGACTCACAGGAGAACGACCATAAGGTGCCTGAGGCAGCAATAGACCCTTGGAGACAAGTCGGCTGGAGGCCGATGTATTGAATCTCAACGCTATTTGAGTGTTCCAATGGCATTAGGAGGCCCTGAACGTTACAATTAACTATCATTTTAGCGTCGGATTCGAAAATCAACTAACAGGAGAAGGATCATATGGTGCACGAGACTGCAATATCCCCTTGGATACAAGTCGACTGGAGGTCGATGTATTGACTCTCGACGCAATTTGAGTGTTCCATCGTCTTTAGGAGTCCCTGACCGTTACAACTAATTATCATTTATGCGTCGGATTCGAAAATCTAGACTCACAGGAGAACGACCATAAGGTGCCCGAGGCAGCAATAGCCCCTTGAAGACAAGTCGGCTGGAAACCGATCTATTGATTCTTGACGCAATTTGAGTGTTCCATCGTCATTAGGAGGCCCTGAACGTTACAATTAACAATCATTTTAGCGTCGGATTCGAAAATCTACTCACAGGAGAAGTTCATACGGTGCTCGAGACAGCAGTATACCCCTTGGAGACAAATCTACTGGAGGCCGATGTATTGAATATCGACGCAATTTGAGTGTTCCATCGTCATTAGGTCGCCCTGAACGTTATAATGAACTATCAGTTTTGCGTCGGATTCGAAAATCTAGACCTACAAGAGATCGACCATAAGGTGCCCGAGGCAGCATTAGACCCTTGGAGACAAGTCGGCTGGAGGACGATGTATTGGATCGCGACGCAATTTGAGTGTTCCATCGTCATCGGGAGGCCCTGAATGTTACAATTAACTATCAGTTTTTCGTCGGGTTCGAAAATCTAGACTCACAGCAGACGGACCATTTGGTGCCCGAGGCAGCAATATCCCCTTGGAGACAAATCTGCTGGAGGACGATGTATTGAATCTCGACCCAACTTGAGTCTTCTATCGTCATTAGGAGGCGCTGAACGTTACAATTCACTATCATTTTTGCGTCGGATTCGAAAATCTAGACTCACAGGAGAAGGATCATATTGTGCCCGAGACAGCAATATCCCCTAGGAAAAAAGTCGGCTGGAGGACGATGTTTTGAATCTCGACGCAATTTGAGTGTCCCATCGTCGTTAGGAGGCCCTAAACGTTACAATTAACTAACATTTTTGCGTCGGATTCGATAATCTAAACTCACAGGAGAACGTCCATAAGGTGCCCGAGGCAGCAACAGACCCTTGGAGGCAAGTCGGCTGGAGGCCGATGTATTGAATCTCGACGCAATTTGAGTGTTCCATCGTCATTACTAGGCCCTGAACGTTACAATTAACTATCAGTTTCGCGTCGGATTCGAAAATCTAGACTCACAGCAGACGGACCATTTGGTGCCCGAGGCAGCAATATCCCCTTGGAGACAAATCGGCTGGAGGACGATGTATTGAATCTCGACGCAATTAGAGTCTTCTATCGTCATTAGGAGGCGCTGAACGTTACAATTCACTATCATTTTAGCGTCGGATTCGAAAATCTAGACTCACAGGAGAAGGATCATATTGTGCCCGAGACAGCAATATCCCCTTGGAGACAAGTCGGCTGGAGGCCGATGTATTGAATCTCGACGCAATTTGAGTGTTCCATCGTCATTACTAGGCCCTGAACGTTACAATTAACTATTATTTTTGCGTCGGATTCGAAAATCTAGACTTACAAGAGAACGACCATATGGTGCCCGAGGCAGCATTAGACCCTTGGAGACAAGTCGGCTGGAGGTCGATGTATTGAATCTCGACTCAATATGAGTGTTCCATCGACATTAGGTGGCCCTGAACGTTACAATTACCAATCAGTTTTGCGTCGGGTTCGAAAATCTAGACTCACAGCAGAACGATCACAAGGTGCCCGTGGCAGCTATTGACCCTTGGAGACAAGTCGGTTGGAGGACGATGTATTGGATCGCGACGCAAAATGAGTGTTCCATCGTCATTAGGAGGCCATGAATGTTACAATTAACTATCAGTATTTCGTCGGATTCGAAAATCTAAACTCACAGGAGAACGACCATAAGGTGCACGATGCAGCAATATCCCATTGGAGACAAGTCGGCTGGAGGTCGATGTATTGAATCTCGACGCAATTTGCGTGTTCAATCGCCAATAGGAGGCCCTGAACGTTACAATTAACTATGAGTTTAGCGTCGGATTCGAAAATCTAGACTCACAGGGACGGACCACATGGAGCCCGAGGCAGCAATATCCCCTTGGAGACAAGTCGGCTGGAGGTCGATGTATTGAATCTCGACTCAATATGAGTGTTCCATCGTCATTAGGTGGCCCTAAACGTTGCAATTAACTATCATTTTTGCGTCTGATTCGATAATCTAAACTCACAGGAGACCGACCATAAGGTGCCCGAGGCAGCAACAGACCCTTGGAGACAAGTCGGCTGGAGGTCGATGTATTGAATCTCGACGCAATTTGAGTGTTCCATCGTCATTACAAGGCCCTGAACGTTACAATTAACTATTATTTTTGCGTCGGATTCGAAAATCTAGACTCACAGGAGGACGACGATAAGCTGCCCGAGGCAGCAATAGACCCTTGGAGACAAGTCGGCTGGAGGCCGATGTATTGAATCTCGACGCAATTTGAGTGTTCCATCGGCATTTGGAGGCCCTGAACGGTACAGTTAACTATCATTTTAGCGTCGGATTCGAAAATCTACTAACAGGAGAAGGATCATATCGTGCACGAGGCAGCGATATCCCCTTGGAGACAAGTCGACTGGAGGACGATGTATTGAATCTCGACGCATTTTGAGTCTTCTATCGTCATTAGGAGGCGCTGAACATTACAATTAACTATGAGTTTAGCGTCGGATTCGAAAATCTAGACTCACAGGAGACGGACCACATGGAGCCCGAGGCAGCAATATCCCCTTGGAGACAAGTCGGCTGGAGGTCGATATCAGATATTGTAGATCAGAAATGGAGAAAGGAGGAGTTGCCACATTCATCAGGAACTGTCATAAATTTAAGAACATAGACATTCATAAATTTTGCCTAGAACAGCATATGGAAGCATGTGCAACAGAATTAGATTTTCACAAAAAATCTTTCATAATATTAAGTGTATATCGAGCACCTGCAGGTAACTTTAATCTGTTTGTAAACCACCTTGAAGCTGTACTGGCCCATTTAACAACCAAAAACAAAGAAATAGTGGTTGCTGGTGATTTCAATGTAGATTTCCTTAAAGACTCTCCCAATAAGAACCTATTTGAGTTAGTAACACTATCATTCAACTTAATTCCCACAGTAAAGTTCCCCACTAGGATAACCACTTGCTCACAAACAGCCATTGATAATATCTTTATAGAAAAGTCAAATGAACAAAATTATATTACAAAACCAATAGTCAATGGCCTCTCAGACCATGACATGCAGTTCCTTCTGTTAAATGTTAATACTGAACAGGATATAAAATCTGTTAAATCTGAGCTCAAGAGGGTAATCAGTAAGCCAAAAATTGATTATTTTAGGACACTCCTCAGAGACATTCACTGGACTGATGTTTACAGTGCTCATGGCATGAATGAAAAATATAACATTTTTGCTAATAAAGTGCTTACCTTATTTGAACACTGCTTTCCCCCAAAACTTACCAAGGTTAGAGCAAAGTCTACAAAGAAGCCATGGATTACTCGAGGAATAGGGGTATCTTGTAAAACAAAAAGAAAACTGTATCTGTCAATCCGAAACATTTCCAATGTTGATGCTATAGCACATTATAAGAAATACTGCAAAATATTAAAGACTGTAATACGGATGTCAAAGCAAATATATTACAAGGAAAAGATAGTCATATCAGATAACAAAATAAAGACAATATGGGATATAGTGAAGGAGGAGACCGGTAGAACCAGACATGAAGAGGAACAAATAGCATTAAGAGTAAATGATGCATTGGTGACAGATGTGTATAGTGTTGCAGAACTTTTTAACAAACATTTTATAACTGTTACTGAAAAGATGGGGTTGTCAGGTTCGGTAGATGCTGCTATGGATTACCTTAGACCAGACATTTCAAGTAACTTCCATAATATGAATTTGACCCTCACTACCCCAACAGAAATAATGTCCATCATAAAATCTTTAAAATCAAAAACATCTAGTGGGTATGATGAAATATCAACAAAGTTAATTAAAGAATGTGATTCTGAGCTAAGTAACATATTAAGCTATCTGTGTAACCAGTCGTTTATCAGTGGAATATTTCCCGAATGGCTGAAATATGCTGAAGTTAAGCCACTGTTTAAGAAGGGAGATAAAGAAATAGCATCAAATTTCCGTCCAATCTCACTGTTGCCAGCATTCTCAAAAATTTTCGAAAAAGTAATGTACAGTCGTCTTTATAACCATCTTATCTCAAATAACATACTGTCAAAGTCACAGTTTGGATTTCTAAAAGGTTCTGATATTGAGAAGGCTATCTACACTTACAGTGAAAATGTACTTAATTCATTAGACAAAAAATTGCAGGCAACTGGTATATTTTGTGATCTGTCAAAGGCATTTGACTGTGTAAATCACAATATCCTTTTAAGTAAACTAGAATATTATAGTGTAACAGGAAATGCTGCAAAATGGTTCAAATCTTATATCTCTGGCAGGAAACAAAGGGTGTTATTAGGAAAGAGACATGTATCAAGCTATCAGGCATCATCCAACTGGGAACTAATTACATGTGGGGTCCCACAAGGTTCCATTTTGGGGCCCTTACTTTTTCTTGTGTATATCAATGACCTTTCATCAGTAACATTACCAGATGCCAAGTTTGTTTTGTTTGCTGATGATACAAACATTGCAATAAATAGCAAATCAAGTGTAGTCTTAGAAAGATCAGCCAATAAAATATTTGTAGACATTAATCACTGGTTCCTAGCCAATTCTTTGTCACTAAACTTTGAAAAAACACACTACATGCAGTTCAGAACTTGTAAGGGGTGTCCCAAGAGTATATGTCTAACATATGATGACAAGAAGATAGAAGAAGTGGACGGTGTTAAATTCTTGGGATTACAGCTTGATAATAAATTCAACTGGGAGGAGCACACCACAGAACTGCTGAAGCGTCTTAACAAATCTCTGTTTGCAATGCGAATTTTGTCAGACATAGGGGATATAAAAATGAAAAAGCTGGCATACTATGCTTACTTTCATTCCATAATGTCATATGGGATTATTTTCTGGGGTAATTCATCAAGCCAAGCTAAAGTTTTCCGGGCACAAAAACGTGCAGTAAGAATTATATGTGGTGTGAACTCAAGAACATCCTGCAGAAGCCTGTTTAGGGAACTAGGGATACTAACTACAGCTTCCAAATATATTTATTCCTTAATGAAATTTGTCATTAAAAATATATCACTTTTTCAAACCAACAGCTCAATTCATGGAATGAATACTAGAAATAAGAATAATCTTCACAAGGATTTAAAGTCACTTAGTCTTGTACAAAAAGGTGTGCATTATTCAGGAACACACATTTTCAATAACTTGCCAGCAGCCATAAAAAGCTTAACAACCAATGAAATTCAGTTTAAGAGAAGCCTAAAGGATTTATTGGTGGCCAACTCCTTCTACTCCATTGATGAATTTCTGAGGAAAACCAACTGATTTGTATATAAGTACAACATAACTTCTGCACAATTTCAGTGCAGTAATGTGTTCACTGAAAATTTGTGTGTGTGTGTGTGTGTGTGTGTGTGTGTGTAAGTATAATCTAACTTCTGCACCATTTCAGTGCAGTAATGTGTTCATTGTAAATAAGTATTACAGTAGTTGTATTACATGTTTCTTACCTTATAAATAAATATAAAACTTTTTTATTTTAAATTCAGTGCAATAGTATTTGTAAAATGACTCTTAGTGTTCATTAAAAAATGACGATCATTCCACTTGGGACCTGTGGAATGGTACATTAGCTTATTTGTTTTAGTTTAAATATTTGTCATGTATTGTTGTTTTTCTGACATGTTCCACATCCTGGAGGACCTCCTCACTACGGATCAATTGGAATGAAAGTAAATCTAATCTAATCTAATCTAATTGAATCTCGACTCAATTTGAGTGTTCCATAGTCATTTGGTGGCCCTGAACGTTAGAATTAACAATAAGTTTTGCGTCGGGTTCGAAAATCTATACTCACAGCAGAACGATCACAAGGTGCCCGTGGCAGCTATTGACCCTTGGAGACAAGTCGGCTGGAGGACGATGTATTGAATCTCGACGCAATTTGAGAGTTCTATCGTCATCAGGAGGCGCTGAACGTTACTATTCACTATCATTTTTGCGTCGGATTCGAAAATCTAGACTTACAAGAGAACGACCATAAGGTGCCCGAGGCAGCATTAGACCCTTGGAGACAAGTCGGCTAGAGGACGATGTATTGGATCGCGACGCAATTTGAGTGTTCCATCGTCATTAGGGGGGCCCTGAATGTTACAATTAACTATCATTTTTGCGTCGGATTCCATAATCTAAACTCACAGGAGACCGACCATAAGGTGCCCGAGGCAGCAACAGACCCTTGGAGACAAGTCGGCTGGAGGTCGATGTATTGAATCTCGACGCAATTTGAGTGTTCCATCGTCATTACAAGGCCCTGAATGTTACAAATAACTATCAGTTTTTCTTCGGATTTGAATATCTAGACTCACAGCAGACGGACCATTTGGTGCCCGAGGCAGCAATATCCCCTTGGAGACAAATCGGCTGGAGAACGATGTATTGAATCTCGACGCAATTTGAGTCTTCTATCGGCATTAGGAGGCGCTGAACGTTACAATTCACTATCATTATGCGTCGAGATTCAATACATCGTCCTCCAGTCGACTTGTCTCCAAGGGGATATCGCTGCCTCGTGCACGATATGATCCTTCTCCTGTTAGTAGATTTTCGAATCCGACGCTAAAATGATAGTTAACTGTACCGTTCAGGGCCTCCAAATGCCGATGGAACACTCAAATTGCGTCGAGATTCAATACATCGGCCTCCAGCCGACTTGTCTCCAAGGGTCTATTGCTGCCTCGGGCAGCTTATCGTCGTCCTCCTGTGAGTCTAGATTTTCGAATCCGACGCAAAAATAATAGTTAATTGTAACGTTCAGGGCCTTGTAATGACGATGGAACACTCAAATTGCGTCGAGATTCAATACATCGACCTCCAGCCGACTTGTCTCCAAGGGTCTGTTGCTGCCTCGGGCACCTTATGGTCGGTCTCCTGTGAGTTTAGATTATCGAATCAGACGCAAAAATGATAGTTAATTGCAACGTTTAGGGCCACCTAATGACGATGGAACACTCATATTGAGTCGAGATTCAATACATCGACCTCCAGCCGACTTGTCTCCAAGGGGATATTGCTGCCTCGGGCTCCATGTGGTCCGTCCCTGTGAGTCTAGATTTTCGAATCCGACGCTAAACTCATAGTTAATTGTAACGTTCAGGGCCTCCTATTGGCGATTGAACACGCAAATTGCGTCGAGATTCAATACATCGACCTCCAGCCGACTTGTCTCCAATGGGATATTGCTGCATCGTGCACCTTATGGTCGTTCTCCTGTGAGTTTAGATTTTCGAATCCGACGAAATACTGATAGTTAATTGTAACATTCATGGCCTCCTAATGACGATGGAACACTCATTTTGCGTCGCGATCCAATACATCGTCCTCCAACCGACTTGTCTCCAAGGGTCAATAGCTGCCACGGGCACCTTGTGATCGTTCTGCTGTGAGTCTTGATTTTCGAACCCGACGCAAAACTGATTGGTAATTGTAACGTTCAGGGCCACCTAATGTCGATGGAACACTCATATTGAGTCGAGATTCAATACATCGACCTCCAGCCGACTTGTCTCCAAGGGTCTAATGCTGCCTCGGGCACCATATGGTCGTTCTCTTGTAAGTCTAGATTTTCGAATCCGACGCAAAAATAATAGTTAATTGTAACGTTCAGGGCCTAGTAATGACGATGGAACACTCAAATTGCGTCGAGATTCAATACATCGGCCTCCAGCCGACTTGTCTCCAAGGGGATATTGCTGTCTCGGGCACAATATGATCCTTCTCCTGTGAGTCTAGATTTTCGAATCCGACGCTAAAATGATAGTGAATTGTAACGTTCAGCGCCTCCTAATGACGATAGAAGACTCTAATTGCGTCGAGATTCAATACATCGTCCTCCAGCCGATTTGTCTCCAAGGGGATATTGCTGCCTCGGGCACCAAATGGTCCGTCTGCTGTGAGTCTAGATTTTCGAATCCGACGCGAAACTGATAGTTAATTGTAACGTTCAGGGCCTAGTAATGACGATGGAACACTCAAATTGCGTCGAGATTCAATACATCGGCCTCCAGCCGACTTGCCTCCAAGGGTCTGTTGCTGCCTCGGGCACCTTATGGACGTTCTCCTGTGAGTTTAGATTATCGAATCCGACGCAAAAATGTTAGTTAATTGTAACGTTTAGGGCCTCCTAACGACGATGGGACACTCAAATTGCGTCGAGATTCAATACATCGTCCTCCAGCCGACTTTTTTCCTAGGGGATATTGCTGTCTCGGGCACAATATGATCCTTCTCCTGTGAGTCTAGATTTTCGAATCCGACGCAAAAATGATAGTGAATTGTAACGTTCAGCGCCTCCTAATGACGATAGAAGACTCAAGTTGGGTCGAGATTCAATACATCGTCCTCCAGCAGATTTGTCTCCAAGGGGATATTGCTGCCTCGGGCACCAAATGGTCCGTCTGCTGTGAGTCTAGATTTTCGAACCCGACGAAAAACTGATAGTTAATTGTAACATTCAGGGCCTCCCGATGACGATGGAACACTCAAATTGCGTCGCGATCCAATACATCGTCCTCCAGCCGACTTGTCTCCAAGGGTCTAATGCTGCCTCGGGCACCTTATGGTCGATCTCTTGTAGGTCTAGATTTTCGAATCCGACGCAAAACTGATAGTTCATTATAACGTTCAGGGCGACCTAATGACGATGGAACACTCAAATTGCGTCGATATTCAATACATCGGCCTCCAGTAGATTTGTCTCCAAGGGGTATACTGCTGTCTCGAGCACCGTATGAACTTCTCCTGTGAGTAGATTTTCGAATCCGACGCTAAAATGATTGTTAATTGTAACGTTCAGGGCCTCCTAATGACGATGGAACACTCAAATTGCGTCAAGAATCAATAGATCGGTTTCCAGCCGACTTGTCTTCAAGGGGCTATTGCTGCCTCGGGCACCTTATGGTCGTTCTCCTGTGAGTCTAGATTTTCGAATCCGACGCATAAATGATAATTAGTTGTAACGGTCAGGGACTCCTAAAGACGATGGAACACTCAAATTGCGTCGAGAGTCAATACATCGACCTCCAGTCGACTTGTATCCAAGGGGATATTGCAGTCTCGTGCACCATATGATCCTTCTCCTGTTAGTTGATTTTCGAATCCGACGCTAAAATGATAGTTAATTGTAACGTTCAGGGCCTCCTAATGCCATTGGAACACTCAAATAGCGTTGAGATTCAATACATCGGCCTCCAGCCGACTTGTCTCCAAGGGTCTATTGCTGCCTCAGGCACCTTATGGTCGTTCTCCTGTGAGTCTAGATTTTCGAATCCGACGCAAAAATGATAGTTAATTGTAACGTTCAGGGCCTCCTAATGACGATGGAACACTCAAATTGCGTCAAGAATCAATACATCGGTTTCCAGCCGACTTGTCTCCAAGGGTCTATTGCTGCCTCGGGCACCTTATGGTCGTTCTCCTGTGAGTCTAGATTTTCGAATCCGACGCATAAATGATAGTTAATTGTAACGTTCAGGGACTCCTAAAGACGATGGAACACTCAAATTGCGTCGAGAGTCAATACATCGACCTCCAGTCGACTTGTCTCCAAGGGGATATTGCAGTCTCGGGCACAATATGATCCTTCTCCTGTGAGTCTAGGTTTTCGAATCCGACGCAAAAATGATAGTGAATTGTAACGTTCAGCGCCTCCTAATGCCGATAGAAGACTCAAATTGCGTCGAGATTCAATACATCGTTCTCCAGCCGATTTGTCTCCAAGGGGATATTGCTGCCTCGGGCACCAAATGGTCCGTCTGCTGTGAGTCTAGATATTCAAATCCGAAGAAAAACTGATAGTTATTTGTAACATTCAGGGCCTTGTAATGACGATGGAACACTCAAATTGCGTCGAGATTCAATACATCGACCTCCAGCCGACTTGTCTCCAAGGGTCTGTTGCTGCCTCGGGCACCTTATGGTCGGTCTCCTGTGAGTTTAGATTATGGAATCCGACGCAAAAATGATAGTTAATTGCAACGTTTAGGGCCTCCTAATGACGATGGGACACTCAAATTGCGTCGAGATTCAATACATCGTCCTCCAGCCGACTTGTCTCCAAGGGTCTAATGCTGCCTCGGCACCATATGGTCGTTCTCTTGTAAGTCTAGATTTTCGAATCCGACGCAAAAATGATAGTTAATTGTAACGTTCAGGGCCACCTAATGACGATGGAACACTCAAATTGAGTCGAGATTCAATACATCGACCTCCAGCCGACTTGTCTCCAAGGGGATATCTGCCTCGGGCTCCATGTGGTCCGTCTCCTGTGAGTCTAGATTTTCGAATCCGACGCTAAACTCATAGTTAATTGTAACGTTCAGGGCCTCCTAATGACGATGGAACACTCAAATTGCGTCGAGATTCGATACATCGGCCTCCAGCCGACTTGTCTCCAAGGGGATATCGCTGCCTCGGGCACCACATGGTCCGTCTCCGGTGATTCTACGTTTTCGAATCCTACGCAAAACTCATAGTTAATTGTAACGTTCAGGGCCTCCTATTGGCGATTGAACACTCAAATTGCGTCGAGATTCAATACATCGACCTCCAGCCGACTTGTCTCCAAGGGGATATTGCTGCATCGGGCACCTTGTGGTCGTTCTCCTGTGAGTTTAGATTTTCGAATCCGACGAAAAACTGATAGTTAATTGTAACATTCATGGCCTCCTAATGACGATGGAACACTCATTTTGCGTCGCGATCCAATACATCGTCCTCCAACCGACTTGTCTCCAAGGGTCAATAGCTGCCACGGGCACCTTGTGATCGTTCTGCTGTGAGTCTAGATTTTCGAACCCGACGCAAAACTGATTGTTAATTGTAACGTTCAGGTTCACCTAATGTCGATGGAACACTCAAATTGAGTCGAGATTCAATACATCGACCTCCAGCCGACTTGTCTCCAAGGGGATATTGCTGCCTCGGGCTCCATGTGGTCCGTCTCCTGTGAGTCTAGATTTTCGAATCCGACGCGAAACAGATAGTTAATTGTAACGTTCAGGGCCTAGTAATGACGATGGAACACTCAAATTGCGTCGAGATTCAATACATCGTCCTCCAGCCGATTTGTCTCCAAGGGGATATTGCTGCCTCGGGCACCAAATGGTCGTTCTCCTGTGAGTTTAGATTATCGAATCCGACTCAAAAATGTTAGTTAATTGTAAAGTTTAGGGTCTCCTAATGACGATGGGACACTCAAATTGCGTCGAGATTCAATACATCGTCCTCCAGCCGACTTGTCTCCAAGGGGATATTGCTGTCTCGGGCACAATATGATCCTTCTCCTGTGAGTCTAGATTTTCGAATCCGACGCAAAAATGATAGTTAATTGTAACGTTCAGCGCCTCCTAATGACGATAGAAGACTCAAATTGCGTCGAGATTCCTCCAGCCGATTTGTCTCCAAGGGGATATTGCTGCCTCGGGCACCAAATGGTCAGTCTGCTGTGAGTCTACATTTTCAAATGCGAAGAAAAACTGATAGTTAATTGTAACATTCAGGGCCTTGTAATGACGATGGAACACTCAAATTGCGTCGAGATTCAATACATCGACCTCCAGCCGACTTGTCTCCAAGGGTCTGTTGCTGCCTCGGGCACCTTATGGTCGGTCTCCTGTGAGTTTAGATTATGGAATCCGACGCAAAAATGATAGTTAATTGCAACGTTTAGGGCCTCCTAATGACGATGGGACACTCAAATTGCGTCGAGATTCAATACATCGTCCTCCAGCCGACTTGTCTCCAAGGGTCTAATGCTGCCTCGGCACCATATGGTCGTTCTCTTGTAAGTCTAGATTTTCGAATCCGACGCAAAAATGATAGTTAATTGTAACGTTCAGGGCCACCTAATGACGATGGAACACTCAAATTGAGTCGAGATTCAATACATCGATCTCCAGCCGACTTGTCTCCAAGGGGATATCTGCCTCGGGCTCCATGTGGTCCGTCTCCTGTGAGTCTAGATTTTCGAATCCGACGCTAAACTCATAGTTAATTGTAACGTTCAGGGCCTCCTAATGACGATGGAACACTCAAATTGCGTCGAGATTCGATACATCGGCCTCCAGTCGACTTGTCTCCAAGGGGACATCGCTGCCTCGGGCACCACATGGTCCGTCTCCGGTGATTCTACGTTTTCGAATCCTACGCAAAACTCATAGTTAATTGTAACGTTCAGGGCCTCCTATTGGCGATTGAACACTCAAATTGCGTCGAGATTCAATACATCGACCTCCAGCCGACTTGTCTCCATGGGGATATTGCTGCCTCGGGCTCCATGTGGTCCGTCTCCTGTGAGTCTAGATTTTCGAATCCGACGCGAATCTGATAGTTCATTATAACGTTCAGGGCCTAGTAATGACGATGGAACACTCAAATTGCGTCGAGATTCAATACATCGGCCTCCAGCCGACTTGTCTCCAAGGGTCTGTTGCTGCCTCGGGCACCTCATGGTCGTTCTCCTGTGAGTTTAGATTATCGAATCCGACTCAAAAATGTTAGTTAATTGTAACGTTTAGGGTCTCCTAATGACGATGGGACACTCAAATTGCGTCGGGATTCAATACATCGTCCTCCAGCCGACTTGTCTCCAAGGGGATATTGCTGTCTCGGGCACAATTTGATCCTTCTCCTGTGAGTCTAGATTTTCGAATCCGACGCAAAAATGATAGTGAATTGTAACGTTCAGCGCCTCCTAATGACGATAGAAGACTCAAATTGCGTCGAGATTCAATACATCGTCCTCCAGCCGATTTGTCTCCAAGGGGATATTGCTGCCTCGGGCACCAAATGGTCCGTCTGCTGTGAGTCTAGATTTTCGAACCCGACGAAAAACTGATAGTTAATTGTAACATTCAGGGCCTCCCGATGACGATGGTACACTCAAATTGCGTCGCGGTCCAATACATCGTCCTCTAGCCGACTTGTCTCCAAGGGTCTAATGCTGCTTCGGGCACCTTATGGTCGTTCTCTTGTAAGTCTAGATTTTCGAATCCGACGCAAAACTGATAGTTCATTATAACGTTCAGGGCGACCTAATGACGATGGAACACTCAAATTGCGTCGATATTCAATACATCGGCCTCCAGTAGATTTGTCTCCAAGGGGTATATTGCTGTCTCGAGCACCGTATGAACTTCTCCTGTGAGTAGATTTTCGAATCCGACGCTAAAATGATTGTTAATTGTAACGTTCAGGGCCTCCTAATGACGATGGAACACTCAAATTGCGTCAAGAATTAAAACATCGGTTTCCAGCCTACTTGTCTTCAAGGATCTATTGCTGCCTCGGGCACCTTATGGTCGTTCTCCTGTGAGTTTAAATTATCGAATCCGACGCAAAAATGATGGTTAATTGTAACGTTCAGGGACTCCTAAAGACGATGGAACACTCAAATTGCGTCGAGAGTCAATACATCGACCTCCAGTCGACTTGTATCCAAGGGGATATTGCAGTCTCGTGCACCATATGATCCTTCTCCTGTTTGTAGATTTTCGAATCCGACGCTAAAATGATAGTTAATTGTAACGTTCAGGGCCTCCTAATGCCGATGGAACACTCAAATTGCGTCGAGATTCAATACATCGGCCTCCAGCCGACTTGTCTCCAAAGGTCTATTGCTGCCTCGGGCACCTTATGGTCGTTCTCCTGTGAGTTTAAATTATCGAATCCGACGCAAAAATGATAGTTAATTGTAACGTTCAGGGCCTCCTAATGACGATGGAACACTCAAATTGCGTCAAGAATCAATAGATCGGTTTCCAGCCGACTTGTCTCCAAGGGTCTATTGCTGCCTCGAGCACCTTATGGTCGTTCTCCTGTGAGTCTAGATTTTCGAATCCGACGCATAAATGATGGTTAAATGTAACGTTCAGGGATTCCTAAAGACGATGGAACACTCAAATTGCGTCGAGAGTCAATACATGGACCTCCAGTCGACTTGTATCCAAGGGGATATTGCAGTCTCGGGCACATTATGATCCTTCTCCTGTGAGTCTAGATTTTCGTATCCGACGCAAAAATGTTAGTGAATTGTAACGTTCAGCGCCTCCTAATGACGATAGAAGACTCAAATTGCGTCGAAATTCAATACATTGTTCTCCAGCCGATTTGTCTCCAAGGGGATATTGCTGCCTCGGGTACCAAATGGTCCGTCTGCTGTGAGTCTAGATTTTCGAATCCGACGAAAAACTGATAGTTTATTGTAACATTCAGGGCCTCCTAATGACGAAGGAACACTCACATTGCGTCGCGATCCAATACATCGTCCTCCAGCCGACTTGTCTCCAAGGGTCTAATGCTGCCTCGGGCACCTTATGGTCGTTCTCCTGTGAGTCTAGATTTTCGAATCCGACGCATAAATGATTGTTAATTGTAACGTTCAGGGACTCCTAAAGACGATGGAACACTCAAATTGAGTCGAGAGTCAATTCATCGACCTCCAGTCGACTTGTATCCAAAGGGATATTGCAGTCTCGGGCACAATATGATCCTTCTCCTGTGAGTCTAGATTTTCGAATCCGACGCAAAAATGATAGTTAATTGTAACTTTCAGGTCCTCCTAATGCCGATGGAACACTCAAATTGCGTCGATATTCAATACATCGTCCTGCAGCCGACTTGTCTCCAGGGGTCTATTGCTGCCTCGGGCGCCTTATGGTCGTTCTCCTGTGAGTCTAGATTTTCGAATCCGATGCAAAAATGATAGTTAATTGTAACGTTCAGGGCCTCCTAATGACGATGGAACACTCAAATTGCGTCGAGATTCAATACATCGGCCTCCAGCCGACTCGTCTCCAAGGGTCTGTTGCTGCCTCGGGCACCTTATGGTCGTTCTCCTGTGAGTTTAGATTATCGAATCCGACGCAAAAATGATAGTTAATTGTAACGTTTAGGGCCTCCTACTGACGATGGGACACTCAAATTGCGTTGAGATTCAATACATCGTCCTCCAGCCGACTTGTCTCCAAGGGTCTAATGCTGCCTCGGGCACCTGATGGTCGTTCTCCTGTGAGTCTAGATTTTCGAATCCGACGCAAAAATGATAGTTAATTGTAACGTTCAGGGCCTTCTAATGACGATGTAACACTCAAATTGCGTCGAGATTCAATACATCGTCCTCCAGCTGATTTGCCTCCAAGGGTCTAAAGCTGCCTCGGGCACCTTATGGTCGTACTCCTGTGAGTCTAGATTTTCGAATCCGACGCAAAAATGATAGTTAATTGTAACGTTCAGGGCCTTGTAATGACGATGGAACACTCAAATTGCGTCGAGATTCTATACATCGGCCTCCAGCCGACTTGTCTCCAAGGGTCTGTTGCTGCCTCGGTCACCTTATGGTCGTTCTCCTGTGAGTTTAGATTTTCGAATCCGACGCGAAACAGATAGTTAATTGTAAGGTTCAGGGCCGCCTAATGACGATGGAACACTCAAATTGCGTCGAGATTCAATACATCGGCCTCCAGCGGACTTGTCTCCAAGGGGATATTGCTGTCCCGGGCACCATATAATCCTTCTCCTGTGAGTCTAGATTTTCGAATCCGACGCAAAAATGATAGTGAATAGTAACGTTCAGCGCCTCCTGATGACGATTGTACTCTCAAATTGCGTCGAGATTCAATACATCGTCCTCCAGCTGATTTGTCGCCAAGGGGATATTGCTGCCTCGGGCACCTTATGGTCGTTCTCCTGTGAGTCTAGATTTCCGAATCCGACGCATAAATGATAGTTAATTGTAACGTTCAGGGACTCCTAAAGACGATGGAACACTCAATTTGCGTAGAGTGTCAATATATCGACCTCCAGTCGGCTTGTATCCAAGGGGATATTGCAGTCTCGTGCACCATATGATCCTTCTCCTGTTAGTAGATTTTCGAATCCGACGCTAAAATGATAGTTAACTGTAACGTTCAGGGCCTCCTAATGACGATGGAACACTCAAATTGGGTCAAGAATCAATACATCGGTTTCCAGCCGACTTGTCTCCAAGGGTTTATTGCTGCCTCGGGCACCTTATGGTCGTTCTCCTGTGAGTCTAGATTTTCGAATCCGACGCATAAATGATAGTTAATTGTAACGTTCAGGGACTCCTAAAGACGATGGAACACTCAAATTGCGTCGAGAGTCAATACATCGACCTCCAGTCGACTTGTATCCAAGGGGATATTGCAGTCTCGGGCACAATATGATCCTTCTCCTGTGAGTCTAGATTTTCGAATCCGACGCAAAAATGATAGTGAATTGTAACGTTCAGCGCCTCCTAATGACGGTAGAAGACTCAATTTGCCTCGAGATTCAATACATCGTCCTCCAGCCGATTTGTCTCCACGGGGATATTGCTGCCTCGGGAACCAAATGGTCCGTCTGCTGTGGGTCTAGATTTTCGAATCCGATGAAAAACAGATGGTTAATTGTAACATTCAGGGCCTCCTAATGACGATGGAACACCCAAATTGCGTTGCGATCCAATACATCGTCCTCCAGCCGACTTGTCTCCAAGGGTCTAATTCTGCCTCGGGCACCTTATGGTCGTTCTCCTGTGAGTCTAGATTTTCGAATCCGACGCATAAATAATAGTTAATTGTAACGTTCAGGGACTCCTAAAGACGATGGAACACTCAAATTGCGTCGAGACTCAATACATCGACGTCCAGTCGACTTGTATCCAAGGGGATATTGCAGTCTCGGGCACAACATTATCCTACTCCTGTGAATCTAGATTTTCGAATCCGACGCAAAAATGGTAGTTAATTGTAACGTTCAGGGCCTCCTAATGCCGATGGAACACTCAAAATACGTCGAGATTCAATACATCGTCCTCGAGCCGACTTGTCTCCAAGGGTCTATTGCTGCCTCGGGCACCTTATGGTCGTTCTCCTGTGAGTCTATATTTTCGAATCCGACGCAAAAATGATAGTTATTTGTAACGTTCAGGGCCTTGTAATGACGATGGACCACTCAAATTGCGTCGAGATTCAATACATCGGCCTCCAGCCGACTTGTCTCCGAGAGTCTGTTGCTGCCTCGGGCACCTTATGGTCGTTCTCCTGTGAGTTTAGATTATCGAATCCGACGCAAAAATGATAGTTAATTGTAACGTTTAGGGCCTCCTAATGACGATGGGACACTCAAATTGCGTCGAGATTCAATACATCGTCCTCCAGCCGACTTGTCTCCAAGGGTCTAATGCTGCCTCGGGCACCTTATGGTCGTTCTCCTGTGAGTCTAGATTTTCGAATCCGACGCTAAAATGATAGTTAATTGTAACGTTTAGGGCCTTCTAATGACGATGGAACACTCAAATTGCGTCGAGATTCAGTACATCGTCCTCCAGCTGATTTGTCTCCAAGGGTCTATTGCTGCCTCGGGCACCTTATGGTCGTTCTCCTTTGAGTCTATATTTTCGAATCCGACGCAAAAATGATAGTTAATTGTAACGTTCAGGGCCTTGTAATGACGATGGAACACTCAAATTGCGTCGAGATTCAATACATCGGCCTCCAGCCGACTTGTCTCCAAGGGTCTGTTGCTGCCTCGGGCACCTTATGGTCGTTCTCCTGTGAGTTTAGATTTTCGAATCCGACGCGAAAGTGATAGTTAATTGTAAGGTTCAGGGCCGCCTAATGACGATGGAACACTCAAATTGCGTCGAGATTCAATACATCGGCCTCCAGCGGACTTGTCTCCAAGGGGATATTGCTGTCTCGAGCACCATATGATCCTTCTCCTGTGAGTCTAGATTTTTGAATCCGACGCCAAAATGATAGTGAATAGTAACGTTCAGCGCCTCCTGATGACGATAGAACTCTCAAATTGCGTCGAGATTCAATACATCGTCCTTCAGCTGATTTGTCTCCAAGGGGATATTGCTGCCTCGGGCACCTTATGGTCGTTCTCCTGTGAGTCTAGATTTTCGAATTCGACGCATAAATGATAGTTAATTGTAACGTTCAGGGGCTCCTAAAGACGATGGAACACTCAATTTGCGTCGAGAGTCAATACATCGACCTCCAGTCGACTTGTATCCAAGGGGATATTGCAGTCTCGTGCACCATATGATCCTTCTCCTGTTAGTAGATTTTCGAATCCGACGCTTAAATTTTAGTTAACTGTAACGTTCAGGGCCTCCTAATGCCGATGGAACACTCAAATTGCGTCGAGATTCAATACATCGGCCTCCAGCCGACTTGTCTCCAAGGGTCTATTGCTGCCTCGGGCACCAAATGGTCGTTCACCTGTGAGTCTAGATATTCGAATCCGACGCATAAATGATAGTTAATTGTAACGTTCAGGGACTCCTATTGACGATGTGAAACATCCCCTTTAGAAAAATTATACACGACTGTCCTTAAACTGATACACAATATTTTGTTAGCGCAACGCAATCTGACTTTCAAAATTCCCTACAAAAAAATGGCCCTGACTAACATTAAACTATACCTTTCACAAATCACTTACCTCACAAAAATCTTCGCTGCTCACGCTACTGCAATACAGCGAGCGCCACTACTGCCAGCTAAATAAAAGATTCAAACTATGGAAGGCACTAACTACTGATAGGGATAGTTAGCAAATGAAAGATATTAATAGAGAACAAACAATGTATTTACCTTGATATCATCATATATAAATATAGCAGTTCATGACAAATTTCAAAACTCCGCCATCTCTCTCCCCACATCCACCACTGCTGGCGGCTCACCTCCAACTGCGCAACGCTACGCGCTGTTAACATCCAGCTGCCGCTGCCCAACACTACAATGGCAGACAACAATGCAAACTAGCCACAGCCTGCACACAGCACAGCCAGTGATTTTCATATTGAGCGCTACGTAACGTTGCCAATAAGAAAACATAAACAGCCTACTTACATAGCCCCCATGCTCCCCACAAAAAATTTAACAAATTTTTTTTTGGGCAGTGGCCAATAATGATTTGATAACATTTTTCATTATTACAATAACAAAGAAATCAAATGCACACACTTATTGATACAATGTTGGTCAAAAGCTCAAATTTTCTCACAGTCCATAAAGACAGTCCTGATCATTCATCATAATAGTAATTACTGTTTTTTTTACAAAGTCTCATTAGTAAAAGAGAATGCACACAGAAGTAGTGGATTTCCATGCAGTCATGAAGAAGTATTGTTGTCCTTCCAATGGAAAGACAGTGCTGACTCTCGACATGCAGACAGGTAATGGGCCACAACAGAGAAAACCCACAGCAGAGTCAGTCGGAATTTTGAAGAGTATTGGTAGGTAGGTCACCACAGAGCAGACCCACTGTAGTCCTGGTAGAGATTATGGTATTGGTGGGCCACCAGAGGTGCAGACCCACTGTAGTCCTGGTAGAGATTACGGTATTGGTGGGCCACCAGAGGTGCAGACCCACTGCAGTCCTTGTAGAAATAATGGTATTGATGGATCATCAAAGATGTAGACCCACTGTAGTCCTTGTGAGATAGCCAGCAGCCATCTGTTGTGACTGTGCAGGTGCACAATCACCATTGAAGAGTCTTGCGGATAATATAGCAAGTCCATAACCACCACTTGTGCACTCACAAAGTTTTTGAAATTGTCCTTAGAACCAGCAATGCTGTTATCCAGTCCCTTGCTGAATTAGTAACACACGTGCAAACACTAACAGTCCCTACTTCTCACATATTGTCCATATACTATGACCAACAGAAACGTGTGCAGTGAAATGTAACTTACAAGTTAATAATAAGATGAACTGGTGTCAATTACAATTTTATAAATTTACAACGTGAAAATACAATTACAAAGGTACAAAATACATCATTAAAGAACATAATAATACAGATAACATTTGTAGTACAGGCTTTACAAAAGAATAGAAGTAGACATATACATCAGTGTTACAGGAATTATGACATAAGTAAATACATAAAGATCACAAGAACTTTTGAAACATCACCTTCACATGTGAGCATTAGACAGAACAGAATTAATAATGTCTAACATCTTTACAAAGTAAATAACATATTATTAATGCCAATTATATTTGAGGATAACAGTATTCCTCATCATAGTGAATGTAGCTTAATATTAAAAGAAGAAAAAATTCTATGAAACTACACAGAGACAGGAAGAAAACAAATACACAAGGGTACACAAACATATAGTGGGATAACACAAAAGGGAAAGGACAGGGTTTGTTTTACTGCAATATTTTGCATGGAGATCTCCCTTTGTTCTTCATTATTTTCAAAAAGTCCTATCTATACCTGCTTTCTGTATTGTATTCGTATTTCTTTCAAAATAAATATTTCTCAGTGCACAATAGTCATTTCAGCCAAATCTGTTTCTTATATCTTTTCAATGCGTTTCTTCCAATTCATCGCAACTCATTCTCTTATATGCTACCCCCTCTTAAGCTAACTTAAATCTACTGAGCTCAGATGCTAAACTAAGGGACGAGGCAATGCAGCAGCACATAAAACAATTAACCCAAATAGCAATGACAAAAAAATGCAGAGTGCAAAGCAAGCAGCAGTAAATCTAAATTAACAGATAAAATGCAAAATTACAACTAATATGAGCCAATGTGCAGCAACATGAAAAATAAATGAGTAGTAAAATTGGCTTAGCAGAGTAACACAAAGTCAAATTCAGTAACACTATGCCTGGCAAACAACAGTAACTTATACCTAAACATGACATAGCTCAAGCAGGGAAAATAGTACACTAAAGATAACAATGCAGATAAGGGAAATGTATAATCACATCTTAATGTCTAACTAATTAAAGTGGTGCACCACAACAACTGATTGTAAAAAGAAATATTACCATGTACTTGAAAAGAAAATTATGTGTTACTGTTACTAGTTCCTTCTTATTGTTCTTTCCTTTCCAAGTGCTCCTTTTTTAAAGAATGTGGATCATAAAATAATTATTTAATAGATCTGTTGACAGAAAGTGTTCACATTAGCAAATGCATTTCATTTTATAAA
The DNA here is from genome assembly GCF_023864345.2 of Schistocerca serialis cubense. NCBI lineage: Eukaryota > Metazoa > Arthropoda > Insecta > Orthoptera > Acrididae > Schistocerca > Schistocerca serialis. The sequence continues at coordinate 8,203,310 of NC_064647.1, forward strand.
AGCAATGCTGCAACACAGCTGGAAACCAGATATCAAATGAAGTAAGCAATTACGCAAACCAAAGCATAAAAACATCATTCAATAGCTATGTGGCATTTCGTAAGTCAGTAGCTCTCAATTCTCGTAGAAAGACACTTGTCATTATCAGGTTTGCAGATGTAAGAATATTTCCAAGGATAATGGCCTCCCCTTTTTTTTGTTCTACCTGTGCCGCTGAAATGGGCTCGCAGTAATGGCTTTTTCTCCAGGCGTCTGACACAGCTGGGTGCCTGCGACGTATTACGTGCAGGTGGTCACTTAACTTTCGTATGGAAATATTTACGACAGCAGTTTCTGCTACCGTGGCAGTCTCATATAAAAATCTTTCACAGGTCAAGAATTAGCGTTGCAAATCTGTAGAAACAAAATCCTATAAATATAAGTGTCCAAAAAAAAATATTGGTCAGCATTGTGATACAGTCACACATTTCATAACTCTTAAAGTACGTTTCTTGGTTTCCAACATCCTTTTCATAAATCCTTACCTCATTATACATATACATATTCGTCGACACTTCTTCAATATTTCATCATGAGAAATATGTAGCATAATAAACATTCCTCAACAACATAATACACATCGTCGTCGTAATAATAACATCATAACACTTCAGTCAAATCTCAAAATCGTCGTAACTTCCTCCAATAATTTCTAAGCCTAAAAAAATTCTCTGCTCATGTCAAAAGTGTCAGCTGCCTCAAACGTACTTTAAAAATCATGATCTCATACCAAATACATCATTCAAAGCTCTCATAGTATCACAATGGTTCCGAAAATATATGAACAGTTCACAAAGTACAAACAACATACAATTTTGTAAGTGTGAAGTTATCCAACGGTGTAATTACGTAAACGTCTGTCAGTGATGTAGTAAAATAAATGCTTGTCTCTCTCAGGTAAATAATCAGACAGCTGTGTAATTTGTGTGTTAAAGAAATATGGTACCGATGTGTAAAGTTGTATAAGCAAATACCATATTAGCTAGGGTTCCTTGTGGTTGCCACACACATGGTACACAAAGTAAGCGTGTACCCCCCTGAGGATTAATGTAATTATACCCTCAGGTGTTACAGATTACACCAATGGAATGAAATATATCACGGAAAACTTTCTTTGTAATTCAAAAATTTTTTAAAAATAAATGTTTAAAGTATAAAATTGATCACTGAAATGCGTGTCCTGTAGCGCTAAATGTGCATCTTGTTGTAAGATAATCTCTGTGGCAGTGTCGTAGTTATTTTCCTCTGAAAGCTAAGTTCTGCAGAAGCCAATGTACTTACCTCATGATAAACAAAAGTGAAATGCTTTGCGTATAGATATCGTAGTTATTATGCTTATTGGCGTGATGAAGAAAGTACTGTACAGTAATGTAATGTTGTGCCACGAAAAAGGCTGTCTCATTGTTGCTATACCACAAAAGTTACTACTAAAACATGTTTTTCTTTCCAGAAGAATTCAGAAAACTGTGCAGATATAAAACAGATACACCGCAAAAGCAACATTGTAAATTGTCACTCATTAGTAGCGTCGTGATAAAAATCGTGTAGCTGTCACATAAACTAACCTCTGTGTCATCTGGTATCTCTCAGAAAGCACTTTAAATTCAGAATGTATTTTCAAATAAACCAAAATGTTGCATTAAAATCTCATTAGCAGTACTGGTAAATGTTCTAAGTATGTGAGCCTTATAGTCGTTACGTAATCGTGCAACAAACAAGCAAGAATGTACACACACAATAACACTGTGACGTCTGTTTACTGTAACAATGCATTCGTCATTTCTGTTTAAATAAGTTCTCTTGGTTCTTGATTGGATATTTAACTTCAAACATTGTTGTATGTTAACAGATTCTAAGTCTGACAAAGCATATTAGTAATGTGAAGCGAAAAATTTTATGACGAAGACTAAGTTAAAAAGCAGATTATCTTTCAATAAACGGTTTTACATGTGAAATGTGGTGTAAACCTTTACTCTTCCTAGTACGCAGAGTTTCAACTTCAACGCAATTATCATGTGGTATGCGTCGGATTCTGTAAGGTCCATTGTAAACTAGAAAGAATTTGTGACTCAAGTGTTTCTTCTTATGTGACAATGAATGAGCTTTAATGAGAACTTTCTGACCAATATACAACTTCTTTGCATTTGCTTTACCGTGTAGTTTTCTCCTTTTGTCTGCTGCAGATTTTATATTTTTAAGAGCCAAATCAATTATGTCTTTGTGTCGAAGTTTACGTGTATTCGGGAAAGGTACAAGCTCTCTGATTCTGTTCGGTGGTTCTTCATTCTTCAGTACAAGAGTAGGTGGTAAAGCAGTGGAGTCGTGAGGCATTTCATTCAGCACGTTTTGAAATAAGTGTAAATATCTGTCCCAATGCTGATACTTTCTGTGACAATAAAGTCTGCAAAGCTTATTGATTTCTTTCATAATCCGTTCAGACGGGTTGCAATGTGGTGAGTACAATGAAATAGAAACAGGTTTGATTTTATGGTTGCGAAGCATGCGTGACCAAACAGCAGATCTGAATTTCGGTCCGTTATCTGAAATGACTTTACTAACGTGTCCAACTTCACGTAAGAAATTTTTAACAAAGGCGTTGGATACAGACCGTCCAGTGGCTTTACGTAACGGAGTGAAAGAAACAAATTTTGAAGTAAGTTCAACAGCGACTAGAACGTACGAAAATCCATTAGATGTTCTGACAAGCGGTCCCAAGAGATCAACAGCAGCAAATTCTTTTAATTTAGAAGGAATGATAGGAAACAACGGAGCACGATGTGAGACAGTAGATGGTTTCGCCTTTTGACAAAGTTTACAAATAGACAAGACTCTTCGAATTCGCTTTTCCATATTGTTAAAATAACAAGTCGTTCGAAGAATATGATAACATTTTCGTGGGCCAAAATGTGCGTAGCTGAAATGAATGTACCAAATGAGCTTATTAACAAAATCGTCTGGAATGCAAAGTACCCATAGCTTGTCATCAACAGTGCAGCGTTTGAAGAGTATGTTGTTTCTAACCGGGTAATAATGCCGAATCTGTGTGTGTGTCTTTTCATGCCATTTGCTCTTGATGTCTTTCCAGATCGGATCTTTATCTTGTTCATGAGCAATGTCCTTTAAAGATGTGGTGATGAAGTTTTCAAAGGCGACTTTCTGAATGTAAAGAATACTGAAATTTTTCTCGAGGTTGCCTTCTGTGGTACTTTTCTCAAGCCCAGCCGGTGCGCGTGACAGTGCGTCCGCAACAATGTTCTCCTTGCCGGGAATGTAGACTACTGTGAAGCGGAATTCTTGCAGAAACAATGCCCAACGTTTTAACCTGTCATGATTTAATTTTGAAGACATAAGAAATTGTAATGCACGATGATCACTGTATACTTTTACGTGCTTACCAGAAAGAAAGAAACGGAATTTGTTAAATGCCCAAACGATTGCTAAAGCTTCTAATTCAGTAACGGAATAATTTTTTCAGATTTTGTTAGCACTCGGCTAGCAAAAGCAATGGTTTTCTGAACAGTAATGTCATTTTCTATGGCTTCTTGAAATAAATGGGCACCAAGACCGACTTTAGAAGAATCCGTGCTAAGGCAGAAATCTTGTGACAGAACTGGATGAGCTAAGTTGGCGCATGAAGTAACGCTTCATTCAAAGAATTGAATTCCAACTGTGCTTGTTCGTCCCAGTTCCAAATAGTATTTTTTCCAGTGAGAGAAAAAAGTTTTGGTGTAACAAGAATTTGCATATTCAGAAAACGACGGTAAAAATTTACGAGACCTAGAAAACTGCGGACTTGTCTTTTTGTGGATGGAACTGGAATGGCTCTGATTGCTTCTAACTTTTCAGGATCCGGCTGAATGCCTTCAGAAGAAATAATATGTCCCAAAAACCTCACCTTTGACCTACCGAATTCAGACTTTTCCAAGTTAACTGTAATTCCAGATTCTGCAAAAATACGTAACAAACTGTTGAGGATGCGATTATGTTGTTCCCATGAAGCTTCTGCTATTAGAATATCGTCCACATATAAGGTGATGTGACGTTTTAAGAACTCAGGCAATATGGAATTTAGCCCGCGAATGAATGCTGCTGAAGAAATGTTCAAACCAAAGGGAATTTTCCGAAACTGATAACAAACGCCGAAACAAAGGAAAGCTGTGTATTTTCTACATTCTGGATGAAGTTCGATCTGATAAAAGCTGGATCTGAGATCAATGGAAGACAACACTTTTACACCATTAAAATTTTGAAGAAGTTCTTCCAACGTTTGCGGCCTGTCTGTTTCAGGAATAATGATAGTATTGATTTGTCTCGAATCTAAGACAAGTCTGATCGATCCATTTTTCTTCTCAACAACATGTAATGGATTGTTGTATGAGCTTACTGCAGGCTCAATAATGCCCTCGTCGAGCATAGATTGTATTTCTGTTCTAACACGGTCCCTATAATGTGCTGGAATTACATATGGTCTAACACAAAATTTAGTATGCTCACGAACACGAAATTGGTATTCAAATCCCTTGATTGTTCCTGTTTTATGAGTAAAAACTGTGGAATGTGCTTGTAAAATCTCAAAAAGGTCCTGCCTATCAGTGTCATTACAATTCTCAATTGTTTGAATTTTATTCTGAATTAACTTATTAGAGTCAAATGCGCCGTCGATATCATCCCTGTCAGTACTTGCAGAGTGATTGTTAGTGTCTAGTTCCGTAGAAAAGTCCGAACTGTTGTCTAACAGAAGGTAAAGCCGATTAATTTCCTCGTCATGGTTTGAGAGCCAATCTTCAAATTTCAAAGCTATTGACTTACTTTCTTTCTCTAAACTTATTTCAGAATCGTGAAAGTTTAAGATTGCTTTGTATTCATTCAAAAAGTCTACTCCCAATATAATTTCTGTCGACAATAATGGAACAATAAGAAAGCTCATAGAGAAGCTGTGGCTTTGACAATAGAATTCTAAGTTGGTTTGTTGGCGTACATCTACACTTTTTCCAAAGATTGCACCTTGTAATTTAATCTTACGTAACGGAAGTGTGGGACAATCGTTCGATTTGTTGCATTTGCTAAAGGCTGTTTCACTAATTACTGAAATGGGACTGCCAGAGTCAAGTACTGCCGTAAATTTTACATCATTTACTGTAATGTGAATCACAGGATATGCAATATTGTTATGTTTTATGTCGTGTTCCTGGAGTAAGATGTCCCTAATGTCTTCCATTTTTACGTAATTACTAGCTACGGCAGCTGCGTCGTTAGTGTCATAAGAACGTTTTGTGGCTGCCAGCGGTGTGAGTCATTGCCTATTGTCTCTTTGTTGGCGCGCGTCGTTATTGGGGTTTGGAGACCTAACTTCTACAAATTCACCGTGACGAGAGGGCCCTGCTCTGTTTGAATCCCGCCAGTTCTGATGCAATTCAGGTCTGTCGTTACGATCACATCGTCTGTCGTCGTGTCGGTAGTTCCTGTAGTTTCTTTCTTGTCGGTCAAGTGGTGGAGAATTTCTCCTTGAATCGTAACTGCGCGCTGGACCGTTGCGTCTAGAGTTATTCTGTCTCCCTTGATAATAATTATTTTGGTTCCCAAATTGTCTGTTTCTCAGATTGTCTCTGTGATAGTCACTACCGCGGAGAGGTGATCTTACCCTGTAATTATTACTACTCTGCCAACGGTTGTAATACGGGTGGTGTCTGTTTCGGTCACGATTTGTGTTGTGAGAATAGCCTTGTCGCGTCCAGTTATTATTTCTTTCATCGCGGAATTGCGACTGATGTGATCTGTAATTGTTGTGCTCCTGCGTTCCGCGATTGTCAGTGTCACTTTCCAGTTCTTGTAACAGTCCCTGAAAAGCTTCAATGTCGTCTTTGCAACGTCCTGCCAAAATAATATGTCGTAAATGTTCAGGTAATTTGATTAAGCAAATGCGGATGAGTTCTGAGGGGCTGTATGGGTTTGACAGGTACTGATTCTTGTGCAACATGTCTTCAAAATATTTCACAAGACTGGAGAATTCAGATTGTTCGAAATGTTTCATCATTATGATACCATGTTTTACTCGATCTTGTGTGGCTTGAGACCAATATGCTGAGAGGAAGGCATGGTAAAATTCTCCTTCACTGTGGCAATCGTGAATGACCGATCGCATTCTTACAGCTGGTTCATTCTCTAAGTAGCGACACATAAATTCTAATCTGTACTCCAATGACCAGTTGGGAGGAAAACAATGAGAGAATTGATGGAGCCATGCTTGTGGATGAATGTCGTTGCCAGAATTTTTGAATGTTTTGAATTTACGTGTAGTAACGAACAGCTTATAGTCAAAATCATCATGTCGGCGAGTCGCATATCGGTCATTGTTAGGTCGTGTCGGCCGTTCCATCTCAAAATTCGGTGCACATTGCCAATTTCTTTCATAACTTCCGAAATGCCCTGTGTTATTATTTTGCGGCTTTTCCGTATTTCTAAGTCCCTCTTCCCGTGTTGGAGCGCGAGTGTCCTCTGAAATACGTAATTCTTGTATTACCAGTGTCAGCTGATCTTGTACTTCCCGGATTTCTCTTTGGTGTTGTGTATTAATTTGATTCTGATTTTGTTTGAATTTCCTAATTTGTTCGTACTCTTCTGTGTCATTAAAGACTACCGGTTTTGTGTCGTTCAGATCATCATCTACCTTTGTAGATAAGTTAGTGAACTGATCCGAAAGTTCGGCTACTTTCTCCGATAGTGAACACATTTCCTCAATGTGTTTTTCTGAACCAAGTTTCAGAGTGTCCATTTGTGTTGAAATCGAATCTACTGTGTTCTTTAAGTTTTCCTGAGTTTTTGCAAGTTGCGTAACCAAATCGGTAGATGCAACTGAGTCAAATTTAGCTTGCAAGGTCTCATGATTTTCATGAACAATAATTTGCAGTTCTTTTATGGCTGCTTTGTGATTCTGTAATGCCTTTTCATGCCGCAAAAAAATAGGTTGAAAATGCTCACAAATTTGTGTTTTTACGTCGTTACAGACTTTTTGACATTTCGATTCGATTTTATGTAACTCAGTAGTTAAATCTTCACGTGTTTGTTCTAGAGTTTGTTCCAATGAGTCTAACTTTTGAAGCTGTTGCTGTGTTTGTCTCTGATTTTGTTCCAGTGTGTATAACTGTTGCTGTGTTTGTCTCTGGTGTTGTTCCATTGTGTCTAACTTTTTAAGATTTTGTTCCACTGTGTCTAACTTTTGAAGCTTTTGCTGTGTTTGTCCCACTTGTTGTATTAATTGTAATAACAATGCATTGGTGTCTGAAACATGTTCCTCAGTGCTTTTCGGCAGTGAATTTACACCGGAAACATTCACATTTTGACAAGCAGAAAATGTGTCTTGACTTATTTGAGAAAACGGTGAGGATCAAAAACCTGAATCTACAGTATTTGCGAGATCGTGTCCTGCCATTTCGGCTTCCTGAGGCGAGCTATTGCCGACCGATCGATCGATAATGCTTCCCTCTTCACTAATTGTTTCACTGTCCACGCCATTGTTTGACGCCCGCTCCATTTCCCTGTGCACAGTTACCAAATTACTACTTTGAACATTAGTAAATTCATTACTCTGCGGCGCTGATAAGCTACGCTCGTCGTCACTATTATTTACAGTTTAGTTTGGAGCCTAGTGTTACGTTTTTCACACGCCATAATTGTCACAATATTTCACACGATAACACAGAAAAGCACAATTTGAAGTGCAAAAATAGGAGAACACATTAACATAGCACTGAAAATAATATCTAGTTAATTGCAAGCGTAGCTGCGAAATACTTGGTGCAAATCTAAATGCATGACACAACTGTTTTACTGTACAACAATGAAAGGCTACAACTACAAAGGAGATTCTCTCTACAATTACGCGCTAGCAATAAACAAAAGCTACACTAAATATACAAACTACAAGAAAAAAATCAGAAGATTCCAGTGAGGTATCCTGGCAGGGTCGCCATATGAAACATCCCCTTTAGAAAAATTATACACGACTGTCCTTAAACAGACACACAATATTTTGTTAGCGCAACGCAATCTGACTTTCAAAATTCCCTACAAAAAAATGGCCCTGACTAACATTAAACTATACCTTTCACAAATCACTTACCTCACAAAAATCTTCGCTGCTCAAGCTACTGCAATATAGCGAGCGCCACTACTGCCAGCTAAATAAAAGATTCAAACTATGGAAGGCACTAACTACTGATAGGGATAGTTAGCAAATGAAAGATATTAATAGAGAACAAACAATGTATTTACCTTGATATCATCATATATAAATATAGCAGTTCATGACAAATTTCATAACTCCGCCATCTCTCTCCCCACATCCACCACCGCTGGCGGCTCACCTCCAACTGCGCAACGCTACGCGCTGTTAACATCCAGCTGCCGCTGCCCAACTCTACAATGGCAGACAACAATGCAAACTAGCCACAGACTGCACACAGCACAGCCAGTGATTTTCATATTGAGCGCTACGTAACGTTGCCAATAAGAAAACATAAACAGCCTACTTACAGATGGAACACTCAAATTGCGTCGAGAGTCAATACATCGAAATCCAGTCGACTTGTATCCAAGGGGATATTGCAGTCTCGTGCACCATATGATCCTTCTCCTGTTAGTAGATTTTCGAATCCGACGCTAAAATGATAGTTAACTGTAACGTTCAGGGCCTCCTAATGCCGATGGAACACTCAAATTGCGTCGAGATTCAATACATCGGCCTCCAGCCGACTTGTCTCCAAGCTCTGCCTCGGGCACCTTATGGTCGTTCTACTGTGAGTTTAGATTTTCGAATCCGACGCGAAACTGATAGTTAATTGTAAGGTTCAGGGCCTCCTAATGACGATGGAACACTCAAATTGCGTCGAGATTCAATACATCGGCCTCCAGCGGACTTGTCTCCAAGGGGATATTGCTGTCTCGAGCACCGTATGAACTTCTCCTGTGAGTAGATTTTCGAATCCGAGGCTAAAATGATTGTTAATTGTAACGTTCAGGGCCTCCTAATGACGATGGAACACTCAAATTGCGTCAAGAATCAATACATCGGTTTCCAGCCGACTTGTCTCCAAGGGTCTATTGCTGCCTCGGGAACCTTATGGTCGTTCTCCTGTGAGTCTAGATTTTCGAATCCGACGCATAAATGATAGTTAATTGTAACGTTCAGGGCGTCCTAATGACGATGGAACACTCAAATTGCGTCGAGATTCAATATATCGGTCTCCAGCCGACTTGTCTCCAAGGGTCTATTGCTGCCTCGGGCACCTTATGGTCGTTCTACTGTGAGTTTAGATTTTCGAATCCGACGCAAAAATGATAGTTAATTGTAACGCTCAGGGCCTCCTATTGGCGATGGAACACTCAAATTGCGTCGAGATTCAATACATCGGTCTCCAGCCGACTTGTCTCCTATGGTCTGTTGCTGCCTCGGGCACCTTATGGTCGTTCTCCTGTGAGTCTAGATTTTCGAATCCGACGATAAAATGATAGTTAATTGTGACTTTCAGGGCCTTGTAATGACTATGGAACTCTCAAATTGCGTCGAGATTCAATACATCGGCCTCCAGCCGATTTGTCTCCTAGGGTCTGTTGCTGCCTCGGGCACCTTATGGTCGTTCTCCTGTGAGTTTAGATTTTCGAATCCGACGCGAAACTGATAGTTAATTGTAAGGTTCAGGGCCTCCTAATGACGATGGAACACTCAAATTGCGTCGAGATTCAATACATCGGCCTCCAGCGGACTTGTCTCCAAGGGGATATTGCTGTCTCGAGCACCGTATGATCCTTCTCCTGTTAGTAGATTTTCGAATCCGACGCTAAAATGATAGTTAACTGTAACGTTGAGGGCCTCCTAATGCCGATGGAACACTCAAATTGCGTCGACATTCAATACATCGGCCTCCAGCCGAGTTGTCTCCAAGGGTCTATTGCTGCCTCGGGCACCTTATGGTCGTTCTCCTGTGAGTCTAGATTTTCGAATCCGACGCAAAAATGATAGTTAATTGTAACGTTCAGGGTCTCCTATTGGCGATGGAACACTCAAATTGCGTCGAGATTCAATACATCGGCCTCCAGCCGACTTGTCTCCTATGATCTGTTGCTGCCTCGGGCACCTAATGGTCGCTCTCCTGTGAGTCTAGATTTTCGAATCCGACGATAAAATGATAGTTAATTGTAACGTTCAGGGCCTCCTAATGACGATGGAACACTCAAATTGCGACGAGATACAATACATCGTCCTCCAGCCGACTTGTCTCCAAGGGTCTATTGCTGCCTCGGGCACCAAATGGTCGTTCTCCTGTGAGTCTAGATTTTCGAATCCGACGAATAATGATAGTTAATTGTAACGTTCAGGGACTCCTAATGAAGATGGAACACTCAAATTGCGTCGAGAGTCGATACATCGACCTCCAGTCGACTTGTATCCAAGGGGATATTGCAGTCTCGTGCACCATATGATCCTTCTCCTGTTAGTAGATTTTCGAATCCGACGCTAAAATGATAGTTAACTGTAACGTTCAGGGCCTCCTAATGCCGATGGAACACTCAAATTGCGTCGAGATTCAATACATCGGCCTCCAGCCGACTTGTCTCCAAGGGTCTATTGCTGCCTCGGGCACCTTATGGTCGTTCTCCTGTGAGTCTAAATTTTCGAATCCGACGCAAAAATGATAGTTAATTGTAACGTTCAGGGCCTCCTATTGGCGATGGAACACTCAAATTGCGTCGAGATTCAATACATCGGCCTCCAGCCGACTTATCTCCTATGGTCTGTTGCTGCCTCGGGCACATTATGGTCGTTCTCCTGTGAGTTTAGATTTTCGAATCCGACGCGAAACTGATAGTTAATTGTAAGGTTCAGGACCTCCTAATGACGATGGAACACTCAAATTTCGTCGAGATTCAATACATCGGCCTCCAGCGGACTTGTCTCCAAGGGGATATTGCTGTCTCGGGCACCATATGATCCTTCTCCTGTGAGTCTAGATTTTCGAATCCGACGCAAAAATGATAGTGAATAGCAACGTTCAGCGCCTCCTGATGACGATAGAACTCACAAATTGCGTCGAGATTCAATACATCGTCCTCCTGCTGATTTGTCTCCAAGGGGATATTGCTGCCTCGGGCACCTTATGGTCGTTCTCCTGTGAGTCTAGATTTTCGAATCCGACGCAAAAATGATAGTTAATTGTAACGTTCAGGGCCTTCTAATGACGTTGGAACACTCAAATTGCGTCGAGATTCAATACATCGGCCTCCAGCCGATTTGTCTCCTAGGGTCTGTTGCTGCCTCGGGCACCTTATGGTCGTTCTCCTGTGAGTTTAGATTTTCGAATCCGACGCGAAACTGATAGTTAATTGTAAGGTTCAGGGCCTCCTAATGACGATGGAACACTCAAATTGCGTCGAGATTCAATACATCGGCCTCCAGCGAACTTGTCTCCAAGGGGATATTGCTGTCTCGAGCACCGTATGATCCTTCTCCTGTTAGTAGATTTTCGAATCCGACGCAAAATGATAGTTAACTGTAACGTTCAGGGCCTCCTAATGCCGATGGAACACTCAAATTGCGTCGACATTCAATACATCGGCCTCCAGCCGACTTGTCTCCAAGGGTCTATTGCTGCCTCGGGCACCTTATGGTCGTTCTCCTGTGAGTCTAGATTTTCGAATCCGACGCAAAAATGATAGTTAATTGTAACGTTCAGGGCCTCCTATTGGCGATGGAACACTCAAATTGCGTCGAGATTCAATACATCGGCCTCCAGCCGACTTGTCTCCTATGGTCTGTTGCTGCCTCGGGCACCTTATGGTCGCTCTCCTGTGAGTCTAGATTTTCGAATCCGACGATAAAATGATAGTTAATTGTAACGTTCAGGGCCTCCTAATGACGATGGAACACTCAAATTGCGACGAGATACAATACATCGTCCTCCAGCCGACTTGTCTCCAAGGGTCTATTGCTGCCTCGGGCACCAAATGGTCGTTCTCCAGTGAGTCTAGATTTTCGAATCCGACGAATAATGATAGTTAATTGTAACGTTCAGGGACTCCTAATGAAGATGGAACACTCAAATTGCGTCGAGAGTCGATACATCGACCTCCAGTCGACTTGTATCCAAGGGGATATTGCAGTCTCGTGCACCATATGATCCTTCTCCTGTTAGTAGATTTTCGAATCCGACGCTAAAATGATAGTTAACTGTAACGTTCAGGGCCTCCTAATGCCGATGGAACACTCAAATTGCGTCGAGATTCAATACATCGGCCTCCAGCCGACTTGTCTCCAAGGGTCTATTGCTGCCTCGGGCACCTTATGGTCGTTCTCCTGTGAGTCTAAATTTTCGAATCCGACGCAAAAATGATAGTTAATTGTAACGTTCAGGGCCTCCTATTGGCGATGGAACACTCAAATTGCGTCGAGAATCAATACATCGGCCTCCAGCCGACTTATCTCCTATGGTCTGTTGCTGCCTCTGGCACATTATGGTCGTCCTCCTGTGAGTTTAGATTTTCGAATCCGACGCGAAACTGATTGTTAATTGTAAGGTTCAGGACCTCCTAATGACGATGGAACACTCAAATTGCGTCGAGATTCAATACATCGGCCTCCAGCGGACTTGTCTCCAAGGGGATATTGCTGTCTCGGGCACCATATGATCCTTCTCCTGTGAGTCTAGATTTTCGAATCCGACGCAAAAATGATAGTGAATAGCAACGTTCAGCGCCTCCTGATGACGATAGAACTCACAAATTGCGTCGAGATTCAATACATCGTCCTCCAGCTGATTTGTCTCCAAGGGGATATTGCTGCCTCGGGCACCTTATGGTCGTTCTCCTGTGAGTCTAGATTTTCGAATCCGACGCAAAAATGATAGTTAATTGTAACGTTCAGGGCCTTCTAATGACGTTGGAACACTCAAATTGCGTCGAGATTCAATACATCGGCCTCCAGCCGACTTGTCTCCAAGGGTCTTTTGCTGCCTCGGGCACCTTATGGTCGTTCTCCTGTGAGTCTAGATTTTCGAATCCGACGCAAAAATGAGAGTTAATTGTAACGTTCAGGGCCTTCTAATGACGATGGAACACTCAAATTGCGTCGAGATTCAATACATCGGCCTCCAGCCGGCTTGTCTCCAAGGGAATATCGCTGCCTCGGGCACAACATGGTCCGTCTCCGGTGATTCTACGTTTTCGAATCCGACGCAAAACTCATAGTCAATTGTAACGTTCAGGGCCTCCTAATGACGACGGAGCACACAAATTGAGTCGAGATTCAATACATCGACCCCCAGCCGACTTGTCTCCAAGGGTCTATTGCTGCCTCGGGCACCAAATGGTCGTTCTCCTGTGAGTCTAGATTTTCGAATCCGACGCATAAATGATAGTTAATTGTAACGTTCAGGGACTCCTAATGACGATGGAACACTCAAATTGCGTCGAGAGTCAATACATCGACCTCCAGTCGACATGTATCCAAGGGGATATTGCAGTCTCGTGCACCATATGATCCTTCTCCTGTTAGTAGATTTTCGAATCCGACGCTAAAATGATAGTTAACTGTAACGTTCAGAGCCTCCTAATGCCGATCGAACACTCAAATTGCGTCGAGATTCAATACATCGGCCTCCAGCCGACTTGTCTCCAAGGGTCTATTGCTGCCTCGGGCACCTTATGGTCGTTCTCCTGTGAGTCTAGATTTTCGAATCCGACGCAAAAATGATAGTTAAGTGTAACGTTCAGGGCCTTGTAATGACGATGGAACACTGACATTGCGTCGAGATTCAATACATCGGCCTCCAGCCGACTTGTCTCCAAGGGTCTGTTGCTGCCTCGGTCACCTTATGGTCGTTCTCCTGTGAGTTTAAATTTTCGAATCCGACGCGAAACTGATAGTTAATTGTAAGGTTCAGCGCCTCCTAATGACGATGGAACACTCAAATTGCGTCGAGATTCAATACATCGGCCTACAGCGGACTTGTCTCCAAGGGGATATTGCTGTCTCGGGCACCATATAATCCTTCTGCTGTGAGTCTAGATTTTCGAATCCGACGCAAAAATGATAGTTAATTGTAACGTTCAGCGCCTCCTGATGACGATAGAACTCTCAAATTGCGTCGAGATTCAATACATCGTCCTCCAGCTGATTTGTCTCCAAGGGGATATTGCTGCCTCGGGCACCTTATGGTCGTTCTCCTGTGAGTCTAGATTTTCGAATCCGACGCAAAAATGATAGTTAGTTGTAACGTTCAGGGCCTCCTAATGCCGATGGAACACTCAAATTGCGTCGTGATTCAATACATCGGCCTCCAGCCGACTTGTCTCCAAGGGTCTGTTGCTGCCTCGGGCACCTTATGGTCGTTCTCCTGTGAGTTTAGATTTTCGAATCCGACGCGAAACTGTTAGTTAATTGTAAGGTTCAGCGCCTCCTAATGACGATGGAACACTCAAATTGCGTCGAGATTCAATACATCGGCCTCCAGCGGACTTGTCTCCAAGGGGATATTGCTGCTTCGGGCACCTTATTGTCGTTCTCCTGTGAGTCTAGATTTTCGAATCCGACGATAAAATGATAGTTAATTGTAACGTTCAGGGCCTCCTTATGACGATGGAACACTCAAATTGCGACGAGATTCAATACATCGTCCTCAAGCCGGCTTGTCTCCAAGGGTTTAATGCTGCCTCGGGCACCAAATGGTCGTTCTCCTGTGAGTCTAGATTTTCGAATCCGACGCATAAATGATAGTTAATTGTAACGTTCAGGGACTCCTAATGACGATGGAACACTCAAATTGCGTCGAGAGTCAATACATCGGCCTCCAGTCGACTTGGATCCAAAGGGATATTGCAGTCTCGTGCAATATATGATCCTGGTCCTGTTTGTAGATTTTCGAATCCGACGCTAAAATGATAGTTAACTGTAACGTTCAGGGCCTCCTAATGGCGATGGAACACTCAAATTGCGTCGAGATTCAACACATCGGCCTCCAGCCGACTTTTCTCCAAGGGTCCGTTGCTGCCTCAGGCACCTTATGGTCGTTCTCCTGTGAGTTTAGATTTTCGAATCCGACGCGAAACTGATAGTTAATTGTAAGGTTCAGGGCCTCCTAATGACGATGGAACACTCAAATTGCGTCGAGATTCAATACATCGGCCTCCAGCGGACTTGTCTCCAAGGGGATATTGATTTCTCGGGCACCATATGATCCTTCTCCTGTGAGTCTAGATTTTCGAATCCCACGCAAAAATGATAGTGAATAGTAACGTTCAGCGCCTCCTGATGACGATAGAACTCTCAAATTACGTCGAGATTCAATACATCGTCCTCCAGCTGATTTGTCTCCAAGGGGATATTGCTTCCTCGGGCACCTTATGGTCGATCTCCTGTGAGTCTAGATTTTCGAATCCGACGCAAAAATGATAGTTAATTGTAACGTTCAGGGCCTCTTAATGCCGATGGAACACTCGAATTGCGTCGAGATTCAATACATCGGCCTCCAGCCGACTTGTCTCCAAGGGTCTGTTGCTGCCTCGGGCACCTTATGGTCGTTTTCCTGTGAGTTTAGATTTTCGAATCCGACGCGAAACTGATAGTCAATTGTAAGGTTCAGGGCCTCCTAATGACGATGGAACACTCAAATTGCGTCGAGATTCAATACATCGGCCTCCAGCGGACTTGTCTCCAAGGGGATATTGCTGTCTCGAGCACCGTATGAACTTCTCCTGTGAGTAGATTTTCGATTCCGACGCTAAAATGATAGTTAATTGTAACGTTCAGGGACTCCTAATGACGATGGAACACTCAAATTGCGTCGAGAATCAATACATCGGTTTCCATTCGACTTGTCTCCAAGGGTCAATTGCTGCCTCGGGCACCTTATGGTCGTTCTCCTGTGAGTCTAGATTTTCGAATCCGACGCATAAATGATAGTTAATTGTAGTGTTCAGGGCCATGTAATGACGATGGAACACTCAAATTGCGTCGAGATTCAATACATCGGCCTCCAGCCAACTTGTCTCCAAGGGTCTGTTGCTGCCTCGGGCACCTTATGGTCGTTCTCCTGTGAGTTTAGATTATCGAATCCGACGCAAAAATGATAGTTAATTCTAACGTTTAGGGCCTCCTAATGACGATGGAACACTCAAATTGCGTCGAGATTCAATACATCGGCCTCCAGCCGACTTGTCTCCTATGGTCTGTTGCTGCCTCGGGCACCTTATGGTCGTTCTCCTGTGAGTTTAGATTTTCGAATCCGACGCGAAACTGATAGTTAATTGTAAGTTTCAGGACCTCCTAATGACGATGGAACTCTCAAATTGCGTCGAGATTCAATACATCGGCCTCCAGCGGACTTGTCTCCAAGGGGATATTGCTGTCTCGGGCACCATATGATCCTTCTCCTGTGAGTCTAGATTTTCGAATCCGACGCAAAAATGATAGTTAATTGTAACGTTCAGGGCCTTCTAATGACGATGGAACACTCAAATTGCGTCGAGATTCAATACATCCTCCTCCAGCCGACTTGTCTCCAAGGGTCTATTGCTGCCTCGGGCACCTTATGGTCGTTCTCCTGTGAGTCTAGATTTTCGAATCCGACGCAAAAATGAGAGTTAATTGTAACGTTCAGGGCCTTCTAATGACGATGGAACACTCAAATTGCGTCGAGATTTAATACATTGGCCTCCAGCCGGCTTGTCTCCAAGGGGATATCGCTGCCTCGGGCACAACATGGTCCGTCTCCGGTGATTCTACGTTTTCGAATCCGACGCAAAACTCATAGTCAATTGTAACGTTCAGGGCCTCCTAATGACGACGGAGCACACAAATTGAGTCGAGATTCAATACATCGACCTCCAGCCGACTTGTCTCCAAGGGTCTATTGCTGCCTCAGGCACCAAATGGTTGTTCTCCTGTGAGTCTAGATTTTCGAATCCGACTAATAAATGATAGTTAATTGTAACGTTCAGGGACTCCTAATGACGATGGAACACTCAAATTGCGTCGAGAGTCAATACATCGACCTCCAGTCGACTTGTATCCAAGGAGATATTGCAGTCTCGTGCACCATATGATCCTTCTCCTGTTAGTAGATTTTCGAATCCGACGCTAAAATGATAGTTAACTGTAACGTTCAGGGCCTCCTAATGCCGATCGAACACTCAAATTGCGTCGAGATTCAATACATCGGCCTCCAGCCGACTTGTCTCCAAGGGTCTATTGCTGCCTCGGGCACCTTATGGTCGTTCTCCTGTGAGTCTAGATTTTCGAATCCGACGCAAAAATGATAGTTAATTGTAACGTTCAGGTCCTTGTAATGACGATGGAACACTCAAATTGCGTCGAGATTCAATACATCGGCCTCCAGCCGACTTGTCTCCAAGGGTCTGTTGCTACCTCGGGCACCTTATGGTCGTTCTCCTGTGAGTTTAGATTTTCGAATCCGACGCGAAACTGATAGTTAATTGTAAGCTTCAGGGCCTTCTAATGACGATAGAACACTCAAATTGCGTCGTGATTCATTACATCGGCCTACAGCGGATTTGTCTCCAAGGGGATATTGCTGTCTCGGGCACCATATGATCCTTCTGCTGTGAGTCTAGATTTTCGAATCCGACGCAAAAATGATAGTTAATTGTAACGTTCAGCGCCTCCTGATGACGATAGAACTCTCAAATTGCGTCGAGATTCAATACATCGGCCTCTAGCTGATTTGTCTCCAAGGGGATATTGCTGTCTCGGGCACCTTATGGTCGTTCTCCTGTGAGTCCAGATTTTCGAATCCGACGCAAAACTGATAGTTAGTTGTAACGTTCAGGGCCTCCTAATGCCGATGGAACACTCTAATTGCGTCGTGATTCAATACATCGGCCTCCAGCCGACTTGTCTCCAAGGGTCTGTTGCTGCCTCGGGCACCTTATGGGCGTTCTCCTGTGAGTTTAGATTTTCTTTTCCGACGCGAAACTGATAGTTAATTTTAGGGTTCAGCGCCTCCTAATGACGATGGAACACTCAAATTGCGTCGAGATTCAATACATCGGCCTCCAGCGGACTTGTCTGCAAGGGGATATTGCTGTCTCGAGCTCCGTATGAACTTCTCCTGTGAGTAGATTTTCGATTCCGACGCTAAAATGATAGTTAATTGTAACGTTCAGGGCCTCCTTATGACGATGGAACACTCAAATTGCGACGAGATTCAATACATCGTCCTCCAGCCGGCTTGTATCCAAGGGTTTATTGCTGCCTCGGGCACCAAATGGTCGTTCTCCTGTGAGTCTAGATTTTCGAATCCGACGCATAAATGATAGTTAATTGTAACGTTCAGGGACTCCTAATGACGATGGAACACTCAAATTGCGTCGAGAGTCAATACATCGGCCTCCAGTCGACTTGGATCCAAAGGGATATTGCAGTCTCGTGCAATATATGATCCTTCTCCTGTTAGTAGATTTTCGAATCCGACGCTAAAATGATAGTTAACTGTAACGTTCAGGGCCTCCTAATGCCGATGGAACACTCAAATTGCGTCGAGATTCAACACATCGGCCTCCAGCCGACTTTTCTCCAAGGGTCTGTTGCTGCCTCAGGCACCTTATGGTCGTTCTCCTGTGAGTTTAGATTTTCGAATCCGACGCGAAACTGAAAGTTAATTGTAAGGTTCAGGGCCTCCTAATGACGATGGAACACTCAAATTGCGTCGAGAGTCGATACATCGACCTCCAGTCCACTTGTATCCAAGGGGATATTGCAGTCTCGTGCACCATATGATCCTTCTCCTGTTAGTAGATTTTCGAATCCGACGCTAAAATGATAGTTAACTGTAACGTTCAGGGCCTCCTAATGCCGATGGAACACTCAAATTGCGTCGAGATTCAATACATCGGCCTCCAGCCGACTTGTGTCCAAGGGTCTATTGCTGCCTCGGGCACCTTATGGTCGTTCTCCTGTGAGTCTAGATTTTCGAATCCGACGCAATAATGATAGTTAATTGTAACGTTCAGGGCCTCCTATTGGCGATGGAACACTCAAATTGCGTCGAGATTCAATACATCGGCCTCCAGCCGACTTGTCTCCTATGGTCTGTTGCTGCCTCGGGCACCTTATGGTCGTTCTCCTGTGAGTTTAGATTTTCGAATCCGACGCGAAACTGATAGTTAATTGTAAGGTTCAGGACCTCCTAATGACGATGGAACACTCAAATGGCGTCGAGATTCAATACATCGGCCTCCAGCGGACTTGTCTCCAAGGGGATATTGCTGTCTCGGGCACCATATGATCCTTCTCCTGTGAGTCTAGATTTTCGAATCCGACGCAAAAATGATAGTTAATTGTAACGTTCAGGGCCTTCTAATGACGATGGAACACTCAAATAGCGTCGAGATTCAATACATCGGCCTCCAGCCGACTTGTATCCGAGGGTCTATTGCTGCCTCGGGCACCTTATGGTCGTTCTCCTGTGAGTCTAGATTTTCGAATCCGACGCAAAAATGAGAGTTAATTGTAACGTTCAGGGCCTTCTAATGACGATGCAACACTCAAATTGCGTCGAGATTCAATACATCGGCCTCCAGCCTGCTTGTCTCCAAGGGGATATCGCTGCCTCGGGCACAACACGGTCCGTCTCCGGTGATTCTACGTTTTTGAATCCGACGCAAAACTCATAGTCAATTGTAACGTTCAGGGCCTCCTAATGACGACGGAGCACACAAATTGAGTCGAAGATTCAATACATCGACCTACAGCCGACTTGGCTCCAAGGGTCTATTGCTGCCTCGGGCACCAAATGGTCGTTCTCCTGTGAGTCTAGATTTTCGAATCCGACGCATAAATGATAGTTAATTGTAACGTTCAGGGACTCCTAATGACGATGGAACACTCAAATTGCGTCGAGAGTCAATACATCGGCCTCCAGTCGACTTGGATCCAAAGGGATATTGCAGTCTCGTGCAATATATGATCCTTCTCCTGTTAGTAGATTTTCGAATCCGACGCTAAAATGATAGTTTACTGTAACGTTCAGAGCCTCCTAATGCCGATGGAACACTCAAATTGCGTCGAGATTCAACACATCGGCCTCCAGCCGACTTTTCTCCAAGGGTCTGTTGCTGCCTCAGGCACCTTATGGTCGTTCTCCTGTGAGTTTAGATTTTCGAATCCGACGCGAAACTGATAGTTAATTGTAAGGTTCAGGGCCTCCTAATGACGATGGAACACTCAAATTGCGTCGAGATTCAATACATCGGCCTCCAGCGGACTTGTCTCCAAGGGGATATTGATGTCTCGGGCACCATATGATCCTTCTCCTGTGAGTCTAGATTTTCGAATCCGACGCAAAAATGATAGTTAATTGTAACGTTCAGGGCCTTCTAATGACGATGGAACACTCAAATTGCGTCGAGATTCAATACATCCGCCTCCAGCCGACTTGTCTCCAAGGGTCTAGTGCTGCCTCGGGCACCTTATGGTCGTTCTCCTGTGAGTCTAGATTTTCGAATCCGACGCAAAAATGAGAGTTAATTGTATCGTTCAGGGCCTTCTAATGACCATGGAACACTCAAACTGCGTCGAGATTCAATACATCGGCCTCCAGCCGGCTTGTCTCCAAGGGAATATCGCTGCCTCGGGCACAACATGGTCCGTCTCCGGTGATTCTACGTTTTCGAATCCGACGCAAAACTCATAGTCAATTGTAACGTTCAGGGCCTCCTAATGACGACGGAGCCCACAAATTGAGTCGAGATTCAATACATCGACCTCCAGCCGACTTGTCTCCAAGGGTCTATTGCTGCCTCGGGCACCAAATGGTTGTTCTCCTGTGAGTCTAGATTTTCGAATCAGACGCATAAATGATAGTTAATTGTAACGTTCAGGGACTCCTAATGCCGATGGAACACTCAAATTGCGTCGAGAGTCAATACATCGACCTCCAGTCGACTTGTATCCAAGGGGATATTGCAGTCTCGTGCACCATATGATCCTTCTCCTGTTAGTAGATTTTCGAATCCGACCCTAAAATGATAGTTAACTGTAACGTTCAGGGCCTCCTAATGCCGATCGAACACTCAAATTGCGTCGAGATTCAATACATCGGCCTCCAGCCGACTTGTCTCCAAGGGTCTATTGCTGCCTCGGGCACCTTATGGTCGTTCTCCTGTGAGTCTAGATTTTCGAATCCGACGCAAAAATGATAGTTAATTGTAACGTTCAGGGCCTTGTAATGACGATGGAACACTCAAATTGCGTCGAGATTCAATACATCGGCCTCCAGCCGACTTGTCTCCAAGGGTCTGTTGCTGCCTCGGGCACCTTATGGTCGTTCTCCTTTGAGTTTAGATTTTCGAATCCGACGCGAAACTGATAGTTAATTGTAAGCTTCAGGGCCTTCTAATGACGATAGAACACTCAAATTGCGTCGAGATTCAATACATCGGCCCACAGCGGACTTGTCTCCAAGGGGATATTGATGTCTCGGGCACCATATGATCCTTCTCCTGTGAGTCTAGATTTTCGAATCCGACGCAAAAATGATAGTTAATTGTAACGTTCAGGGCCTTCTAATGACGATGGAACACTCAAATTGCGTCGAGATTCAATACATCCGCCTCCAGCCGACTTGTCTCCAAGGGTCTAGTGCTGCCTCGGGCACCTTATGGTCGTTCTCCTGTGAGTCTAGATTTTCGAATCCGACGCAAAAATGAGAGTTAATTGTATCGTTCAGGGCCTTCTAATGACGATGGAACACTCAAACTGCGTCGAGATTCAATACATCGGCCTCCAGCCGGCTTGTCTCCAAGGGGATATCGCTGCCTCGGGCACAACATGGTCCGTCTCCGGTGATTCTACGTTTTCGAATCCGACGCAAAACTCATAGTCAATTGTAACGTTCAGGGCCTCCTAATGACGACGGAGCCCACAAATTAAGTCGAGATTCAATACATCGACCTCCAGCCGACTTGTCTCCAAGGGTCTATTGCTGCCTCGGGCACCAAATGGTTGTTCTCCTGTGAGTCTAGATTTTCGAATCCGACGCAAAAATGATAGTTAATTGTAACGTTCAGCGCCTCCTGATGACGATAGAACTCTCAAATTGCGTCGAGATTCAATACATCGTCCTCCAGCTGAATAGTCTCGAAGGGGATATTGCTGCCTCGGGCACCTTATGGTCGTTCTCCTGTGAGTCTAGATTTTCGAATCCGACGCAAAAATGATAGTTAGTTGTAACGTTCAGGGCCTCCTAATGCCGATGGAACACTCAAATTGCGTCGTGATTCAATACTTCGGCCTCCAGCCGACTTGTCTCCAAGGGTCTGTTGCTGCCTCGGGCACCTTATGGGCGTTCTCCTGTGAGTTTAGATTTTCTTTTCCGACGCGAAACTGATAGTTAATTGTAAGGTTCAGCGCCTCCTAATGACGATGGAACACTCAAATTGCGTCGAGATTCAATACATCGGCCTCCAGCGGACTTGTCTCCAAGGGGATATTGCTGCCTCGGGCACCTTATTGTCGTTCTCCTGTGAGTCTAGATTTTCGAATCCGACGATAAAATGATAGTTAATTGTAACGTTGGGGGCCTCCTTATGACGATGGAACACTCAAATTGCGACGAGATTCAATACATCGTCTTCCAGCCGGCTTGTCTCCAAGGGTTTATTGCTGCCTCGGGCACCAAATGGTCGCTCTCCTGTGAGTCAAGATTTTCGAATCCGACGCATAAATGATAGTTAATTGTAACGTTCAGGGACTCCTAATGACGATGGAACACTCAAATTGCGTCGAGAGTCAATACATCGGCCTCCAGTCGACTAGGATCCAAAGGGATATTGCAGTCTCGTGCAATATATGATCCTTCTCCTGTTAGTAGATTTTCGAATCCGACGCTACAATGATAGTTAACTGTAACGTTCAGGGCCTCCTAATGCCGATGTAACACTCAAATTGCGTCGAGATTCAACACATCGGCCTCCAGCCGACTTTTCTCTAAGGGTCTGTTGCTGCCTCAGGCACCTTATGGTCGTTCTCCTGTGAGTTTAGATTTTCGAATCCGACGCGAAACTGATAGTTAATTGTAAGGTTCAGGGCCTCCTAATGACGATGGAACACTCAAATTGCGTCGAGAGTCGATACATCGACCTCCAGTCCACTTGTATCCAAGGGGATATTGCAGTCTCGTGCACCATATGATCCTTCTCCTGTTAGTAGATTTTCGAATCCGACGCTAAAATGATAGTTAACTGTAACGTTCAGGGCCTCCTAATGCCGATGGAACACTCAAATTGCGTCGAGATTCAATACATCGGCCTCCAGCCGACTTGTGTCCAAGGGTCTATTGCTGCCTCGGGCACCTTATGGTCGTTCTCCTGTGAGTCTAGATTTTCGAATCCGACGCAATAATGATAGTTAATTGTAACGTTCAGGGCCTCCTATTGGCGATGGAACACTCAAATTGCGTCGAGATTCAATACATCGGCCTCCAGCCGACTTGTCTCCTATGGTCTGTTGCTGCCTTGGGCACCTTATGGTCGTTCTCCTGTGAGTTTAGATTTTCGAATCCGACGCGAAACTGATAGTTAATTGTAAGGTTCAGGACCTCCTAATGACGATGGAACACTCAAATTGCGTCGAGATTCAATACATCGGCCTCCAGCGGACTTGTCTCCAAGGGGATATTGCTGTCTCGGGCACCATATGATCCTTCTCCTGTGAGTCTAGATTTTCGAATCCGACGCAAAAATGATAGTTAATTGTAACGTTCAGGGCCTTCTAATGACGATGGAACACTCAAATTGCGTCGAGATTCAATACATCGGCCTCCAGCCGACTTGTATCCAAGGGTCTATTGCTGCCTCGGGCACCTTATGGTCGTTCTCCTGTGAGTCTAGATTTTCGAATCCGACGCAAAAATGAGAGTTAATTGTATCGTTCAGGGCCTTCTAATGACGATGGAACACTCAAATTGCGTCGAGATTCAATACATCGGCCTCCAGCCGGCTTGTCTCCAAGGGGATATCGCTGCCTCGGGCACAACACGGTCCGTCTCCGGTGATTCTACGTTTTCGAATCCGACGCAAAACTCATAGTCAATTGTAACGTTCTGGGCCTCCTAATGACGATAGAACTCTCAAATTGCGTCGAGATTCAATACATCGGCCTCCAGCCGACTTTTCTCCAAGGGTCTGTTGCTGCCTCTGGCACCTTAAGGTCGTTCTCCTGTGAGTTTAGATTTTCGAATCCGACGCGAAACTGATAGTTAATTGTAAGGTTCAGGGCCTCCTAATGACGATGGAACACTCAAATTGCGTCGAGATTCAATACATCGGCCTCCAGCGGACTTGTCTCCAAGGGGATATTGCTGTCTCGAGCACCGTATGAACTTCTCCTGTGAGTAGATTTTCGATTCCGATGCTAAAATGATTGTTAATTATAACGTTCAGGGCCTCCTAATGACGATGGAACACTCAAATTGCGTCAAGAATCAATACATCGGTTTCCATTCGACTTGTCTCCAAGGGTCTATTGCTGCCTCGGGCACCTTATGGTCGTTCTCCTGTGAGTCTAGATTTTCGAATCCGACGCATAAATGATAGTTAATTGTAACGTTCAGGGCCATGTAATGACGATGGAATACTCAAATTGCGTCGAGATTCAATACATCGGCCTCCAGCCGACTTGTCTCCAAGGGTCTGTTGTTGCCTCGGGCACCTTATGGTCGTTCTCCTGTGAGTTTAGATTATCGAATCCGACGCAAAAATGATAGTTAATTGTAACGTTTAGGGCCTCCTAATGACGATGGAACACTCAAATTGCGTCGAGATTCAATACATCGTCCTCCAGCCGACTTGGCTCCAAGGGTCTATTGCTGCCTCGGGCACCTTATGGTCGTTCTCCTGTGAGTCTAGATTTTCGAATCCGACGCAAAAATGATAGTTAATTGTAACGTTCAGGGCCTTGTATTTACGATGGAACACTCAAATTGCGTCGAGATTCAGTACATCGGCCTCCAGCCGACTTGTCTCCAAGGGTCTGTTGTTGCCTCGGGCACCTTATGGTCGTTATCCTGTGAGTCTAGATTTTCGAATCCGACGCATAAATGACAGTTAATTGTAACGTGCAGGGGCTCCTAAAGACGATGGAACACTCAAATTGCGTAGAGAGTCAATACATCGACCTCCAGCCGACTTGTATAAAGGGTATATTGCAGTCTCGTGCACCATATGATCCTTCTCCTGTTAGTAGATTTTCGAATCCGACGCTAAAATGATAGTTAACTGTAACGTTCAGGGCCTCCTAATGCCGATGGAACACTCAAATTGCGTCGAGATTCAATACATCGGCCTCCAGCCGACTTGTCTCCAAGGGTCTATTGCTGCCTCGGGCACCTTATGGTCGTTCTCCTGTGAGTAGATTTTCGAATCCGACGCTGAAATGATTGTTAATTGTAACGTTCAGGGCCTCCTAATGACGATGGAACACTCAAATTGCATCAAGAATCAATGCATCGGTTTCCAGCCGACTTGTCTCCAAGGGTCTATTGCTGTCTCGGGCACCTTATGCTCGTTCTCCTGTGAGTCTAGATTTTCGAATCCGACGCATAAATGATAGTTAATTGTAACGTTCAGGGCCTCCTAAAGACGATGGAACACTCAAATTGCGTCGAGAGTCAATACATCGACCTCCAGCCGGCTTGTCTCCAAGGGTTTATTGCTGCCTCGGGCACCAAATGGTCGTTCTCCTGTGAGTCTAGATTTTCGAATCCGACGCATAAATGATAGTTAATTGT
This sequence comes from Schistocerca serialis cubense, assembly GCF_023864345.2. Taxonomy (NCBI): domain Eukaryota; kingdom Metazoa; phylum Arthropoda; class Insecta; order Orthoptera; family Acrididae; genus Schistocerca; species Schistocerca serialis. Next base: position 8,229,145 of record NC_064647.1, read on the forward strand.
AACGTTCAGGGCCATGTAATGACGATGGAACACTCAAATTGCGTCGAGATTTAATACATCGGCCTCCAGCCGACTTGTCTCCAAGGGTCTGTTGTTGCCTCGGGCACCTTATGTTCGTTCTCCTGTGAGTTTAGATTATCGAATCCGACGCAAAAATGATAGTTAATTGTAACGTTTAGGGCCTCCTAATGACGATGGAACACTCAAATTGCGTCGAGATTCAATACATCGGCCTCCATCCGACTTGTCTCCAAGGGTCTATTGCTGCCTCGGGCACCTTATGGTCGTTCTCCTGTGAGTCTAGATTTTCGAATCCGACGCAAAAATGATAGTTAATTGTAACGTTCAGGGCCTTGTAATGACGATGGAACACTCAAATTGCGTCGAGATTCAATACATCGGCCTCCAGCCGACTTGTCTCCAAGGGTCTGTTGTTGCCTCGGGCCCCTTATGGTCGTTATCCTGTGAGTCTAGATTTTCGAATCCGACGCATAAATGATAGTTAATTGTAACGTTCAGCGGCTCCTAAAGACGATGGAACACTCAAATTGCGTCGAGAGTCAATACATCGACCTCCAGTCGACCTGTATAAAGGGTATATTGCAGTCTTGTGCACCATATGATCCTTCTCCTGTTAGTAGATTTTCGAATCCGACGCTAAAATGATAGTTAACTGTAACGTTCAGGGCCTCCTAATGACGATGGAACACTCAAATTGCGTCATGAATCAATACATCGGTTTCCAGCCGACTTGTCTCCAAGGGTCTATTGCTGTCTCGGGCACCTTATGCTCGTTCTCCTGTGAGTCTAGATTTTCGAATCCGACGCATAAATGATAGTTAATTGTAACGTTCAGGGACTCCTAAAGACGATGGAACTCTCAAATTGCGTCGAGAGTCAATACATCGACCTCCAGTCGACTTGCATCCAAGGGGATATTGCAGTCTCGTGCACCATATGATCCTTCTCCTGTTAGTAGATTTTCGAATCCGACGCTAAAATGATAGTTAACTGTAACGTTCAGGGCCTCCTAATGCCGATGGAACACTCAAATTGCGTCGAGATGCAAAACATCGGCCTCCAGCCGACTTGTCTCCAAGGGTCTATTGCTACCTCGGGCACCAAATGGTCGTTCTCCTGTGAGTCTAGATTTTCGAATCCGACGATAAAATGATAGTTAATTGTAAGGTTCAGGGCCTCCTAATGACGATGGAACACTCAAATTGCGACGAGTTTCAATACATCGTCCTCCAGCCGACTTGTCTCCAAGGGTCTATTGCTGCCTCGGGCACCTTATGTTCGATCTCCTGTGAGTCTAGATTTTCGAATCCGACGCAAAAATGATAGTTATATGTAACGTTCAGGGCCTTCTAATGACGATGGAACACTCAAATTGCGTCGAGATTCAATACATCGGCCTCCACCCGACTTGTCTCCAAGGGTCTGTTGCTGCCTCGGGCACCTTATTGTCGTTCTCCTGTGAGTTTAGATTTTCGAATCCGACAGGAAACTGATAGTTAATTGTAAGGTTCAGGGCCTCCTAATGACGATGGAACACTAAAATTGCGTCGAGATTCAATACATCGGCCTCCAGCGGACTTGTCTCCAAGGGGATATTGTTGTCTCGAGCACCGTATGAACTTCTCCTGTGAGTAGAGTTTCGAATCCGACGCTAAAATGATTGTTAATTTTAACATTCAGGGCCTCCTAATGACGATGAACACTCAAATTGCGTCAAGAATCAATACATCGGTTTCCAGCCGACTTGTCTCCAAGGGTCTATTGCTGCCTCGGGCACCTTATGGTCGTTCTCCTGTGAGTCTAGATTTTCGAATCCGACGCAAAAATGATAGTTAATTGTAACGTTTAGTGCCTCCTATTGGCGATGGAACAATCAAATTGCGTCGAGATTCAATACATCGGCCTCCAGCCGACTTGTCTCCAAGGGTCTATTGCTGCTTCGGGCACCTTATAGTCGTTCTCCTGTGAGTCTAGATTTTCGAATCCGACGCAAAAATGATAGTTAATTGTAACGTTCAGGGCCTTGTAATGACGATGGAACACTCAAACTGCGTCGAGATTCAATACATCGGCCTCCAGCTGACTTGTCTCCAAGGGTCTGTTGTTGCCTCGGGCACCTTATGGTCGTTATCCTGTGAGTCTAGATTTTCGAATCCGACTCATAAATGATAGATAATTGTAACGTTCAGGGACTCCTAAAGACGATGGAACACTCAAATTGCGTCGAGAATCAATACATCGACCTCCAGTCGACTTGTATAAAGGGTATATTGCAGTCTCGTGCACCATATGATCCTTCTCCTGTTAGTAGATTTTCGAATCCGACGCTAAAATGATAGTTAACTGTACCGTTCAGGGCCTCCTAATGCCAATGGAACACTCAAATTACGTTGAGATTCAATACATCGGCCTCCAGCCGACTTCTCTCCAAGGGTCTATTGCTGCCTCGGGCACCTTGTGGTCATTCTCCTGTGAGTCTAGAATTTCGAATCCGACGCAAAAATGATAGTTAATTGTAACGTTCAGGACCTTCTATTGGCGATGGAACACTCAAATTGCGTCGAGATTCAATACATCGGCCACCAGCGGACTTGTCTCCAAGGGGATATTGCTGTCTCGAGCACCGTATGAACTTCTCCTGTGAGTAGATTTTCGAATCCGACGCTGAAATGATTGTTAATTGTAACGTTCAGGGCCTCCTAATGACAATGGAACACTCAAATTGCGTCAAGAATCAATACATCGGTTTCCAGCCGACTTGTCTCCAAGGTTCTATTGCTGTCTCGGGAATCTTATGCTCGTTCTCCTGTGAGTCTAGATTTTCGAATCCGACGCAAAAATGATAGTTAATTGTAACGTTCAGGGACTCCTAAAGACGATGGAACACTCAAATTGCGTCGAGAGTCAATACATCGACCTCCAGTCGACATGTTTCCAAGGGGATATTGCAGTCTCGTGCACCATATGATCCTTCTCCTGTTAGTAGATTTTCGAATCCGACGCTAAAATGATAGTTAACTGTAACGTTCAGGGCCTCCTAATGCCGATGGAACACTCAAATTGCGTCGAGATTCATAACATCGGCCTCCAGCCGACTTGTCTCCAAAGGTCTATTGCTACCTCGGGCACCAAATGGTCGTTCTCCTGTGAGTCTAGATTTTCGAATCCGACAATAAAATGATAGTTAATTGTAAGGTTCAGGGCCTCCTAATGACGATGGAACACTCAAATTGCGACGAGATTCAATACATCGTCCTCCAGCCGACTTGTCTCCAAGGGTCTATTGCTGCCTCGGGCACCTTATGGTCGTTCTCCTGTGAGTCTAGATTTTCGAATCCGGCGCAAAAATGATAGTTAATTGTAACGTTCAGGGCCTTCTAATGACGATGGAACACTCAAATTGCGTCGAGATACAATACATCGGCCTCCACCCGACTTGTATCCAAGGGTCTGTTGCTGCCTCGGGCACCTTATGGTCGTTCTCCTGTGAGTTTAGATTCTCGAATCCGACGCGAAACTGATAGTTAATTGTAAGGTTCAGGGCCTCCTAATGACGATGGAACACTCAAATTGCGTCGAGATTCAATACATCGGCCTCCAGCGGACTTGTCTCCAAGGGGATATTGCTGTCTCGAGCACCGTATGAACTTCTCCTGTGAGTAGAGTTTCGAATCCGACGCTAAAATGATTGTTAATTTTAACGTTCAGGGCCTCCTAATGACGATGGACCACTCAAATTGCGTCGAGATTCAATACATCGGCCTCCAGCCGACTTGTCTCCTATGGTCTGTTGCTGCCTCGGGCACCTTATGGTCGTTCTCCTGTGAGTCTAGATTTTCGAATCCGACGCATAAATGATAGTTAATTGTAACGTTCAGGGACTCCTAATGACGATGGAACACTCAAAATGCGTCGAGAGTCAATACATCGACCTCCAGTCGACTTGTATCCAAGGGGATATTGCAGTCTCGTGCACCAGATGATCCTTCTCCTGTTAGTAGATTTTCGAATCCGACGCTAAAATGATAGTTAACTGTAACGTTCAGCGCCTCCTAATGGCGATGGAACACTCAAATTGCGTCGAGATTCAATACATCGGCCTCCTGCCGACTTTTCTCCAAGGGTCTGTTGCTGCCTCGGGCACCTTATGGTCCTTCTCCTGTGAGTTTAGATTTTCGAATCCGACGCGAAACTGATAGTTAATTGTAAAGTTCAGGGCCTCCTAATGACGATGGAACACTCAAATTGCGTCGAGATTCAATACATCGGCCTCCAGCGGACTTGTCTGCAAGGGGATATTGCTGTCTCGAGCACCGTATGAGCTTCTCCTGTAAGTAGATTTTCGAATCCGACGCTAAAATGATTGTTAATTGTAACGTTCAGGGCCTCCTAATGACGATGGAACACTCAAATTGCGTCAAGAATCAATACATCGGTTTCCAGCCGACTTGTCTCCAAGGGTCTAATGCTGCCTCGGGCACCTTATGGTCGTTCTCCTGTGAGTCTAGATTTTCGAATCCGACGCAGAAATGATAGTTAATTGTAACTTTCAGGGACTCCTAAAGACGATGGAACACTCAAATTGCGTCGAGAGTCAATACATCGACCTCCAGTCGACTTGTATCCAAGGGTATATTGCAGTCTCGTGCACCATATGTTCCTTCTCCTGTTAGTAGATTTTCAAATCCGACGCTAAAATGATAGTTAACTGTAACGTTGAGGGCCTCCTAATGCCGATGGAACACTCAAATTGGGTCGAGATTCAATACATCGGCCTCCAGCCGACTTGTCTCCAATGGTCTATTGCTGCCTCGGGCACCTTATGGTCGTCTCCTGTGAGTCTAGATTTTCGAATCCGACGCAAAAATGATAGTTAATTGTAACGTCCAGGGCCTCCTCTTGGCAATGGAACACTCAAATTGCGTCGAGATTCAATACATCGGCCTCCAGCCGACTTGTCTCCTATGGTCTGTTGCTGCCTCGAGCACCTTATGGTCGTTCTCTTGTGAGTCTAGATTTTCGAATCCGACGCACAAATGATAGTTAATTGTAACGTTCAGGGACTCCTAATGACGATGGAACACTCAAATTGCGTCGAGAGTCAATACATCGACCTCCAGTCGACTTGTATCCAAGGGGATATTGCAATCTCGTGCACCATATGATCCTTCTCCTGTTAGTAGATTTTCGAATCCGACGCTAAAATGATAGTGACCTGTAACGTTCAGCGCCTCCTAATGCCGATGGAACACTCAAATTGCGTCGAGAATCAATACATCGGCCTCCAGCCGACTTGTCTCCAAGGGTCTGTTGCTGCCTCGGGCACCATATGGTCGTTCTCCTGTGAGTTTAGATTTTCGAATCCGACGCGAAACTGATAGTTAATTGTAAGGTTCAGGGCCTCCTAATGACGATGGAGCACTCAAATTGCGTCGAGATTCAATACATCGGCCTCCAGCGGACTTGTCTCGTAGGGGATATTGCTGTCTCGAGCACCGTATGAACTTCACCTGTGAGTAGATTTTCGAATCCGACGCTAAAATGATTGTTAATTGTAACGTTCAGCGCCTCCTAATGCCGATGGAACACTCAAATTGCGTCGAGATTCAATACATCGGCCTCCAGCCGTCTTGTCTCTAAGGGTCTGTTGCTGCCTCGTGCACCTTATGGTCGTTCTCCTGTGAGTTTAGATTATCGAATCCGACGCGAAACTGATAGTTAATTGTAAGGTTCAGGGCCTCCTATTGACGATGGAACACTCAAATTGCGTCGAGATTCAATACATCGGCCTCCAGCGGACTTGTCTCAAAGGGGATATTGCTGTCTCGAAAACCGTATGAACTTCTCCTGTGAGTAGAGTTTCGAATCCGACGCTAAAATGATTGTTACTTGTAACGTTCAGGGCCTCCTAATGACGATGGAACACTCAAATTGCGTCAAGAATCAATAGATCGGTTTCCAGCCGACTTGTCTCCAAGGGTCTATTGCTGCCTCAGGCACCTTATGGTCGTTCTCCTGTGAGTCTAGATTTTCGAATCCGACGCATAAATGATAGTTAATTGTAACGTTCAGGGACTTCTAAAAACGATGGAACACTCAATTTGCGTCGAGAGTCAATACATCGACCTCCAGTCGACTTGTATCCAAGGGTATATTGCAGTCTCGTGCACCATATGATCCTTCTCCTGTTAGTAGATTTTCGAATCCGACGCTAAAATGATAGTTAACTGTAACGTTCAGGGCCTCCTAATGCCGATGGAACACACAAATTGCGTCGAGATTCAATACATCGGCCTCCAGCCGACTTGTCTCCAAGGGTCTGTTGCTGCCTCGGGCATCTTATGGTCGTTCTCCTGTGAGTCTAGTTTTTCGAATCCGACGCAAAAATGATAGTTAATTGTAACGTTCAGGGCCTCCTATTGGCCATGGAACACTCGAATTGCGTCGAGATTCAATACATCGGCCTCCAGCGGACTTGTCTCCAAGGGGATATTCCTGTCTCGAGCACCGTATGAGCTTCTCCTGTGAGTAGATTTTCGAATCCGACGCTGAAATGATTGTTAATTGTAACGTTCAGGGCCTCCTAATGACGATGGCACACTCAAATTGCGTCAAGAATCAATAGATCGGTTTCCAGCCGACTTGTCTCCAACGGTCTATTGCTGTCTCGGGCACCTTATGGTCGTTCTCCTGTGTGTCTAGATTTTCGAATCCGACGCATAAATGATAGTTAATTGTAACGTTCAGGGACTCCTAAAGACGATGGAACACTCAAATTGCGTCGAGAGTCAACACATCGACCTCCAGTCGACTTGTATCCACGGGGATATTGCAGTCTCGTGCACCATATGTTCCTTCTCCTGTTAGTAGATTTTCGAATCCGACGCTAAAATGATAGTTAACTGCAACGTTCAGGGCCTCCTAATGCCGATGTAACACTCAAATTGCGTCGAGATTCAATATATCGGCCTCCAGCCGACTTGTCTCGTAGGCGATATTGCTGTCTCGAGCACCGTATGCACTTCACCTGTGAGTAGATTTTCGAATCCGACGCTAAAATGATTGTTAATTGTAACGTTCAGCGCCTCCTAATGCCGATGGAACACTCAAATTGCGTCGAGATTCAATACATCGGCCTCCAGCCGACTTGTCTCCAAGGGTCTGTTGCTGCCTCGGGCACTATATGGTCGTTCTCCTGTGAGTTTAGATTTTCGAATCCGACGCGAAACTGATAGTTAATTGTAAGGTTCAGGGCCTCCTAATGACGATGGAACACTCAAATTGCGTCGAGATTCAATACATCGGCCTCCACCTGACTTGTCTCCAAGGGTCTGTTGCTGCCTCGGGCACCTTATGGTCGTTCTCCTATGAGTTTAGATTTTCGAATCCGATGATAAAATGATAGTTAACTGTAACGTTCAGGGCCTCCTAATGACGATGGAACACTCAAATTGCGACGAGATTCAATACATCGTCCTCCAGCCGACTTGTCTCGAAGGGTCTATTGCTGCCTCGGGCAACTTATGGTCGTTCTCCTGTGAGTCTATATTTTCGAATCCGACGCAAAAATGATAGTTAATTGTAACGTTCAGGGCCTTCTAATGACGATGGAACACTCAAATTGCGTCGAGATTCAATACATCGGCCTCCACCTTACTTGTCTCCAAGGGTCTGTTGCTGCCTCGGGCACCTTATGGTCGTTCTCCTGTGAGTTTAGATTTTCGAATCCGACGCGAAACTGATAGTTAATTGTAAGGTTCAGGGCCTCCTAATGACGATGGAACACTCAAATTGCGTCGAGATTCAATACATCGGCCTCCAGCGGACTTGTCTCGTAGGCGATATTGCTGTCTCGAGCACCGTATGCACTTCACCTGTGAGTAGATTTTCGAATCCGACGCTAAAATGATTGTTAATTGTAACGTTCAGCGCCTCCTAATGCCGATGGAACACTCAAATTGCGTCGAGATTCAATACGTCGGCCTCCAGCCGACTTGTCTCCAAGGGTCAGTTGCTGCCTCGGGCACCTTATGGTCGTTCTCCTATGAGTTTATATTTTCGAATCCGACGCGAAACTGATAGTTAATTGTAAGGTTCAGGGCCTCCTAATGACGATGGAACACTCAAATTGCGTCGAGATTCAATACATCGGCCTCCAGCGGACTTGTCTCCAAGGGGATATTGCTGTCTCGAGCACCGTATGAACTTCTCCTGTGAGTAGATTTTCGAATCCGACGCATAAATGATAGTTAATTGTAACGTTCAGGGACTCCTAAAGACGATGGAACACTCAAATTGCGTCGAGAGTCAATACATCGACCCCCAGTCGACTTGTATCCAATTGTATATTGCAGTCTCGTGCACCATATGATCCTTCTCCTGTTAGTAGATTTTCGAATCCGACGCTAAAATGATAGTTAACTGTAACGTTCAGGGCCTCGTAATGCCGATGGAACACTCAAATTGCGTCGAGATTCAATACATCGGCCTCCAGCCGACTTGTCTCCAAGGGTCTATTGCCGCCTCGGGCTCCTTATGGTCGTTCTCCTGTAAGTCTAGATTTTCGAATCCGACGCAAAAATGATAGTTAATTGTAACGTTCAGGGCCTCCTATTGGCGATGGAACACTCAAATTGCGTCGAGATTCAATACATCGGAATCCAGCCGACTTGTCTCCTATGGTCTGTTGCTGCCTCGGGCACCTTATGGCCGTTCTCCTGTGAGTTTAGATTTTCAAATCCGACGCATAAATGATAGTTAATTGTAACGTTCAGGGACTCCTAATGACGATGGAACACTCAAATTGCGTCGAGAGTTAATACATCGACCTCCAGTCGACTTGTATCCAAGGGGATACTGCAGTCTCGTGCACCATATGATCCTTCTCCTGTTAGTAGACTTTCGAATCCGACGCTAAAATGATAGTTAACTGTAACGTTCAGCGACACCTAATGCCGATGGAGCACTCAAATTGCGTCGAGATTCAATAAATCGGCCTACAGCCGACTTGTCTCCAAGGGTCTATTGCTGCCTCGGGCACCTTATGGTCGTTCTCCTGTGAGTCTAGATTTTCGAATCCGACTCATTAATGATAGTTAATTGTAACGTTCAGGGACTCCTAAAGACGATGGAACACTCAAATTGCGTCGAGAGTCAATACATCGACCTCCAGTCGACTTGTATCCAAGGGGATATTGCAGTCTCGTGCACCATATGATCCTTCTCCTGACAGTAGATTTTCGAATCCGATGCTAAAATGATAGTTAACTGTAACGTTCAGGGCCTCCTGATGCCGATGGAACACTCAAATTGCGTCGAGATTCAATACATCGGCCTCCAGCCGACTTGTCTCCTATGGTCTGTTGCTGCCTCGGGCACCTTATGGTCGTTCTCCTGTGAGTCTAGATTTTCGAATCCGACGCATAAATGATAGTTAATTGTAACGTTCAGGGACTCCTAATGACGATGGAACACTCAAATTGCGTCGAGAGTCAAAACATCGACCTCCAGTCGACTTGTATCCAAGGGGATATTGCAGTCTCGCGCACCATATGATCCTTCGCCTGTTAGTAGATTTTCGAATCCGACGCTAAAATGATAGTTAACTGTAACGTTCAGCGCCTCCTAATGCCGATGGAACACTCAAATTGCGTCGAGATTCAATACATCGGCCTCCAGGCGACTTGTCTCCAAGGGTCTATTGCTGCCTCGGGCAGCTTATGGTCGTTCTCCTGTGAGTCTAGATTTTCGAATCCGACGATAAAATGATAGTTAATTGTAACGATCAGGGCCTCCTAATGACGATGGAACACTCAAATTGCGACGAGATTTAATACATCGTCCTCCAGCCGACTTGTCTCCAAGGGCACCTTATGGTCGTTCTCCAGTGAGTCTAGATTTTCGTATCCGACGCAAAACAGATAGTTAATTGTAACGTTCAGCGCCTCCTAATGACGATGGAACACTCAAATTGAGGCGAGATTCAATACATCGTATTCCAGCCGACTTGTCTCCAAGGGGACACTGCCGCCTCGGGCTCCATGTTGTCTGTCTCCTGTGAGTCTAGATTTTCGAATCCGACGCGAAACTGATAGTTAATTGTACCGTTCAGGGCCTCCTAATGACGATGGAACACTCAAATTGCGTCCTCCAGCAAACTTGTCTCCAAGGGTCTATTGCTGCCTCTGGCTCCATGTGGTCCGTCTCCTGTGAGTCTAGATTTTCGAATCCGATGCGAAACTGATAGTTAATTGTCACGTTCAGTGCCTCCTAATGACGTTGGAACACTCAAATTGCGTCCTCCAGCAAACTTGTCTCCAAGGGTCTATTGCTGCCTCGGGCTCCATGTGGTCCGTCTCCTGTGAGTCTAGATTTTCGAATCCGACGCGAAACTGCTAGTTAATTGTCACGTTCAGGGCCTCCTAATGACGATGGAACACTCAAATTGCGTCGATATTCAATACATTGGCCTCCAGCCGACTTGTCTCCAAGGGTCTATTGTTGCCTCGGTCACCTTATGGTCGTTTTCCTGTGAGTCTTGATTGTCGAATCCGATGATAAAATGATAGTTAATTGTAACGTTCAGGGCCTCCTAATGACGATGGAACACTCAAATTGCGACGAGATTCAATATATCGTCCTCCAGCCAACTTGTCTCCAAGGGTCCATTGCTGCTTCGGGCACCTTATGGTCGTTCTCCAGTGAGTCTAGATTTTCGTATCCGACGCAAACCAGATAGTTAATTGTAACGTTCAGCGCCTCCTAATGGCGATGGAACACTCAAATTGTGTCGAGATTCAATACATCGTATTCCAGCCGAATTGTCTCCAAGGGGATACTGCCGCCTCGGGCTCCATGTGGTCTGTCTCCTGTGAGTCTAGATTTTCGAATCCGACGCGAAAATGATAGTTAATTGTAAGGTTCAGGGCCTCCTAATGACGATGGAACACTCAAATTGCGTCGAGATTCAATACATCGGCCTCCAGCGGACTTGTCTCGTAGGGGATATTGCTGCTTCGGGCACCTTATGATCCGTCTTCAGTGAGTCTAGATTTTCAAATCCGACGAAATACTGATAGTTAATTGTAACGTTAAGGGCCTCCTAATGACGATGGAACACTCAAATTGCGTCCTCCAGCAAACTTGTCTCCAAGGGTCTATTGCTGCCTCGGGCTCCATGTGGTCCGTCTCCTGTGAGTCTAGATTTTCGAATCCGACCCGAAACTGATAGTTAATTGTCACGTTCAGGGCCTCCTAATGACGTTGGAACACTCAAATTGCGTCCTCCAGCAAACTTGTCTCCAAGGGTCTATTGCTGCCTCGGGCTCCTTGTGGTCCGTCTCCTGTGAGTCTAGATTTTCGAATCCGACGCGAAACTGCTAGTTAATTGTCACGTTCAGGGCCTCCTAATGACGATGGAACACTCAAATTGCGTCGAGATTCAATACATCGTCTTCCAGCCGACTTGTCTCCAAGGGTCTATTGCTGCTTCGGGCACCTTATGGTCGTTCTCCAGTGAGTCTAGATTTTCGTATCCGACGCAAAACAGATAGTTAATTGTAACGTTCAACGCCTCCTAATGGCGATGGAACACTCAAATTGTGTCGAGTTTCAATACATCGTATTCCAGCCGACTTGTCTCCAAGGGTATACTGCCGCCTCGGGCTCCATGTGGTCTGTCTCCTGTGAGTCTAGATTTTCGAATCCGACGCGAAACTGATAGTTAATTGTAAGGTTCAGGGCCTCCTAATGACGATGGAACACTCAAATTGCGTCGAGATTCAATACATCGGCCTCCAGCGGACTTGTCTCGTAGGGGATATTGCTGTCTCGAGCACCGTATGAACTTCACCTGTGAGTAGATTTTCGAATCCGACGCTAAAATGATTGTTAATTGTAACGTTCAGGACCTCCTAATGACGGTGGATCACTCAAATTGCGTCAAGAATCAATACATCGGTTTCCAGCCGACTTGTCTCCAAGGGTCTATTGCTGCCTCGGGCACCTTATGGTCGTTATCCTGTGAGTCTAGATTTTCGAATTGACGCATAAATGATAGTTAATTGTAACGTTCAGGGACTCCTAAAGACGATGGAACACTCAAATTGCGTCGAGAGTCAATACATCGACCTCCAGTCGACTTGTATCAAAGGGGATATTGCAGTCTCGTGCACCATATGATCCTTCTCCTGTTAGTAGATTTTCGAATCCGACGCTAAAATGATAGTTAACTGTAACGTTCAGAGCCTCCTAATGCCGATGGAACACTCAAATTGCGTCGAGATTCAATACATCGGCCTCCAGCCGACTTGTCTCCAAGGGTCTGTTGCTGCCTCGGGCACCTTATGGTCGTTCTCCTGTGAGTATAGATTATCGAATCCGACGCTAAAATGATAGTTAATTGTACCGTTCAGGGCCTCCTAATGACGATGGAGCACTCAAATTGCGTCGCGATTCAATACATCGTCCTCCAGCGGACTGGTCTCCAAGGGGATATTGCTGCTTCGGGCACCTTATGATCCGTCTCCAGTGAGTCTAGATTTTCGAATCCGACGAAATACTGATAGTTAATTGTAACGTTCAGGGCCTCCTAATGACGATGGAACACTCAAATTGCGTCCTCCAGCAAACTTGTCTCCAAGGGTCTATTGCTGCCTCGGGCTCCATGTGGTCCGTCTCCTGTGAGTCTAGATTTTCGAATCCGACGCGAAACTGATAGTTAATTGTCACGTTCAGGGCCTCCTAATGACGATGGAACACTCAAATTGCGTCCTCCAGCAAACTTGTCTCCAAGGGTCTATTGCTGCCTCGGGCCCAATGTGGTCCGTCTACTGTGAGTCTAGATTTTCGAATCCGACGCATAAATGATAGTTAATTGTAACGTTCAGGGATTCCTAATGACGATGGAACACTCAAATTGCGTCGAGAGTAAATACATCGACCTCCAGACGACTTGTATCCAAGGGGATATTGCAGTCTCGTGCACCATATGATCCTTCTCCTGTTAGTAGATTTTCGAATCCGACGCTAAAATGATGGTCAACTGTAACGTTCAGGGCCTCCTAATGCCGATGGAACACTCAAATTGCGTCGAGATATAATACATCGGCCTCCAGCCGACTTGTCTCCAAGGGTCTAATGCTGCCTCGGGCACCTTATGGTCGTTCTCTTGTAAATCTAGAATTTCGAATCCGACGCAAAAATGATAGTTAATTGTAACGTTCAGCGCCTCCTAATGGCGATGAAACACTCAAATTGAGGCGAGATTCAATACATCGTATTCCAGCCGACTTGTCTCCAAGGGGATACTGCCGCCTCGGGCTCCATGTTGTCTGTCTCCTGTGTGTCTAGATTTTCGAATCCGACGCGAAACTGATAGTTAATTGTACCGTTCAGGGACTCCTAATGACGATGGAGCACTCAAATTGCGTCGCGATTCAATACATCGTCCTCCAGCGGACTGTTCTCCAAGGGGATATTGCTGCTTCGGGCACCTTATGATCCGTCTTCAGTGAGTCTAGATTTTCGAATCCGACGAAATACTGATAGTTAATTGTAACGTTCAGGGCCTCCTAATGACGATGGAACACTCAAATTGCGTCCTCCAGCAAACTTGTCTCCAAGGGTGTATTGCTGCCTCGGGCTCCATGTGGTCCGTCTCCTGTGAGTCTAGATTTCCGAATCCGACGCGAAACTGATAGTTAATTGTAAGGTTCAGGGCCTCCTAATGACGATGGAACACTCAAATTGCGTCGATATTCAATACATTGGCCTCCAGCCGACTTGTCTCCAAGAGTCTATTGTTGCCTCGGGCACCTTATGGTCGTTTTCCTGTGAGTCTAGATTGTCGAATCCGATGATAAAATGATAGTTAATTGTAACGTTCAGGGCCTCCTAATGACGATGGAACACTCAAATTGCGTCCTCCAGCAAACTTGTCTCCAAGGGTCTATTGCTGCCTCGGGCTCCATGTGGTCCGTCTCCTGTGAGTCTAGATTTTCGAATCCGACGCGAAACTGATAGTTAATTGTCACGTTCAGGGCCTCCTAATGACGATGGAACACTCAAATTGCGTCCTCCAGCAAACGTCTCCAAGGGTCTATTGCTGCCTCGGGCCCAATGTGGTCCGTCTACTGTGAGTCTAGATTTTCGAATCCGACGCATAAATGATAGTTAATTGTAACGTTCAGGGATTCCTAATGACGATGGAACACTCAAATTGCGTCGAGAGTAAATACATCGACCTCCAGACGACTTGTATCCAAGGGGATATTGCAGTCTCGTGCACCATATGATCCTTCTCCTGTTAGTAGATTTTCGAATCCGACGCTAAAATGATGGTCAACTGTAACGTTCAGGGCCTCCTAATGCCGATGGAACACTCAAATTGCGTCGAGATATAATACATTGGCCTCCAGCCGACTTGTCTCCTAGGGTCTAATGCTGCCTCGGGCACCTTATGGTCGTTCTCTTGTAAATCTAGAATTTCGAATCCGACGCAAAAATGATAGTTAATTGTAACGTTCAGCGCCTCCTAATGGCGATGAAACACTCAAATTGAGGCGAGATTCAATACATCGTATTCCAGCCGACTTGTCTCCAAGGGGATACTGCCGCCTCGGGCTCCATGTTGTCTGTCTCCTGTGAGTCTAGATTTTCGAATCCGACGCGAAACTGATAGTTAATTGTACCGTTCAGGGACTCCTAATGACGATGGAGCACTCAAATTGCGTCGCGATTCAATACATCGTCCTCCAGCGGACTGTTCTCCAAGGGGATATTGCTGCTTCGGGCACCTTATGATCCGTCTTCAGTGAGTCTAGATTTTCGAATCCGACGAAATACTGATAGTTAATTGTCACGTTCAGGGCCTCCTAATGACGTTGGAACACTCAAATTGCGTCCTCCAGCAAACTTGTCTCCAAGGGTCTATTGCTGCCTCGGGCTCCATGTGGTCTGTCTCCTGTGAGTCTAGATTTTCGAATCCGACGCGAAACTGCTAGTTAATTGTCACGTTCAGGGCCTCCTAATGACGATGGAACACTCAAATTGTGTCGATATTCAATACATTGGCCTCCAGCCGACTTGTCTCCAAGAGTCTATTGTTGCCTCGGGCACCTTATGGTCGTTTTCCTGTGAGTCTAGATTGTCGAATCCGATGATAAAATGATAGTTAATTGTATCGTTCAGGGCCTCCTAATGACGATGGAACACTCAAATTGCGACGAGATTCAATACATCGTCCTTCAGCCGACTTGTCTCCAAGGGTCTATTGCTGCTTCGGGCACCTTATGGTCGTTCTCCAGTGAGTCTAGATTTTCGTATCCGACGCAAAACAGATAGTTAATTGTAACGTTCAGCGCCTCCTAATGGCGATGGAACACTCAAATTGTGTCGAGATTCAATACATCGTATTCCAGCCGACTTGTCTCCAAGGGGATACTGCCGCCTCGGGCTCCATGTGGTCTGTCTCCTGTGAGTCTAGATTTTCGAATCCGACGCGAAACTGATAGTTAATTGTAAGGTTCAGGGCCTCCTAATGACGATGGAACACTCAAATTGCGTCGAGATTCAATACATCGCCCTCCAGCGGACTTGTCTCGTAGGGGATATTGCTGCTTCGGGCACCTTATGATCCGTCTTCAGTGAGTCTAGATTTTCGAATCCGACGAAATACTGATAGTTAATTGTAACGTTCAGGGCCTCCTAATGACGATGGAACACTCACATTGCGTCCTCCAGCAAACTTGTCTCCAAGGGTCTATTGCTGCCTCGGGCTCCATGTGGTCCGTCTCCTGTGAGTCTAGATTTTCGATTCCGACGCGAAACTGATAGTTAATTGTCACGTTCAGGGCCTCCTAATGACGTTGGAACACTCAAATTGCGTCCTCCAGCAAACTTGTCTCCAAGGGCGTATTGCTGCCTCGGGCTCCATGTGGTCCGTCTCCTGTGAGTCTAGATTTTCGAATCCGACGCGAAACTGCTAGTTAGTTGTCACGTTCAGGGCCTCCTAATGACGATGGAACACTCAAATTGCGTCGATATTCAAAACATTGGCCTCCAGCCGACTTGTCTCCAAGGGTCTATTGTTGCCTCGGGCACCTTATGGTCGTTTTCCTGTGAGTCTAGATTGTCGAATCCGAAGATAAAACGATAGTTAATTGTAACGTTCAGGGCCTCCTAATGACGATGGAACACTCAAATTGCGACGAGTTTCAATACATCGTCCTCCAGCCGACTTGTCTCCAAGGGTCAATTGCTGCTTCGGGCACCTTATGGTCGTTCTCCAGTGAGTCTAGATTTTCGTATCCGATGCAAAACAGATAGTTAATTGCAACGTTCAGCGCCTCCTAATGGCGATGGAACACTCAAATTGTGTTGAGATTCAATACATCGTATTCCAGCCGACTTGTCTCCAAGGGGATACTGCCGCCTCGGGCTCCATGTGGTCTGTCTCCTGTGAGTCTAGATTTTCGAATCCGACGCGAAACAGATAGTTAATTGTAAGGTTCAGGGCCTCCTAATGACGATGGAACACTCAAATTGCGTCGAGATTCAATACATCGTCCTCCAACGGACTGGTCTCCAAGGGGATATTGCTGCTTCGGGGACCTTATGATCCGTCTCCAGTGAGTCTAGATTTTCGAATCCGACGAAATACTGATAGTTAATTGTAACGTTAAGGGCCTCCTAATGACGATGGAACACTCAAATTGCGTCCTCCAGCAAACTTGTCTCCAAGGGTCTATTGCTGCCTCGGGCTCCATGTGGTCCGTCTCCTGTGAGTCTAGATTTTCGAATCCGACGCGAAACTGATAGTTAATTGTCACGTTCAGGGCCTCCTAATGACGATGGAACACTCAAATTGCGTCCTCCAGCAAACTTGTCTCCAAGGGTCTATTGCTGCCTCGGGCTCCATGTGGTCCGTCTCCTGTGAGTTTAGATTTTCGAATCCGACGCATAAATGATAGTTAATTGTAACGTTCAGGGACTCCTAATGACGATGGAACACTCAAATTGCGTCGAGAGTCAATTCTTCGACCTCCAGTCGACTTGTATCCAAGGGGATATTGCAGTCTCGTGCACCATATGATCCTTCTCCTGTTAGTAGATTTTCGAATCCGACGCTAAAATGATGGTTAACTGTAACGTTCAGGGCCTCCTAATGCCGATGGAACACTCAAATTGCGTCGAGATATAATACATCGGCCTCCAGCTGACTTGTCTCCAAGGGTCTAATGCTGCCTCGGGCACCTTATGGTCGTTCTCTTGTAAATCTAGATTTTCGAATCCGACGCAAAAATGATAGTTAATTGTAACGTTCAGCGCCTCCTAATGACGATGAAACACTCAAATTGAGGCGAGATTCAATACATCGTATTCCAGCCGACTTGTCTCCAAGGGGATACTGCCGCCTCGGGCTCCATCATGTTGTCTGTCTCCTGTGAGTCTAGATTTTCGAATCCGACGCGAAACTGATAGTTAATTGTACCGTTCAGGGACTCCTAATGACGATGGAGCACTCAAATTGCGTCGCGATTCAATACATCGTCCTCCAGCGGACTGTTCTCCAAGGGGATATTGCTGCTTCGGGCACCTTATGATCCGTCTTCAGTGAGTCTAGATTTTCGAATCCGACGAAATACTGATAGTTAATTGTCACGTTCAGGGCCTCCTAATGACGTTGGAACACTCAAATTGCGTCCTCCAGCAAACTTGTCTCCAAGGGTCTATTGCTGCCTCGGGCTCCATGTGGTCTGTCTCCTGTGAGTCTAGATTTTCGAATCCGACGCGAAACTGCTAGTTAATTGTCACGTTCAGGGCCTCCTAATGACGATGGAACACTCAAATTGCGTCGATATTCAATACATTGGCCTCCAGCCGACTTGTCTCCAAGAGTCTATTGTTGCCTCGGGCACCTTATGGTCGTTTTCCTGTGAGTCTAGATTGTCGAATCCGATGATAAAATGATAGTTAATTGTATCGTTCAGGGCCTCCTAATGACGATGGAACACTCAAATTGCGACGAGATTCAATACATCGTCCTTCAGCCGACTTGTCTCCAAGGGTCTATTGCTGCTTCGGGCACCTTATGGTCGTTCTCCAGTGAGTCTAGATTTTCGTATCCGACGCAAAACAGATAGTTAATTGTAACGTTCAGCGCCTCCTAATGGCGATGGAACACTCAAATTGTGTCGAGATTCAATACATCGTATTCCAGCCGACTTGTCTCCAAGGGGATACTGCCGCCTCGGGCTCCATGTGGTCTGTCTCCTGTGAGTCTAGATTTTCGAATCCGACGCGAAACTGATAGTTAATTGTAAGGTTCAGGGCCTCCTAATGACGATGGAACACTCAAATTGCGTCGAGATTCAATACATCGCCCTCCAGCGGACTTGTCTCGTAGGGGATATTGCTGCTTCGGGCACCTTATGATCCGTCTTCAGTGAGTCTAGATTTTCGAATCCGACGAAATACTGATAGTTAATTGTAACGTTCAGGGCCTCCTAATGACGATGGAACACTCAAATTGCGTCCTCCAGCAAACTTGTCTCCAAGGGTCTATTGCTGCCTCGGGCTCCATGTGGTCCGTCTCCTGTGAGTCTAGATTTTCGATTCCGACGCGAAACTGATAGTTAATTGTCACGTTCAGGGCCTCCTAATGACGTTGGAACACTCAAATTGCGTCCTCCAGCAAACTTGTCTCCAAGGGTCTATTGCTGCCTCGGGCTCCATGTGGTCCGTCTCCTGTGAGTCTAGATTTTCGAATCCGACGCGAAACTGCTAGTTAGTTGTCACGTTCAGGGCCTCCTAATGACGATGGAACACTCAAATTGCGTCGATATTCAATACATTGGCCTCCAGCCGACTTGTCTCCAAGGGTCTATTGTTGCCTCGGGCACCTTATGGTCGTTTTCCTGTGAGTCTAGATTGTCGAATCCGAAGATAAAACGATAGTTAATTGTAACGTTCAGGGCCTCCTAATGACGATGGAACACTCAAATTGCGACGAGATTCAATACATCGTCCTCCAGCCGACTTGTCTCCAAGGGTCAATTGCTGCTTCGGGCACCTTATGGTCGTTCTCCAGTGAGTCTAGATTTTCGTATCCGATGCAAAACAGATAGTTAATTGCAACGTTCAGCGCCTCCTAATGGCGATGGAACACTCAAATTGTGTTGAGATTCAATACATCGTATTCCAGCCGACTTGTCTCCAAGGGGATACTGCCGCCTCGGGCTCCATGTGGTCTGTCTCCTGTGAGTCTAGATTTTCGAATCCGACGCGAAACAGATAGTTAATTGTAAGGTTCAGGGCCTCCTAATGACGATGGAACACTCAAATTGCGTCGAGATTCAATACATCGTCCTCCAACGGACTGGTCTCCAAGGGCATATTGCTGCTTCGGGGACCTTATGATCCGTCTCCAGTGAGTCTAGATTTTCGAATCCGACGAAATACTGATAGTTAATTGTAACGTTAAGGGCCTCCTAATGACGATGGAACACTCAAATTGCGTCCTCCAGCAAACTTGTCTCCAAGGATCTATTGCTGCCTCGGGCTCCATGTGGTCCGTCTCCTGTGAGTCTAGATTTTCGAATCCGACGCGAAACTGATAGTTAATTGTCACGTTCAGGGCCTCCTAATGACGATGGAACACTCAAATTGCGTCCTCCAGCAAACTTATCTCCAAGGGTCTATTGCTGCCTCGGGCTCCATGTGGTCCGTCTCCTGTGAGTTTAGATTTTCGAATCCGACGCATAAATGATAGTTAATTGTAACGTTCAGGGACTCCTAATGACGATGGAACACTCAAATTGCGTCGAGAGTCAATTCTTCGACCTCCAGTCGACTTGTATCCAAGGGGATATTGCAGTCTCGTGCACCATATGATCCTTCTCCTGTTAGTAGATTTTCGAATCCGACGCTAAAATGATGGTTAACTGTAACGTTCAGGGGCTCCTAATGCCGATGGAACACTCAAATTGCGTCGAGATATAATACATCGGCCTCCAGCTGACTTGTCTCCAAGGGTCTAATGCTGCCTCGGGCACCTTATGGTCGTTCTCTTGTAAATCTAGATTTTCGAATCCGACGCAAAAATGATAGTTAATTGTAACGTTCAGCGCCTCCTAATGACGATGAAACACTCAAATTGAGGCGAGATTCAATACATCGTATTCCAGCCGACTTGTCTCCAAGGGGATACTGCCGCCTCGGGCTCCATGTTGTCTGTCTCCTGTGAGTCTAGATTATCGAATCCGACGCGAAACTGATAGTTAATTGTACCGTTCAGGGCCTCCTAATGACGATGGAGCACTCAAATTGCGTCGCGATTCAATACATCGTCCTCCAGCGGACTGGTCTCCAAGGGGATATTGCTGCTTCGGGCACCTTATGATCCGTCTTCAGTGAGTCTAGATTTTCGAATCCGACGAAATACTGATAGTTAATTGCAACGTTCAGGGCCTCCTAATGACGATGGAACACTCAAATTGCGTCCTCCAGCAAACTTGTCTCCAAGGGTCTATTGCTGCCTCGGGCTCCATGTGGTCCGTCTCCTGTGAGTCTAGATTTTCGAATCCGACGCGAAACTGATAGTTAATTGTCACGTTCAGGGCCTCCTAATGACGTTGGAACACTCAAATTGCGTCCTCCAGCAAACTTGTCTCCAAGGGTCTATTGCTGCCTCGGGCTCCATGTGGTCCGTCTCCTGTGAGTCTAGATTTTCGAATCCGACGCGAAACTGCTAGTTAATTGTCACGTTCAGGGCCTCCTAATGACGATGGAACACTCAAATTGCGTCGAAATTCAATACATTGGCCTCCAGCCGACTTGCCTCCAAGAGTCTATTGTTGCCTCGGGCACCTTATGGTCGTCTTCCTGTGAGTCTAGATTGTCGAATCCGATGATAAAATGATAGTTAATTGTATCGTTCAGGGCCTCCTAATGACGATGGAACACTCAAATTGCGACGAGATTCAATACATCGTCCTCCAGCCGACTTGTCTCCAAGGGTCTATTACTGCTTCGGGCACCTTATGGTCGTTCTCCAGTGAGTCTAGATTTTCGTATCCGACGCTAAACAGATGGTTAATTGTAACGTTCAGCGCCTCCTAATGGCGATGGAACACTCAAATTGTGTCGAGATTCAATACATCGTATTCCAGCCGACTTGTCTCCAAGGGGATACTGCCGCCTCGGGCTCCATGTGGTCTGTCTCCTGTGAGTCTAGATTTTCGAATCCGACGCGAAACTGATAGTTAATTGCAAGGTTCAGGGCCTCCAAATGACGATGGAACACTCAAATTGCGTCGAGATTCAATACATCGGCCTCCAGCGGACTTGTCCCGTAGGGGATATTGCTGTCTCGAGCACCGTATGAACTTCACCTGTGAGTAGATTTTCGAATCCGACGCTAAAATGATTGTTAATTGTAACGTTCAGGGCCTCCTAATGACGGTGGATCACTCAAATTGCGTCAAGAATCAATACATCGGTTTCCAGCCGACTTGTCTCCAAGGGTCTATTGCTGCCTCGGGCATCTTATGGTCGTTCTCCTGTGAGTCTAGATTTTCGAATTGACGCATAAATGATAGTTAATTGTAACGTTCAGGGACTCCTAATGACGATGGAGCACTCAAATTGCGTCGCGATTCAATACATCGTCCTCCAGCGGACTGGTCTCCAAGGGGATATTGCTGCTTCGGGCACCTTATGATCCGTCTCCAGTGAGTCTAGATTTTCGAATCCGACGAAATACTGATAGTTAATTGTAACGTTCAGGGCCTCCTAATGACGATGGAACACTCAAATTGCGTCCTCCAGCAAACTTGTCTCCAAGGGTCTATTGCTGCCTCGGGCTCCATGTGGTCCGTCTCCCGTGAGTCTAGATTTTCGAATCCGACGCGAAACTGATAGTTAATTGTCACGTTCAGGGCCTCCTAATGACGATGGAACACTCAAATTGCGTCCTCCAGCAAACTTGTCTCCAAGGGTCTATTGCTGGCTCGGGCTCCATGTGGTCCGTCTCCTGTGAGTCTAGATTTTCGAATCCGACGCAAAAATGATAGTTAATTGTAACGTTCTGGGACTCCTAATGACGATGGAACACTCAAATTGCGTCGAGAGTCAATACATCGACCTCCAGTCGACTTGTATCCAAGGGGATATTGCAGTCTCGCGCACCATATGATCCTTCTCCTGTTAGTAGATTTTCGAATCCGACGCTAAAATAATGGTTAACTGTAACGTTCAGGGCCTCCTAATGCCGATGGAACACTCAAATTGCGGCGAGATATAATACATCGGCCTCCAGCCGACTTGTCTCCAAGGGTCTGATGCTGCCTCGGGCACCTTATGGTCGTTCTCTTGTAAATCTAGATTTTCGAATCCGACGCAAAAATGATAGTTAATTGTAACGTTCAGGGCCTCCTAGTGACGATGGAACTCTCAAATTGCGTCGAGATTCAATACATCGTCCTCCAGCCGACTTGTCTCCAAGGGTCTGTTGCTGCCTCGGGCACCTTATGGTCGTTCTCCTGTGAGTTTAGATTATGGAATCCGACGCAAAAATGATAGTTAATTGTAACGTTCAGGGCCTCCTAATGCCGATGGAACACTCAAATTTCGTCGAGATTCAATACATCGGCCTCCAGCCGACTTGTCTTCAAGGGTCTGTTGCTGCCTCGGGCACCTTATGGTCGTTCTCCTGTGAGTTTAGATTTTCGAATCCGACGCGAAACTGATAGTTAATTGTAACGTTCAGGGACTCCTAAAGACGATGGAACACCCAAATTGCGTCGATATTCAATACATCGGCCTCCAGTCGATTTGTCTCCAAGGGGTATATTGCTGTCTCGAGCACCGTATGAACTTCTCCTGTGAGTAGATTTTCGAATCCGACGCTAAAATGATTGTTAATTGTAACGTTCAGGGCCTCCTAATGCCGATGGAACACTCAAATTGCGTCGAGATTCAATACATCGGCCTCCAGCCGACTTGTCTCCAAGGGTCTGTTGCTGCCTCGGGCACCTTATGGTCGTTCTCCTGTGAGTTTAGATTTTCGAATCCGACGCGAAACTGATAGTTAATTGTAAGGTTCAGGGCCTCCTAATGACGATGGAACACTCAAATTGCGTCGAGATTCAATACATCGGCCTCCAGCGAACTTGTCTCCAAGGGGATATTGCTGTCTCGTTTACCATATGATCCTTCTCCTGTGAGTCTAGATTTTCGAATCCGACGCAAAAATGATAGTGAATAGTAACGTTCAGCGCCTCCTGATGACGATAGAACTCTCAAATTGCGTCGAGATTCATTACATCGTCCTCCAGCTGATTTGCCTCCAAGGGGATATTGCTGCCTCGGGCACCTTATGGTCGTTCTCCTGTGAGTCTAGATTTTCGAATCCGACGCAAAAATGATAGTTAATTCTAACGTTCAGGGCCTCCTAATGCCGATGGAACACCCAAATTGCGTCGAGATTGTAATGTCACATTCCTATGCAGAGACATACAATATCTTAAAAGCTGCGCCAAAGATAAATTGAGAGGCATGTATATTATAATCTTTGTAAAGTTCACATTGGATTCTCTTTTGTTTGATACTCCAAGGAGCTAAGGGACACTTTCGATTGTTGCCTTGTGGAGGATGGACGTGATTTTTGGACTGTGCGGAAAGGCAGCCATATGGCTGGTAATTATGGTTTGTGCGACGAGCACAGCAAGTCTTATTGTGTTGTGAATAAAAAAAATAGTGAAAAGTATCGAAGTGTTACGAAAATTATTTATAGCGACGTAGCATAGTATTCCTTGGTTTCCACCGTCTTCGTGAAGTGAACCGATGCCGACTCATGATGGTACACACGGTCAACAAAGAGAAGAACATCGATGGCGACTAATGAATTAATATTGTGGCAGAAGGACTAATTCTACGTCTAAGGTGAGAACTCTGATTAAATCAACAATAACGTGGAATTTAAAATGTAAAATGTTTTTTATTTATTTCGCCACACTGGCGACCGCTGACAGGACAGTGCTGGTGCAACAAAGAGTAAGTACTTCATTGTTGTGCTACAAATGTACTTGTACTAATTACTGTTTCTCTGTTACATGACGCACATGGAAAATGACGAATAAAGTGAAACAGTATTAACTGTATAAACGGATGGCACAATAACCAGAATTAACAAGGACAAGGATTTACAAAACTAACGTAATCGTGAGTGATGCAGTTCAGTCGGAATTAAGGTAGGAAAGCGCAAACGCATGCAGTGGCTGCACCTTGGCTTAGCTCCACCTAAAGCAGAACCTTTTCCTGTCCATATTAAAATCCTGGTAGTGTTTGTGGCAACACACAATTACACTTTGATAATTACTTTTTATGTTCAACAATCGCAGAATTACAAGACGTAGTGCGCCATCTTGTAAATTTCCGACGCGCAACAAATAACAATCGCGAGATATTTTTATTAATTCAACTGCGAGAGAATTTAAAGATTTAGATTAACAGTAAAGTACAGATAAAAATAATATCTTCACAATGGAATCGGAGAACTTTAATTTAACAAATGTTCATGGACACGTCACCGATTCTGACAATAGTGACGTAAATGATGACGCAATTAGTTTTTCAGCACAACATAATGTAGAAGTAAATACGATTCAATTGCACTCCACAGGGATTAACAATAATGAACCACTTGCAAATGAAACCTTGTGCACAGTCGATGAAGCATCGATTACCAGATCAGATGAAAATATTTCGCGTGAAATCAGTGAACCTAGCCCGGTTTCGATTCAATCAGACCGTGGCAGAGAAACAATGGCAACAAATAATGGCAAAAATACAAACACACAAGCTTCGTCAGTTACGCTTGAGGCATTATATAGTCTGATGTCAAACGTGAGCGAGCAATTATCTGATTTAAAGATGAGTCACAACACAACGAACACAAAACTGGCGAATCAAGAAGTCAGCCACAACACAACGAACACAAAACTGGCGAACATGCACAGACATTTCGATCAACGCTTAAATAAACTCACCAATGAAATCGATCAAAAGATCGAAGACAAAGTCATCAAAACCGTCAATAGTGTATACAATGTATTGCCAAATGATTTAGAAAAGAAATTGTCAGATCTTACAAACAAACAGGAACAGGAACTGTCAGAAATAGTAGAAACACACAATCAAACACAAACCGTACAAAAGGAAATACATGAAAACGTACAGGCTATTCAATTAAATTTAACAAGAGTACAGTCCGCATGTGAAGAAATACCTGACCAAGTTAATAAAGTTAACGAAGAAGTCGGTTTTCTGAAACAGGAGACTCGACGTATCAACGCCGACATTATCAAAATAAATGAAACTTTAGAAAACGGTAATGTAAATGAATCAATAACTGACCGGGAAACAAAACTTTTTGAAAAATTAGGTAATGAAATCAAAGTAGCCGAGGACAGAATACGTAAGGAAATTGCTGGTAGAATAAACGTTTCAAATGACTTGCCTACGTCAAGCAACAAGCAGCGCGACACTTATTCGCCCGTGCCAGATTACGATGTCAATAACGCAGAACATCACGCGCCCTGTCCGGCGTATGTGCACGCACCGGCACAGGCAAACAATGGCTATTCGCCAAACGCGGTGCTGCAACAGGCAGTAGGCGTGTCGCCTTGCATCTCGACGATTCTAGTCGATGAGAGCCTGTTGAAACATAGACAGTTTCCAGTTTTCTCCACAGAATCCAGAAAAACTCATCCAGTCGTATTTGTAAGAGCATTTAAAAATGTCTTACCAAGAAACTGGACTGAGGCACAGAAGATTAGATATGTAGTAGGCTTCACACAAGGCGACGCACTTTTGTGGGCCACAGACATGGCTGAACAGTGCGTCACCTACGAACAATTTGAACGGGCTTTCTTGGAGAAATATTGGTCTGCTGGGGTCCAAGAAAGACTGCGACGTCAGGTATTCAACCCACAACCGTTCAACCTCAAAAACGGCGGGTTGAGAAAGTATTTCGAAAAGTACTTGAATAAGACGCGCTATTGGAACAATCCAATACCGCACGTAGATGTTCTCAAAATTCTGAAAAACAGACTACCCGCGAACTTACGCGAAAAATTGGTAACCATACCGGAGAACGACCTTGAATACCTTCTTTCCGTGCTTGACTCAATTGATCTAATATACGAAGAAGAGCCGAGCACAAGTAATCGGAATGAATATTCCGGAACCAATCAAAACAACGGTAACGGATATCATTTTAATGGCAGTGGACAAAACCCACACAGTTGGCATCCGTATGCGACAAGGCCAAATAATGGAACCTGGAATTACGGAAATCGGAGGAATTCGGCGCCACAGAGACGTGAAGACCGAAGGTACAGTATAGATTACGGTCCACGCCGGTATGGAAATGATAGAAATCACGTGAATGATTGGTCAGGCCCGCGTGATGAAAGGCGGCACACAAATGAAAATTACAATAGTTACAGTAATAGGAATGATAGACCAAGGAGGAATAGCGACGGCCGGTCGCAAGAAAATGTTGCACGCAGCGGTCCGGAAACTAATTGGCGACAGAATAACCACTCAGTACACTTTGTAGAGGTAACGGACAGTACTGAAGCAACGCCTTTGTCTCCCCCGGTAAACAACAATCGGTCGTAATGAGCCCCCACCGGCCGCCCGATTAGACAACAGGGGGCACAAACAAGCACACATTACATCTTAGACAATTATTTTTAAGATATGATCAGGATGCGACCGTAGAAGATGATCTATGTGAAGAAGAGATGAAAGCACCGGACAAGGTAAGTGACCTCGTGCAGGCTGTAATAACAACAAAAAGATAGGAAACGTTACAGAATTTAACATTGGACAGGAAGTACTATTACGTACCCACCCAAAATCCTCTAAAATTAAGGCATTAAACAAAAAGTGGCAGTTGTTGTATGATGGCCCTTTCATTATAATAGACAAACCTCACCCAGCATGTTATCTGTTAGGTAACACACGAACGGGCAAGGTGAAAGGGTTATACCCCCACAAGGACATCAAGGAATTTTTTCATTAAAGGTTATATGTTATTTTAGCAAAATTGAAATTGTACAACCTTGGATCACATAGTAAAATTGCTGTCATTAACCTAAGAAACTTGCGAACAACTGGGGGCATATGCCAGCTTAAAAACGCATATTTAACCAAACCTAATGAAACATGTGTTACTGTGAGTCTTAACACTATAAAATAAACCATACGATACTTTTGTAGTCTAACTCAGTTATTTAAGAGAGGGGAACAAAGACAAATTAGCGCGAAGGTCAGAGTTTGTTCGCTTGAGACGAGCAACAAACCACACGTCGAAGTTGCAATCCAACGCTCAGCTCATGAGCACGCGATAGCTGCATGTCAAGACGAGGTCATTGGCCGCGCTGTAGGCAGCGAGCCGGGGAGAAATCTTCTCCCTTCCCTGTCCGATCAGCTGAGTGTATACAAAGCAAGGAGGCGCATGCGCGGTCGAGTCCAGGCGTCACGTGACTATTACACGATGGTGGCTATCACGAATAATGTTCACCAACAATGCAGAGTTTTCCCCGCACCTACAGTCCAGTCGTGGTATGTAAGCGCGCATGCGCGGAAAGTTTAAAAGTTTTGAGACCACTCTTACTATGAGACACAGAGACGAAAGTCATTCAAAAACAAGAAAGGAAAGGGTACACAAGTCTTGTAAATAGTAACTTAGAAAATTTAATTATAAGCTGGTATTACGTAATAAAAGTGAACATACAAGTACATACTGGTCATGGACGGTATTGTAATATTATATTATACTGAGTAAAATCTTAGCTTGTACGGAAGGAGAAAGAAAATAGAAAAATAAATAAATAAATAAATAATGCAGATATATAACCGGAAGAAAGGCTATGTACACGAGAACAGCACACATTTACATATAGGGAAAAAGCAGCAAAGAGGAAATCAAAGAGATAACGCATACATTTACATTACACAGTAGCTAGCGATTTTCAGAATGAACAACAAGGTAAACGCGGGAATTTTTGTGACTAAGGAAAAGAGTGACACAAGCTTTAAAATAGGGTAATAACAAACAGACCTATCCAGCGTGAGTAATGAACTGAATCGCTCTCAAAACAAATACCTAGGGTTTATAGAGAGAGAGACACACATTCACTTTAGGAAACACCTGAAGCACTCAGCAAACAACTTTGTAGAATATATAAGCTATACACGAGGGTACATGTACGAAAGCTAAAGTGTAAAGGAGGAAAATAGGGAATGTTGCACATTAATGGACCGTAAGGCAGTTATGTATGTAAGAAGAAATATTTACTTGTAAGTATTATTAGTGTAAGGGACGATGCTCAGCACACCCTGAATTATTTTGGAATATTGAAGGAATGGTGCAGGGTACCGAAAAAGGGCCCCACCAGCAATTGTATATTATAGTGGTAGATATTTTTTTGTGTATAAACGTATGTATGAATGTGTGAAAGGCGAAAGAAGCCCTGTACATGTACTGAACTTAAACAACGTAGAAGTGTATAAGGAAAATTAAACTGTAAGACAACCTCATATAAACAGGTATACCTAACATCAAGAAACAACTTAATTAAAACCGTAAGACTCTACGAGTTTACGAGAAAATGCGAAAAACCTGATACAAAGTGCAACATTAGCGATGCTTCACTCATGTATGCAAAAGGAAGGTATGAATTACTTTACCCACTTGAAACATGAAAGGAAAAATCATGTCAAAATTATATCTTTCACACATATAACAATTTACAGTCACAAGGAATGAAAATGATATCGCCGCTATACGAGAAACAGGTAAGTAGTGTGATCGACGACCTGTAAGCAAAGGAATCGCCTGTAAAATGAATTATGAACAAAACGTCATAAAGAATTTCATGCTGCACTGAAGCTATGAAAGTCTGATTGTTCGTGTACATAGATTTTTATGACAACCGATGCATTAAAATGTCTGTATTTTTTCTCCCATGATAACACAAGACGCCTATAAGCGCACTTTAATTGAAAATGATAAACGCACACAAGGGCGTGCCGCTATTGTGAAACACTGTACATATTAATAGTAGCTACACCCTGAACTTCAAAATTTTATGTTTATATGTCCATGTTAAGGTAGGAAGTTTTATTAGGGTTAACGATTTATAAGCACACCAGAACGTGCTTAAGCACAAAACACTGTACATATTAGGGTTATGCTGCATATAAATGATTATTTCGTGCATTTTCAGATTTTATACGCAAAAAACCGTAGCATACACGTAGTCGTTGCCACTACCCTAAGTAGAAGGTAGAAAATTCCCTTCCCAAGCTTCAGTGGAGCGGCTACAGGTGTATTCTCTGCATGCTGATGCATGTCGTTGCGTATGAAGAATACGTAACGGAGGTAAACCTTAACTTATATTCGAGTTCAAGAAGGAAAACAAAGGACTTGTTCCTTCTAACAGATTAATGGGAAAAGGCGAGTGTGTGTGTCAGTAAAATCCAAGACGAAGAAGCCACTATGAGTGGTCAAAAATTTTTTCAATTTTAGTCGATAGTTTTTTCCTGCAGTTAATGTAAACAATGTATTGTATGTATTATATGTTATTCCATTGTATGTGATGTATTTTGTATTTCATGCCAAGTCCCGTGACTTACAAATTATGTACATTGACCAGAAGTATTGAGGGGAATGAATCTCAGTACAATAGGTAAAAGGTGTTAATGCGAAAACAAAACAAAAAAAAAGTGTAGTGAAAAGGAAGTTTCGATCGCAATACTCGCGGTTAAAGTGGTGTGTGTGTAGAAATTAAAATTGTGCAAAGTAGTGCTACGTTGCAAGTGTCAGCGAGCCTAAACAAGTGACATCGAAAATTGAAGCTTGTATCGTCAAACGATCCATGGCGTCACAGTACGAAAGGACAATGCCAAACAAGTTTGACATGGTACGCTTCTTACCAGGAGCTGAATCGACGGGATCGTCCTCCGCCTCGCACATAGTGTGGTGTGTTCTTCGGGGCACATATTCCAGTGTACCTCGTCGTATCCAGTCTAAGTACTGGAAGGAAATACAAAAAGCACACGCATACTGAGGTTCGGAAGTCTCGACGGTACCCACACGTCGGTGTATATTCAGTGCACTGGCGCGCGCATTCAACCAACGTCGCCGCTAACGGACGACCAAACAATCAGGCGCGCGTATCACCCGCCCATATTCAACACGGGCTAGCGAACAAAGCTCGTCGCCCCAGAATAAATACAGAAAGCAATACAAGGACTTCATTTTCACCTCTGATGAGGAAGGAAACATTTGTATGTAACGTTGTATTCAGTGTATATTTTATTGTACAAACTTTACTACAAGATGTCATTTTCTCAGTATTAACCAGAACTTTGTATATTAGGATTAAGGTTTGTAAATATTAGCATAAGTATACCAAAAAACTGACACACACTCAGAAATACCAAAGAATTAACAGTGCCATGAAAATGAGACAATAAAAATGAAGTGTGTAAATAAAAGACCCCCAAACCTATCAATTGCAAGGTCGACTACTGTATCCTGTCAATCAAATACAATTTTCTAGTGACAGTATACAGTAGGGGGGCAGTTGTAATGACACATTCCTATGAAGAGACATACAATATCTTAAAAGCTGCGCCAAAGATAAATTGAGAGGTATGTATATTATAATCTTTGTAAAGTTCACATTGGATTCTCTTTTGTTTGATACTCCAAGGAGCTAAGGGACACTTTCGATTGTTGCCTTGTGGAGGATGGACGTGATTTTTGGACTGTGCGGAAAGACAGCCATATGGCTGGTAACTATGGTTTGTGCGACGAGCACAGCAAGTCTTATTGTGTTGTGAATAAAAAAAATAGTGAAAAGTATCGAAGTGTTATGAAAATTATTTATAGCGACGTAGCATAGTATTCCTTGGTTTCCACCGTCTTCGTGAAGTAAACCGATGCCGACTCATGATGGTACACACGGTCAACAAAGAGAAGAACATCGATGGCGACTAATGAATTAATATTGTGGCAGATGGACTAATTCTACGTCTAAAGTGAGAACTCTGATTAAATCAACAATGACGTGGAATTTAAAATGTAAAATGTTTTTTATTTATATCGCCACAAGATTCAATACATCGTCCTCCAGCTGATTTGTCTCCAAGGGGATATTGCTGCCTCGGGCACCAAATGGTCCGTCTCCTGTGAGTCTGGGTTTTTGAATCCGACACGAAACTGATAGTTAATTGTAACGTTCAGGGCCTCCAAATGACGATGGAGCACTCAAATTGCGTCGCGATCCAATACATCGTCCTCCAGCGGACTGGTCTCCAAGGGTCTAATGCTGCCTCGGGCACCTTATGGTCGTTCTCTTGTAAGTCTAGATTTTCGAATCCGACGCAAAAATGATAGTTAATTGTAACGTACAGGGCCTCCTAATGACGATGGAACTCTCAAATTGCGTCGAGATTCAATACATCGGCCTCCAGCCGACTTGTCTCCAAGGGGATATCGCTGCCTCGGGCACCACATGGTCCGTCTCCGGTGATTCTACGTCTTCGAATCCGACGCAAAACTCATAGTTAATTGTAACGTTCAGGGCCTGCTATTGGCGATGGAACACTCAAATTGCGTGGAGATTCAATACATCGACCTCCAGCCGACTTGTCTCCAAGGGTCTATTGCTGCCTCGGGCACCTTATGGTCGTTCTCCTGTGAGTCTAGATTTTCGAATCCGACGCAAAGATGATAGTTAATTGTAACGTTCAGGGCCTTGTAATGACGATGGAACACTCAAATTGCGTCGAGATTCAATACATCGGCCTCCAGCCGACTTGTCTCCAAGGGTCTGTTGCTGCCTCGGGCACCTTATGGTCGTTCTCCTGTGAGTTTAGATTATCGAATCCGACGCAAAAATGAAAGTTAATTGTAACGTTTAGGGCCTCCTAATGACGATGGAACACTCAAATTGCGTCGAGAATCAATACATCGACCTCCAGTCGACTTGTATCCAAGGGGATATTGCAGTCTCGTGCACCATATGATCCTTCTCCTGTTAGTAGATTTTCGAATCCGACGCTAAAATGATAGTTACCTGTAACGTTCAGGGCCTCCTAATGCCGATGGAACACTCAAATTGCGTCGAGATTTAATACATTGGCCTCCAGCCGACTTGTCTCCAAGGGTCTATTGCTGCCTCGGGCACCTTATGGTCGTTCTCCTGTGAGTCTAGATTTTCGAATCCGACGCAAAAATGATAGTTAATTGTAACGATCAGGGCCTTGTAATGACGATGGAACACTCAAATTGCGTCGAGATTCAATACATCGGCCTCCAGCCGACTTGTCTCAAAGGGTCTGTTGCTGCCTCGGGCACCTTATGGTCGTTCTCCTGTGAGTTTAGATTTTCGAATCCCACGCGAAACTGATAGTTAATTGTAACGTTTAGGGCCTCCTAATGGCGATGGAACACTCAAATTGCGTCGAGAGTCAATACATCGGCCTCCAGCGGACTTGTCTCCAGGGGGATATTGCTGTCTCGTTCACCATATGATCCTTCTCCGGTGGGTCTAGATTTTCGAATCCGACGCAAAAATGATAGTGAATAGTAACGTTCAGCGCCTCCTGATGTCGATAGAACTCTCAAATTGCGTCGAGATTCAATACATCGTCCTCCAGCTGATTTGCCTCCAAGGGGATATTGCTGCCTCGGGCACCTTATGGTCGTTCTCCTGTGAGTCTAGATTTTCGAATCCGACGCAATAATGATAGTTAATTGTAACGTTCAGGGCCTCCTAATGCCGATGGAACACTCAAATTGCGTCGAGATTCAATACATCGTCCTCCAGCTGATTTGTCTCCAAGGGGATATTGCTGCCTCGGGCACCAAATGGTCCGTCTCCTGTGAGTCTGGATTTTTGAATCCGACGCGAAACTGATAGTTAATTGTAACGTTCAGGGCCTCCAAATGACGATGGAGCACTCAAATTGCGTCGAGATTCAATACATCGTCCTCCAGCGGACTGGTCTCCAAGGGTCTAATGCTGCCTCGGGCACCTTATGGTCGTTCTCTTGTAAGTCTAGATTTTCGAATCCGACGCAAAAATGATAGTTAATTGTAACGTTCAGGGTCTCCTTATGACGATGGAAATCTCAAACTGCGTCGAGATTCAATACATCGGCCTCCAGCCGACTTGTCTCCAAGTGTCTATTGCTGCCTCGGCACCTTATGGTCGTTCTCCTGTGAGTCTAGATTTTCGAATCCGACGCATAAATGATAGTTAATTGTAACGTTCAGGGACTCCTAAAGACGATGGGACACTCAAATTGCGTCGAGAGTCAATACATCGACCTCCAGTCGACTTGTATCCAAGGGGATATTGCAGTCTCGTGCACCATATGATCCTTCTTCTGTTAGTAGATTTTCGAATCCGACGCTAAAATGATAGTTAATTGTAACGTTCAGGGCCTCCTATTGGCGATTGAACACTCAAATTGCGTCGAGATTCAATACATCGACCTCCAGCCGATTTGTCTCCAAGGGTCTATTGCTGCCACGGGCACCTTATGGTCGTTCTTCTGTGAGTCTAGATTTTCGAATCCGACGCAAAGATGATAGTTAATTGTAACGTTCAGGGCCTTGTAATGACGATGGAACACTCAAATTGCGTCGAGATTCAATACATCGGCCTCCAGCCGACTTGTCTCCAAGGGTCTGTTGCTGCCTCGGACACCTTATGGTCGTTCTCCTGTGAGTTTAGATTATCGAATCCGACGCAAAAATGAAAGTTAATTGTAACGTTTAGGGCCTCCTAATGACGATGGAACACTCAAATTGCGTCGAGAATCAATACATCGACCTCCAGTCGACTTGTATCCAAGGGGATATTCCAGTCTCGTGCACCATATGATCCTTCTCCTGTTAGTAGATTTTCGAATCCGACGCTAAAATGATAGTTACCTGTAACGTTCAGGGCCTCCTAATGCCGATGGAACCATCAAATTGCGTCGAGATTTAATACATCGGCCTCCAGCCGACTTGTCTCCAAGGGTCTATTGCTGCCTCGGGCACCTTATGGTCGTTCTCCTGTGAGTCTAGATTTTCGAATCCGACGCAAAAATGATAGTTAATTGTAACGATCAGGGCCTTGTAATGACGATGGAACACTCAAATTGCGTCGAGATTCAATACATCGGCCTCCAGCCGACTTGTCTCAAAGGGTCTGTTGCTGCCTCGGGCACCTTATGGTCGTTCTCCTGTGAGTTTAGATTTTCGAATCCCACGCGAAACTGATAGTTAATTGTAAGGTTTAGGGCCTCCTAATGGCGATGGAACACTCAAATTGCGTCGAGAGTCAATACATCGGCCTCCAGCGGACTTGTCTCCAGGGGGATATTGCTGTCTCGTGCACCATATGATCCTTCTCCGGTGAGTCTAGATTTTCGAATCCGACGCAAAAATGATAGTGAATAGTAACGTTCAGCGCCTCCTGATGTCGATAGAACTCTCAAATTGCGTCGAGATTCAATACATCGTCCTCCAGCTGATTTGCCTCCAAAGGGATATTGCTGCCTCGGGCACCTTATGGTCGTTCTCCTGTGAGTCTAGATTTTCGAATCCGACGCAAAAATGATAGTTAATTGTAACGTTCAGGGCCTCCTAATGCCGATGGAACACTCAAATTGCGTCGAGATTCAATACATCGTCCTCCAGCTAATTTGTCTCCAAGGGGATATTGCTGCCTCGGGCACCAAATGGTCCGTCTCCTGTGAGTCTGGATTTTTGAATCCGACGCGAAACTGATAGTTAATTGTAACGTTCAGGGCCTCCAAATGACGATGGAACACTCAAATTGCGTCGAGATTCAATACATCGTCCTCCAGCGGACTGGTCTCCAAGGGTCTAATGCTGCCTCGGGCACCTTATGGTCGTTCTCTTGTAAGTCTAGATTTTCGAATCCGACGCAAAAATGATAGTTAATTGTAACGTTCAGGGTCTCCTTATGACGATGGAACTCTCAAACTGCGTCGAGATTCAATACATCGGCCTCCAGCCGACTTGTCTCCAAGGGTCTATTGCTGCCTCGGCACCTTATGGTCGTTCTCCTGTGAGTCTAGATTTTCGAATCCGACGCATAAATGATAGTTAATTGTAACGTTCAGGGACTCCTAAAGACGATGGGACACTCAAATTGCGTCGAGAGTCAATACATCGACCTCCAGTCGACTTGTATCCAAGGGGATATTGCAGTCTCGTGCACCATATGATCCTTCTTCTGTTAGTAGATTTTCGAATCCGACGCTAAAATGATAGTTAATTGTAACGTTCAGGGCCTCCTATTGGCGATGGAACACTCAAATTGCGTCGAGATTCAATACATCGACCTCCAGCCGATTTGTCTCCAAGGGTCTATTGCTGCCACGGGCACCTTATGGTCGTTCTTCTGTGAGTCTAGATTTTCGAATCCGACGCAAAAATGATAGTTAATTGTAACGTTCAGGTCCTTGTAATGACGATGGAATACTCAAATTGCGTCGAGATTCAATACATCGGCCTCCAGCTGACTTGTCTCCAAGGGTCTGTTGCTGCCTCGGGCACCTTATGGTCGTCCTCCTGTGAGTTTAGATTATCGAATCCGACGAAAAAATGCTAGTTAATAGTAACGTTTAGGCCCTCCTAATGACGATGGAACACTCAAATTGCGTCGAGAGTCAATAAATCTTCCTCCAGCCGACTTGTCTACAAGGGGATATTGCTGCCTCGGGCTCCATGTGGTGCGTCTCCTGTGAGTCTAGATTTCGAATCCGACGCGAAACTGATAGTTAATTGTAAGTTTCAGGGCCTCCTAATAACGATGGAACACTCAAATTGCGTCGACATTCAATACATCGGCCTCCAGCGGACTTGTCTCCAAGGGGATATTGCTGTCTCGGGCACCATATGATCCTTCTCCTGTGAGTCTAGATTTTCTAATCCGACGCAAAACTGATAGTGAATAGTAACGTTCAGCGCCTCCTGATGACGATAGAACTCTTAAATTGCGTCGAGATGCAATACATCGTCCTCCAGCTGATTTGTCTCCAAGGGTATATTGCTGCCTCGGGCACCTAATGGTCCGTCTCCTGTGAGTCTGGATTTTTGAATCCGACGCGAAACTGATAGTTAATTGTAACGTTCAGGGCCTCCTAATGACGATGGAACACTCTAATTGCGTCGAGATTCAATACATCGGCCTCCAGCCGACTTGTCTCCAAGGGGATATTGCTGTCTCGGGCACAATATGATCCTTCTCCTGTGAGTCTAGATTTTCTAATCTGACGCAAAAATGATAGTGAATTGTAACGTTCAGCCCCTCCTAATGACGAAGGAAAACTCAAATTGCGTCGAGATTCACTACATCGTCCTCCAGTCGACTTGTCTCCAAGGGGACATCGCTGCCTCGGGCACCACATGGTCCGTCTCCGGTGATTCTACGTTTTCGAATCCGACGCAAAACTCATAGTTAATTGTAACGTTCAGGGCCTCCTAACGACGATGGAGCACACAAATTGCGTCGCGATTCAATACATCGTCTTCCAGCGGACTTGTCTCCAAGGGGATATTGCTGTCTCGGGCACCATATGATCCTTCTCCTGTGAGTTTAGATTATCGAATCCGACGCAAAAATGATAGTTAATTGTAACGTTTAGGGCCTCCTAATGACGATGGGACGCTCAAATTGCGTCGAGATTCAATACATCGTCCTCCAGCCGACTTGTCTCCATGGGGATATTACTGCCTCCGGCCTCTTATGTTCGCTCTCATGTGAGTCTAGATTTTCGAATCCGACGCGAAACTGATTGTTAATTGTAACGTTCAGGGCTTCCTAATGACGATGGAACACTCAAATTGCCTCGAGATTCAATACATCGGCATTCAGCCGATTTGTCTCCAAGGGTCTATTGCTGCCTCGGGCACCGTATGGTCGTTCCCCTGTGAGTCAACATTTTAGAATCCGACGCAAAACTGATAATTAAATGTAATGCTCAGGGCCTCTTCATGACGATGGAACACTCAAATTGCGTCGAGATTCCATACATCGGCCTCCAGCGGACTTGTCTCCAAGGGGATATTGCTGTCTCCGGCACCATATGATCCTTCTCCGGTGAGTCTAGATTTTCGAATCCGACGCAAAAATGATAGTGAATAGTAACGTTCAGCGCCTCCTGATGACGATAGAACTCTCAAATTGCGTCGAGATTCAATACATCGTCCTCCAGCTGATTTGTCTCCAAGGGGATATTGCTGCCTCGGGCACCAAATGGTCCGCCTCCTGTGAGTCTGGATTTTTGAATCCGACGCGAAAATGATAGTTAATTGTAAGGTTTAGGGCCTCCTAATGACGATGGAACACTCAAATTGCGTCGAGATTCAATACGTCGGCCTCCAGCCGACTTGTCTCCAAGGGGATATTGCTGTCTCGGGCACCATATGATCCTTCTCCTGTGAGTCTAGATTTTCGAATCCGACGCAAAAGTGATAGTGAATAGTAACGTTCAGCGCCTCCTGATGACGATAGAACTCTCAAATTGCGTCGAGATTCAATACATCGTCCTCCAGCTGATTTGTCTCCAAGGGGATATTGCTGCCTCGGCCACCAAATGGTCCGTCTCCTGTGAGTCTGGATTTTTGAATCCGACGCGAAACTGATAGTTAATTGTGCGGTTCAGGGCCTCCAAATGACGATGGAGCACTCAAATTGCTTCGAGATTCAATACATCGTCCTCCAGCGGACTGGTCTCCAAGGGTCAATAGCTGCCACGGGCACCTTGTGATCGTTCTGCTGTGAGTCTAGATTTTCGAACCCGACGCAAAAATGATAGTTAATTGTAACGTTCAGGGCCTCCTAATGCCGATGGAACACTCAAATTGCGTCGAGATTCAATACATCGTCCTCCAGCTGATTTGTCTCCAAGGGGATATTGCTGCCTCGGGCACCAAGTGGTCCGTCTCCTGTGAGTCTGGATTTTTGAATCCGACGCGAAACTGATAGTTAATTGTGCGGTTCAGGGCCTCCAAATGACGATGGAGCACTCAAATTGCTTCGAGATTCAATACATCGTTCTCCAGCGGACTGGTCTCCAAGGGTCAATAGCTGCCACGGGCACCTTGTGATCGTTCTGCTGTGAGTCTAGATTTTCGAACCCGACGCAAAAATGATAGTTAATTGTAACGTTTAGGACCTCCTAATGACGATGGAACACACAAATTGCGTCGAGATTCAATACATCGACCTCCAGCCGACTTGACTCCAAGGGTTTATTGCTGCCTCGGGCACCTTATGGTCGTTCTCCTGTGAGTCTAGATTTTCGAATCCGACGAAAAACTGATAGATAATTGTAACATTCAGGGCCTCCTAATGACGATGGAACACTCATTTTGCGTCGAGATTCAATACATCGGCCTCCAGCCGAATTGTCTCCTAGGGTCTATTGCTGCCTCGGGCACCTTATGGTCGTTCTCCTGTGAGTCTAGATTTTCGAACCCGACGCAAAACTGATTGTTAATTGTAACGTTGAGGGCCACCTAATGACGATGGAACACTCAAATTGAGTCGAGATTCAATACATCGACCTCCAGCCGACTTGTCTCCAAGGGTCTATTTCTGCCTCGGGCACCTTATGGTCGTTCTCCTGTTAGTAGATTTTCGAATCCGACGCTAAAATGATAGTTAACTGTCACGTTCAGGGCCACCTAATGCCGATGGAACACTCAAATTGCGTCGAGATTCAATACATCGGCATTCAGCCGATTTGTCTCCAAGGGTCTATTGCTGCCTCGGGCACCTTATGGTCGTTCTCTTGTAAGTCTAGATTTTCGAATCCGACGCAAAAATGATAGTTAATTGCAACGTTCAGGGCCTCCTAATGCCGACGGAACACTCAAATTGCGTCGAGATTCAATACATCGGCCTCCAGCCGACTTGTCATCAATAGGATATCGCAGCCTCGGGCACCACATGGTCCGTCTCCGGTGATTCTACGTTTTCGAATCCGACGCAAAACTCATAGTTAATTGTAACGTTCAGGGCCTCCTAATGACGATGGAGCACACAAATTGAGTCGAGATTCAATACATCGACCTCCAGTCGACTTGTCTCCAAGGGTCTATTGCTGCCTCGGGCACCTTATGGTCGTTCCCCTGTGAGTTTAGATTTTCGAATCCGACGCAAAGATGATAGTTAATTGTAGCGTTCACTGCCTTGTAATGACGATGGAACACTCAAATTGCGTCGAGATTCAATACATCGGCCTCCAGCCGACTTGTCTCCAAGGGTCTGTTGCTGCCTCGGGCACCTTATGTTCGTTCTCCTGTGAGTTTAGATTATCGAATCCGACGCAAAAATGATAGTTAATTGTAACGTTTAGGGCCTCCTAATGACGATGGGACACTCAAATTGCGTCAAGATTCAATACATCGTCCTCAAGCCGACTTGTCGCCATGGGGATATTATTGCCTCCGGCCTCTTATGTTCGCTCTCATGTGAGTCTAGATTTTCGAATCCGACGCGAAACTGATTGTTAATTGTAACGTTCAGGACTACCTAATGACGATGGAACACTCAAATTGCCTCGAGATTCAATACATCGGCATTCAGCCGATTTGTCTCCAAGGGTCTATTGCTGCCTCGGGCACCATATGGTCGTTCCCCTGTGAGTCAACATTTTAGAATCCGACGCAAAACTGATAGTTAAATGTAATGCTCAGGGCCTCTTAATGACGATGGAGCACACAAATTGCGTCGAGATTCAATACATCGTCCTCCAGCTGATTTGTCTCCAAGGGGATATTGCTGCCTCGGGCACCAAATGGTCCGTCTCCTGTGAGTCTGGATTTTTGAATCCCACGCGAAACTGATTGTTAATTGTAAGGTTCAGGGCCTCCAAATGACGATGGAGCACTCAAATTGCGTCGAGATTCTATACATCGTCCTCCAGCGGACTGGTCTCCAAGGGTCAATAGCTGCCACGGGCACCTTGTGATCGTTCTGCTGTGAGTCTAGATTTTCGAACCCGACGCAAAAATGATAGTTAATTGTAACGTTCAGGGCCTCCTAATGCCGATGGAACACTCAAATTGCGTCGAGATTCAATACATCGGTCTCCAGCCAACTAGTCTCCAAGGGTCTATTGCTGCCTCGGGCACCTTATGGTCGTTCTCCTGTGAGTCTAGATTTTCGAATCCGACGCAAAAATGATAGTTAATTGTAACGTTCAGGGCCTTGTAATGACGAAGGAACACCCATTTTGCGTCGCGATCCAATACATCGTCCTCCAACCGACTTGTCTCCAAGGGTCAATAGCTGCCACGGGGACCTTGTGATCGTTCTGCTGTGAGTCTAGATTTTCGAACCCGACGCAAAACTGATTGTTAATTGTAACGTTCAGGGCCAACTACTGACGATGGAACACTCAAATTGAGTCGCGATTCAATACATCGACCTCCAGTCGATTTGTATCCAAAGAAATATTGCAGTCTTCTCCTGTTAGTAGATTTTCGAATCCGACGCTAAAATGATAGTTAACTGTAACGTTGAGGACCTCCTAATGCCGATGGAACACTCAAATTGCGTCGAGATTCAATACATCGGCCTCCAGCCGACTTGTCTCCAAGGGTCTATTGCTGCCTCGGGCACCTTATGGTCGTTCTCCTGTGAGTCTAGATTTTCGAATCCGACCCAAAATGGATAGTTAATTGTAACTTTCAGGGCCTCCTATTGGCGATGGAACACTCAAATTGCGTCGAGAGTCAATACATCGACCTCCAGTCGACTTGTATCCAAGGGGATATTGCAGTGTCGTGCACCATATGATCCTTCTCCTGTTAGTAGATTTTCGAATCCGACGCTAAAATGATAGTTAATTGTAACGTTCAGGGCCTCCTAATGACGATGGAACTCTCAAATTGCGTCGAGATTCAATACATCGTCCTCCAGCCGACTTGTCTCCAAGGGTCTATTGCTATCTCGGGCACCTTATGGTCGTTCCCCTGTGAGTCTAGATTTTAGAATCCCACGAAAAACTGATAGTTAATTGTAACATTCAGGGCCTCCTAATGACGATGGAACACTCATTTTGCGTCGAGATTCAATACATCGGCCTCCAGCCGACTTGTCTCCAAGGGTCTATTGCTGCCTCGGGCACCTTATTGTTGTTCTCCTGTGAGTCTAGTGTTTGAACCCCACGCAAAACTGATTGTTAATTGTAACGTTCAGGGCCACCTAATGACGATGGAACACTCAAATTGAGTCGAGATTCAATACATCGACCTCCAGCCGACTTGTCTCCAAGGGTCTATTGCTGCCTCGGGCACCTTATGGTCGTTCTCCGGTTAGTAGATTTTCGAATCCGACGCTAAAATTATAGTTAACTGTAACGTTCAGGGCCTCCTAATGCCGATGGATCACTCAAATTGCAACGAGGTTCAATACATCGGCCTCCAACCGACTTGTCTCCAAGGGTCTATTGCTGCCTCGGGCACCTTATGGTCGTTCTCCTGTGAGTTTACAATATCGAATCCGACGCAAAAATGATAGCTAATTGTAACTTTCAGGGCCTCCTAATGCCGATGGAACACTCAAATTGCGTCGAGATTCAATACATCGGCCTCCAGCCGACTTGTCTCCAAGGGTCTATTGCTGCCTTGGGCACCTTATGGTCGTTCTCCTGTGAGTCTAGATTTTCGAATCCGACGCAAAAATTATAGTTAATTGTAACGTACAGGGCCTTGTAATGACGATGGAACACTCAAATTGCGTCGAGATTCAATACATCGGCCTCCAGCCGACTTGTCTCCAAGGGTCTGTTGCTGCCTCGGACACCTTATGGTCGTTCTCCTGTGAGTCTAGATTTTCGAATCCGACGCAAAAATGATAGTTAATTGTAATGTTCAGGGCCTTGTAATGACGATGGAACACTCAAATTACGTCGAGATTCAATGCATCGGCCTCCAGCCGACTTGTCTCCTAGGGTCTATTGCTGCCTCGTGCACCATATGATCCTTCTCCTGTTAGTAGATTTTTGAATCCGACGCTAAAATGATAGTTAACTGAAACGTTCAGGGCCTCCTAATGCCGATGGAACACTCAAATTGCGTCGAGATTCAATACATCGGCCTCCAGCCGACTTGTCTCCAAGGGTCTATTGCTGCCTCGGGCACCTTATGGTCGATCTCCTGTGAGTCTAGATTTTCGAATCCGACGCAAAAATGATAGTTAATTGTAACGTTCAGGGCCTTGTAATAACGATGGAACACTCAAATTGCGTCGAGATTCAATACATCCGTCACCTGCCGACTTGTCTCCAAGGGTCTATTGCTGCCTCGGGCACCTTATTGTCGTTCTCCTGTGAGTCTAGATTTTCGAACCCGACGCAAAAATGATAGTTAATTGTAACGTTCAGGGCCTCCTATTGGCGATGGAACACTCAAATTGCCTCGAGATTCAATACATCGGCCTCCAGCCGACTTGTCTCCTATGGTCTGTTGCTCCCTCGGGCACCTTATGGTCGTTCTCCTGTGACTCTAGATTTTCGAATCCGACGCAAAAATGATAGTTAATTGTAACGTTCAGGGCCTTGTAATGACGATGGAATACTCAAACTGCGTCAAGATTCAATACATCGGCCTCCAGCCGGCTTGTCTCCAAGGGTCTGTTGCTGCCTCGGGCACCTTATGGTCGTTCTCCTGTGAGTTTAGATTATCGAATCCGACGCAAAAATGATAGTTAATTGTAACGTTCAGGGCCTTGTAATGACGATGGAATACTCAAACTGCGTCAAGATTCAATACATCGGCCTCCAGCCGACTTGTCTCCAAGGGTCTATTGCTGTCTCGGGCACCATATGATCCTTCTCCTGTGAGTCTAGATTTTTGAATCCGACGCAAAAATGATAGTTAATTGTAACGTTTAGGGCCTCCTAATGACAATGGAACACACAAATTGCGTCGAGATTCAATCCATCGTCCTCCAGCCGACTTGTCTCCAAGGGTCTAATGCTGCCTCGGGCACCTTATGGTCGTTCTCTTGTAAGTCTACATTTTGAATCCGACGCAAAAATGATAGTTAATTGTAACGTTCAAGGCCTCCTAATGACGATGGAACTCTCAAATTGCATCGAGATTCAATACATCGTCCTCCAGCCGACTTGTCTCCAAGGGTCTATTGCTGCCTCGAGCACCTTATGGTCGTTCTCCTGTGAGTCTAGATTTTCGAATCCGACGAAAAACTGATAGTTAATTGTAACGTTCAGGGCCTCCTAATGCCGATGGAACACTCAAATTGCGTCGAGATTCAATACATCGGCCTCCAACCGACTTGTCTCCAAGAGTCTATTGC
Source organism: Schistocerca serialis cubense (assembly GCF_023864345.2). Classification (NCBI taxonomy): domain Eukaryota; kingdom Metazoa; phylum Arthropoda; class Insecta; order Orthoptera; family Acrididae; genus Schistocerca; species Schistocerca serialis. The sequence continues at coordinate 8,272,605 of NC_064647.1, forward strand.
TCCTCGGGCACCTTATGGTCGTTGTCCTGTGAGTTTAGATTATCGAATCCGACGCAAAAATGATAGTTAATTGTAACGTTCAGGGCTTCGTAGTGCCAATGGAACACTCAAATTGCGTCGAGATTCAATACATCGTCCTCCAGCCGACTTGTCTCCAAGGGTCTATTGCTGCCTCGGGCACCATATGGTCGTTCTCCTGTGAGTCTAGATTTTCGAATCCGACGCAAATATGATACTTAATTGTAACGTTCAGGGCCTTGTAATGACGATGGAACACTCAAATTGCCTCGACATTCAATACATCGGCCTCCAGCCGACTTGTCTCCAAGGGTCTATTGCTGCCTCGTGCACCATATGATCCTTCTCCTGTTAGTAGATTTTTGAATCCGACGCTAAAATGATAGTTAACTGTAACGTTCAGGGCCTCCTAATGCCGATGGAACACTCAAATTGCGTCGAGATTCAATACATCGACCTCCAGCCGACTTGTCTCCAAGGGTCTATTGCTGCCTCGGGCAGCTTATGGTCGTTCTCCTGTGGGACTAGATTTTCGAATCCGACGCAAAGATGATAGTTAATTGTAACATTCAGGACCTTGTAATAACGATGGAACACTCAAATTGCGTCGAGATTCAATACATCGGTCTCCAGCTGACTTGTCTCCAAGGGTCTATTGCTGCCTCGGGCACCTTATGGTCGTTCTCCTGAGAGTCTAGATTTTCGAATCCGACGCAAAAATGATAGTTAATTGTAACGTTCAGGGCCTCCTATTGGCGATGCAACACTCAAATTGCGTCGAGATTCAATGCATCGGCCTCTAGCCGACTTGTCTCCTATGGTCTGTTGCTGCCTCGGGCACCTTATGGTCGTTCTCATGTGAGTCTAGATTTTCGAATCCGACTCAAAAATGATAGTTAATTGTAACGTTCAGGGCCTCCTAATGACGATGGAACACTCAAATTGCGTCGAGATTCAATACATCGGCCTCCAGCCGACTTGTCTCCAAGGGTCTGTTGGTGCCTCGGGCACCCTATGGTCGTTCTCCTGTGAGTTTACATTATCGAATCCGACGCAAAAATGATAGTTAATTGTAACGTTTAGGGCCTCCTAATGTCGATGGAACACTCAAATTGCGTCGAGATTCAATACATCGGCCTCCAGCCGACTTGTCTCCAAGGGTCTGTTGCTGCCTCGGGCACCTTATGGTCGTTCTCCTGTGAGTTTAGATTATCGAATCCGACGCAAAAATGATAGTTAATTGTAACGTTTGGGGCCTCCTAATGACGATGGAACACTCAAATTGCGTCGTGATTCAATACACCGGCCTCCAGCCGACGTGTCTCCAAGGGTCTGTTGCCGCCTCGGGCACCTTATGGTCGTTCTCCTGTGAGTTTAGATTATCGAATCCGACGCAAAAATGATAGTTAATTGTAACGTTCAGGGCCTCCTATTGGCGATGGAACACACAAATTGCGTCGAGAGTCAATACATCGACCTCCAGTCGACTTGTATCCAAGGGGATATTGCAGTCTCGTGCACCATATGATCCTTCTCCTGTTAGTAGATTTTCGAATCCGACGCTAAAATGATAGTTAACCGTAACGTTCAAGGCGTCCTAATGCCGATGGAACACTCAAATTGCGTCGAGATTCAATACATCTGTCTCCAGCCGACTTGTCTCTAAGGGTCTATTGCTGCCTCAGGCACCTTATAGTCGTTCTCCTGTGAGTCTAGATTATCGAATCCGACGCAAAAATGATAGTTAATTGTAACGTTTAGGGCCTCCTAATGACGATGGAACACTCAAATTGCGTCGAGATTCAATACATCGGCCTCCAGCCGACTTGTCTCCAAGGGTCTGTTGCTGCCTCGGGCACCTTATGGTCGTTCTACAGTGAGTTTAGATTATCGAATCCGACGCAAAAATGATAGTTAATTGTAACGTTTAGGGCCTCCTAATGACAATGGGACACTCAAATTGCGTCGCGATTCAATACATCGTCCTCCAGCGGACTGGTCTCCAAGGGGATATTGCTGCATCGGGCACCTTATGGTCCGTCTCCAGTGAGTCTAGATTTTCGAATCCGACGAAAAACTGATAGTTAATTGTAACATTCAGGGACTCCTAAACACGATGGAACACTCATTTTGCGTCGCGATCCAATACATCGTCCTCCAACCGACTTGTCTCCAAGGGTCAATAGCTGCCATGGGCACCTTGTGATCGTTCTGCTGTGAGTCTAGATTTTCGAACCCGACGCAAAACTGATTGTTAATTGTAACGTTCAGGGCCTCCTAATGACGATGGAACACTCAAATTGAGTCGAGATTCAATACATCGGCCTCCAGCCGACTTGTCTCCAAGGGGATATTGCTGTCTCGGGCACAATATGATCCTTCTCCTGTGAGTCTAGATTTTCGAATCCGACGCAAAAATGATAGTGAATTGTAACGTTCAGCGCCTCCTAATGACGATAGAAGACTCAAATTGCGTCGAGACTCAATACATCTTCCTCCAGCCGATTTGTCTCCAAGGGGATATTGCTGCCTCGGGCACCAAATGTTCCGTCTGCTGTGAGTCTAGATTTTCGAATCCGACGAAAAACTGATAGTTATTTGTAACATTCAGGGCCTCCTAATGACGATGGAACACTCAAATTGCGTCGCGATCCAATACATCGTCCTCCAGCCGACTTGTCTCCAAGGGTCTAATGCTGCCTTGGGCACCTTATGGTCGTTCTCTTGTAAGTCTAGATTTTCGGATCCGACGCAAAACTGATAGTTCATTATAACGTTCAGGGCGACCTAATGACGATGGAACACTCAAATTGCGTCGAGATTCAATACATCGGCCTCCAGCCAACTTGTCTCCAAGGGTCTATTGCTGTCTCGGGCACCATATGATCCTTCTCCTGTGAGTCTAGATTTTTGAATCCGACGCAAAAATGATAGTTAATTGTAACGTTTAGGGCCTCCTAATGACAATGGAACACACAAATTGCGTCGAGATTCAATCCATCGTCCTCCAGCCGACTTGTCTCCAAGGGTCTAATGCTGCCTCGGGCACCTTATGGTCGTTCTCTTGTAAGTCTACATTTTGAATCCGACGCAAAAATGATAGTTAATTGTAACGTTCAGGGCCTCCTAATGACGATGGAACTCTCAAATTGCATCGAGATTCAATACATCGTCCTCCAGCCGACTTGTCTCCAAGGGTCTATTGCTGCCTCGAGCACCTTATGGTCGTTCTCCTGTGAGTCTAGATTTTCGAATCCGACGAAAAACTGATAGTTAATTGTAACGTTCAGGGCCTCCTAATGCCGATGGAACACTCAAATTGCGTCGAGATTCAATACATCGGCCTCCAACCGACTTGTCTCCAAGAGTCTATTGCTCCTCGGGCACCTTATGGTCGTTGTCCTGTGAGTTTAGATTATCGAATCCGACGCAAAAATGATAGTTAATTGTAACGTTCAGGGCTTCGTAGTGCCAATGGAACACTCAAATTGCGTCGAGATTCAATACATCGTCCTCCAGCCGACTTGTCTCCAAGGGTCTATTGCTGCCTCGGGCACCATATGGTCGTTCTCCTGTGAGTCTAGATTTTCGAATCCGACGCAAATATGATACTTAATTGTAACGTTCAGGGCCTTGTAATGACGATGGAACACTCAAATTGCCTCGACATTCAATACATCGGCCTCCAGCCGACTTGTCTCCAAGGGTCTATTGCTGCCTCGTGCACCATATGATCCTTCTCCTGTTAGTAGATTTTTGAATCCGACGCTAAAATGATAGTTAACTGTAACGTTCAGGGCCTCCTAATGCCGATGGAACACTCAAATTGCGTCGAGATTCAATTCATCGACCTCCAGCCGACTTGTCTCCAAGGGTCTATTGCTGCCTCGGGCAGCTTATGGTCGTTCTCCTGTGGGACTAGATTTTCGAATCCGACGCAAAGATGATAGTTAATTGTAACATTCAGGACCTTGTAATAACGATGGAACACTCAAATTGCGTCGAGATTCAATACATCGGTCTCCAGCTGACTTGTCTCCAAGGGTCTATTGCTGCCTCGGGCACCTTATGGTCGTTCTCCTGAGAGTCTAGATTTTCGAATCCGACGCAAAAATGATAGTTAATTGTAACGTTCAGGGCCTCCTATTGGCGATGCAACACTCAAATTGCGTCGAGATTCAATGCATCGGCCTCTAGCCGACTTGTCTCCTATGGTCTGTTGCTGCCTCGGGCACCTTATGGTCGTTCTCATGTGAGTCTAGATTTTCGAATCCGACTCAAAAATGATAGTTAATTGTAACGTTCAGGGCCTCCTAATGACGATGGAACACTCAAATTGCGTCGAGATTCAATACATCGGCCTCCAGCCGACTTGTCTCCAAGGGTCTGTTGGTGCCTCGGGCACCCTATGGTCGTTCTCCTGTGAGTTTACATTATCGAATCCGACGCAAAAATGATAGTTAATTGTAACGTTTAGGGCCTCCTAATGTCGATGGAACACTCAAATTGCGTCGAGATTCAATACATCGGCCTCCAGCCGACTTGTCTCCAAGGGTCTGTTGCTGCCTCGGGCACCTTATGGTCGTTCTCCTGTGAGTTTAGATTATCGAATCCGACGCAAAAATGATAGTTAATTGTAACGTTTGGGGCCTCCTAATGACGATGGAACACTCAAATTGCGTCGAGATTCAATACACCGGCCTCCAGCCGACGTGTCTCCAAGGGTCTGTTGCCGCCTCGGGCACCTTATGGTCGTTCTCCTGTGAGTTTAGATTATCGAATCCGACGCAAAAATGATAGTTAATTGTAACGTTCAGGGCCTCCTATTGGCGATGGAACACACAAATTGCGTCGAGAGTCAATACATCGACCTCCAGTCGACTTGTATCCAAGGGGATATTGCAGTCTCGTGCACCATATGATCCTTCTCCTGTTAGTAGATTTTCGAATCCGACGCTAAAATGATAGTTAACCGTAACGTTCAAGGCGTCCTAATGCCGATGGAACACTCAAATTGCGTCGAGATTCAATACATCTGTCTCCAGCCGACTTGTCTCTAAGGGTCTATTGCTGCCTCAGGCACCTTATAGTCGTTCTCCTGTGAGTCTAGATTATCGAATCCGACGCAAAAATGATAGTTAATTGTAACGTTTAGGGCCTCCTAATGACGATGGAACACTCAAATTGCGTCGAGATTCAATACATCGGCCTCCAGCCGACTTGTCTCCAAGGGTCTGTTGCTGCCTCGGGCACCTTATGGTCGTTCTACAGTGAGTTTAGATTATCGAATCCGACGCAAAAATGATAGTTAATTGTAACGTTTAGGGCCTCCTAATGACAATGGGACACTCAAATTGCGTCGCGATTCAATACATCGTCCTCCAGCGGACTGGTCTCCAAGGGGATATTGCTGCATCGGGCACCTTATGGTCCGTCTCCAGTGAGTCTAGATTTTCGAATCCGACGAAAAACTGATAGTTAATTGTAACATTCAGGGACTCCTAAACACGATGGAACACTCATTTTGCGTCGCGATCCAATACATCGTCCTCCAACCGACTTGTCTCCAAGGGTCAATAGCTGCCATGGGCACCTTGTGATCGTTCTGCTGTGAGTCTAGATTTTCGAACCCGACGCAAAACTGATTGTTAATTGTAACGTTCAGGGCCTCCTAATGACGATGGAACACTCAAATTGAGTCGAGATTCAATACATCGGCCTCCAGCCGACTTGTCTCCAAGGGGATATTGCTGTCTCGGGCACAATATGATCCTTCTCCTGTGAGTCTAGATTTTCGAATCCGACGCAAAAATGATAGTGAATTGTAACGTTCAGCGCCTCCTAATGACGATAGAAGACTCAAATTGCGTCGAGACTCAATACATCTTCCTCCAGCCGATTTGTCTCCAAGGGGATATTGCTGCCTCGGGCACCAAATGTTCCGTCTGCTGTGAGTCTAGATTTTCGAATCCGACGAAAAACTGATAGTTATTTGTAACATTCAGGGCCTCCTAATGACGATGGAACACTCAAATTGCGTCGCGATCCAATACATCGTCCTCCAGCCGACTTGTCTCCAAGGGTCTAATGCTGCCTTGGGCACCTTATGGTCGTTCTCTTGTAAGTCTAGATTTTCGGATCCGACGCAAAACTGATAGTTCATTATAACGTTCAGGGCGACCTAATGACGATGGAACACTCAAATTGCGTCGATATTCAATACATCGGCCTCCAGCCGACTTGTCTCCTATGGTCTGTTGCTGCCTCGGGCACCTTATGGTCGTTCTCATGTGAGTCTAGATTTTCGAATCCAACGCAAAAATGATAGTTAATTGTAACGTTCAGGGCCTCCTAATGACGATGGAACACTCAAATTACGTCGAGATTCAATACATCGGCCTCCAGCCGACTTGTCTCCAAGGGTCTGTTGCTGCCTCGGGCACCTTATGGTCGCTCTCCTGTGAGTTTACATTATCGAATCCGACGCAAAAATGATAGTTAATTGTAACGTTTAGGGCCTCCTAATGACGATGGAACACTCAAATTGCGTCGAGATTCAATACATCGGCCTCCAGCGGACTTGTCTTCAAGGGGATATTGCTGTCTCGGGCACCATATGATCCTTCTCCTGTTAGTAGATTTTCGAATTCGACGCTAAAATGATAGTTAACTGTAACGTTCAGGGCCTCTAATGCCGATGGATCACTCAAATTGCGTCGAGATTAAATACATCGGCCTCCAGCCGACTTGTCTGCAAGGGTCTATTGCTGCCTCGGGACACCTTATGGTCGTTCTCCTGTGAGTCTAGATTATCGAATCCGACGCAAAAATGATTGTTAATTGTAACGTTCAGGGCCTCCTATTGGCGATGGAACACTCAAATTGCGTCGAGAGTCAATACATCGACCTCCAGTCGACTTGTATCCAAGGGGATATTGCAGTCTCGTGCACCGTATGATCCTTCTCCTGTTAGTAGATTTTCGAATCCAACGCTAAAATGATAGTTAACTGTAACGTTCAAGGCGTCCTAATGCCGATGGAACACTCAAATTGCGTCGAGATTCAATACATCTGCCTCCAGCCGACTTGTCTCCAAGGGTCTATTGCTGCATCGGGCACCTTATGGTCGTTCGCCTGTGAGTCTAGATTATCGAATCCGACGCAAAAATGATAGTTAATTGTAACGTTTAGGGCCTCCTAATGACGATGGAACATTCAAATTGCGTCGAGATTCAATACATCGGCCTCCAGCCGACTTATCTCCAAGGGTCTGTTGCTGCCTCGGGCACCTTATGGTCGTTCTACAGTGAGTTTAGATTATCGAATCCGACGCAAAAATGATAGTTAACTGTAACGTTCAGGGCCTCCTAATGACGATGGAACTCTCAAATTGCGTCGAGATTCAAAACATCGTCCTCCAGCCGACTTGTCTCCAAGGGTCTATTGCTGCCTCGGGCAACTTATGGTCGTTCTCCTGTGAGTCTAGATTTTCGAATCCGACGAAAAACTGATAGTTAATTGTAACATTCAGGGCCTCCTAATGACGATGGAACACCCATTTCGCGTCGAGATTCAATACATCGACCTCCAGCCGACTTGTCTCCAAGGGTCTATTGCTGCCTCGGGCACCTTATGGTCGTTCTCCTGTGAGTCTAGATTTTCGAACCCAACGCAAAACTGATTGTTAATTGTAACGTTCAGGGCCACCTAATGACGATGGAACACTCAAATTGAGTCGAGATTCAATACATCGACCTCCAGCCGACTTGTCTCCTAGGGTCTATTGCTGCCTCGGGCACCTTATGGTCGTTCTCCTGTTAGAAGATTTTCGAATCCGACGCTAAAATGATAGTTAACTGTAACGTTCAGGGCCTCCTAATGCCGATGGAACACTCAAATTGCGTCGAGATTCAATACATCGGCCTCCAACCGACTTGTCTCCAAGAGTCTATTGCTCCTCGGGCACCTTATGGTCGTTGTCCTGTGAGTTTAGATTATCGAATCCGACGCAAAAATGATAGTTAATTGTAACGTTCAGGGGTTCCTAATGCCAATGGAACACTCAAATTGCGTCGAGATTCAATACATCGTCCTCCAGCCGACTTGTCTCCAAGGGTCTATTGCTGCCTCGGGCACCATATGGTCGTTCTCCTGTGAGTCTAGATTTTCGAATCCGACGCAAAAATGATACTTAATTGTAACGTTCAGGGCCTTGTAATGACGATGGAACATTCAAATTGCCTCGACATTCAATACATGGGCCTCCAGCCTACTTGTCTCCAAGGGTCTATTGCTGCCTCGTGCACCATATGATCCTTCTCCTGTTAGTAGATTTTTGAATCCGACGCTAAAATGATAGTTAACTGTAACGTTCAGGGCCTCCTAATGCCGATGGAACGTTCAAATTGCGTCGAGATTCAATACATCGATCTCCAGCCGACTTGTCTCCAAGGGTCTATTGCTGACTCGTGCAGCTTATGGTCGTTCTCCTGTGGGTCTAGATTTTCGAATCCGACGCAAAGATGATAGTTAATTGTAACATTCAGGACCTTGTAATGACGATGGAACACTCAAATTGCGTCGAGATTCAATACATCGGTCTCCAGCTGACTTGTCTCCAAGGGTCTATTGCTGCCTCGTTCACCTTATGGTCGTTCTCCTGTGAGTCTAGATTTTCGAATCCGACGCAAAAATGATAGTTAATTGTAACGTTCAGGGCCTCCTATTGGCGATGCAACACTCAAATTGCGTCGAGATTCAATGCATCGGCCTCCAGCCGACTTGTCTCCTATGGTCTGTTGCTGCCTCGGGCACCTTATGGTCGTTCTCATGTGAGTCTAGATTTTCGAATCCGACTCAAAAATGATAGTTAATTGTAACGTTCAGGGCCTCCTAATGACGATGGAACACTCAAATTGCGTCGAGATTCAATACATCGGCCTCCAGCCGACTTGTCCCCAAGGGTCTGTTGGTGCCTCGGGCACCATATGGTCGTTCTCCTGTGAGTTTACATTATCGAATCCGACGCAAAAATGATAGTTAATTGTAACGTTTAGGGCCTCCTAATGACGATGGAACACTCAAATTGCTTCGAGATTCAATACATCGGCCTCCAGCCGACTTGTCTCCAAGGGTCTGTTGCTGCCTCGGGCACCTTATGGTCGTTCTCCTGTGAGTTTAGATTATCGAATCCGACGCAAAAATGATAGTTAATTGTGCCGTTTAGGGCCTCCTAATGACGATGTAACACTCAAATTGCGTCGAGATTCAATACACCGGCCTCCAGCCGACGTGTCTCCAAGGGTCTGTATCCGCCTCGGGCACCTTATGGTCGTTCTCCTGTGAGTTTAGATTATCGAATCCGACGCAAAAATGATAGTTAATTGTAACGTTCAGGGCCTCCTATTGGCGATGGAACACTCAAATTGCGTCGAGAGTCAATACATCGACCTCCAGTCGACTTGTATCCAAGGGGATATTGCAGTCTCGTGCACCATATGATCCTTCTCCTGTTAGTAGATTTTCGAATCCGACGCTAAAATGATAGTTAACCGTAACGTTCAAGGCGTCCTAATGCCGATGGAACACTCAAATTGCGTCGAGATTCAATACATCTGTCTCCAGCCGACTTGTCTCCAAGGGTCTATTACTGCCTCGGGCACCTTATAGTCGTTCTCCTGTGAGTCTAGATTATCGAATCCGACGCAAAAATGATAGTTAATTGTAACGTTTAGGGCCTCCTAATGACGATGGAACACTCAAATTGCGTCGAGATTCAATACATCGGCCTCCAGCCGACTTGTCTCCAAGGGTCTGTTGCTGCCTCGGGCACCTTATGGTCGTTCTACAGTGAGTTTAGATTATCGAATCCGACGCTAAAATGATAGTTAATTGTAACGTTTAGGGCCTCCTAATGACAATGGGACACTCAAATTGCGTCGCGATTCAATACATCGTCCTCCAGCGGACTGGTCTCCAAGGGGATATTGCTGCATCGGGCACCTTATGGTCCGTCTCCAGTGAGTCTAGATTTTCGAATCCGACGAAAAACTGATATTTAATTGTAACATTCAGGGACTCCTAAACACGATGGAACACTCATTTTGCGTCGCGATCCAATACATCGTCCTCCAACCGACTTGTCTCCAAGGGTCAATAGCTGCCATGGGCACCTTGTGATCGTTCTGCTGTGAGTCTAGATTTTCGAACCCGACGCAAAACTGATTGTTAATTGTAACGTTCAGGGCCTCCTAATGACGATGGAACACTCAAATTGAGTCGAGATTCAATACATCGGCCTCCAGCCGACTTGTCTCCAAGGGGATATTGCTGTCTCGGGCACAATATGATCCTTCTCCTGTGAGTCTAGATTTTCGAATCCGACGCAAAAATGATAGTGAATTGTAACGTTCAGCGCCTCCTAATGACGATAGAAGACTCAAATTGCGTCGAGACTCAATACATCGTCCTCCAGCCGATTTGTCTCCAAGGGGATATTGCTGCCTCGGGCACCAAATGCTCCGTCTGCTGTGAGTCTAGATTTTCGAATCCGACGAAAAACTGATAGTTAATTGTAACATTCAGGGCCTCCTAATGACGATGGAACACTCAAATTGCGTCGCGATCCAATACATCGTCCTCCAGCCGACTTGTCTCCAAGGGTCTAATGCTGCCTTGGGCACCTTATGGTCGATCTCTTGTAAGTCTAGATTTTCGGATCCGACGCAAAACTGATAGTTCATTATAACGTTCAGGGCGACCTAATGACGATGGAACACTCAAATTGCGTCGATATTCAATACATCGGCCTCCAGCCGACTTGTCTCCTATGGTCTGTTGCTGCCTCGGGCACCTTATGGTCGTTCTCATGTGAGTCTAGATTTTTGAATCCAACGCAAAAATGATAGTTAATTGTAACGCTCAGAGCCTCCTAATGACGATGGAACACTCAAATTACGTCGAGATTCAATACATCGGCCTCCAGCCGACTTGTCTCCAAGGGTCTGTTGCTGCCTCGGGCACCTTATGGTCGCTCTCCTGTGAGTTTACATTATCGAATCCGACGCAAAAATGATAGTTAATTGTAACGTTTAGGGCCTCCTAATGACGATGGAACACTCAAATTGCTTCGAGATTCAATACATCGGCCTCCAGCCGACTTGTCTCCAAGGGTCTGTTGCTGCCTCGGGCACCTTATGGTCGTTCTCCTGTGAGTTTAGATTATCGAATCCGACGCAAAAATGATAGTTAATTGTGCCGTTTAGGGCCTCCTAATGACGATGTAACACTCAAATTGCGTCGAGATTCAATACACCGGCCTCCAGCCGACGTGTCTCCAAGGGTCTGTTGCCGCCTCGGGCACCTTATGGTCGTTCTCCTGTGAGTTTAGATTATCGAATCCGACGCAAAAATGATAGTTAATTGTAACGTTCAGGGCCTCCTATTGGCGATGGAACACTCAAATTGCGTCGAGAGTCAATACATCGACCTCCAGTCGACTTGTATCCAAGGGGATATTGCAGTCTCGTGCACCATATGATCCTTCTCCTGTTAGTAGATTTTCGAATCCGACGCTAAAATGATAGTTAACCGTAACGTTCAAGGCGTCCTAATGCCGATGGAACACTCAAATTGCGTCGAGATTCAATACATCTGTCTCCAGCCGACTTGTCTCCAAGGGTCTATTACTGCCTCGGGCACCTTATAGTCGTTCTCCTGTGAGTCTAGATTATCGAATCCGACGCAAAAATGATAGTTAATTGTAACGTTTAGGGCCTCCTAATGACGATGGAACACTCAAATTGCGTCGAGATTCAATACATCGTCCTCCAGCGGACTGGTCTCCAAGGGGATATTGCTGCATCGGGCACCTTATGGTCCGTCTCCAGTGAGTCTAGATTTTCGAATCCGACGAAAAACTGATATTTAATTGTAACATTCAGGGACTCCTAAACACGATGGAACACTCATTTTGCGTCGCGATCCAATACATCGTCCTCCAACCGACTTGTCTCCAAGGGTCAATAGCTGCCATGGGCACCTTGTGATCGTTCTGCTGTGAGTCTAGATTTTCGAACCCGACGCAAAACTGATTGTTAATTGTAACGTTCAGGGCCTCCTAATGACGATGGAACACTCAAATTGAGTCGAGATTCAATACATCGGCCTCCAGCCGACTTGTCTCCAAGGGGATATTGCTGTCTCGGGCACAATATGATCCTTCTCCTGTGAGTCTAGATTTTCGAATCCGACGCAAAAATGATAGTGAATTGTAACGTTCAGCGCCTCCTAATGACGATAGAAGACTCAAATTGCGTCGAGACTCAATACATCGTCCTCCAGCCGATTTGTCTCCAAGGGGATATTGCTGCCTCGGGCACCAAATGTTCCGTCTGCTGTGAGTCTAGATTTTCGAATCCGACGAAAAACTGATAGTTAATTGTAACATTCAGGGCCTCCTAATGACGATGGAACACTCAAATTGCGTCGCGATCCAATACATCGTCCTCCAGCCGACTTGTCTCCAAGGGTCTAATGCTGCCTTGGGCACCTTATGGTCGTTCTCTTGTAAGTCTAGATTTTCGGATCCGACGCAAAACTGATAGTTCATTATAACGTTCAGGGCGACCTAATGACGATGGAACACTCAAATTGCGTCGATATTCAATACATCGGCCTCCAGCCGACTTGTCTCCTATGGTCTGTTGCTGCCTCGGGCACCTTATGGTCGTTCTATGTGAGTCTAGATTTTCGAATCCAACGCAAAAATGATAGTTAATTGTAACGCTCAGGGCCTCCTAATGACGATGGAACACTCAAATTACGTCGAGATTCAATACATCGGCCTCCAGCCGACTTGTCTCCAAGGGTCTGTTGCTGCCTCGGGCACCTTATGGTCGCTCTCCTGTGAGTTTACATTATCGAATCCGACGCAAAAATGATAGTTAATTGTAACGTTTAGGGCCTCCTAATGACGATGGAACACTCAAATTGCGTCGAGATTCAATACATCGGCCTCCAGCGGACTTGTCTCCAAGGGGATATTGCTGTCTCGGGCACCATATGATCCTTCTCCTGTTAGTAGATTTTCTAATTCGACGCTAAAATGATAGTTAACTGTAACGTTCAGGGCCTCTAATGCCGATGGATCACTCAAATTGCGTCGAGATTAAATACATCGGCCTCCAGCCGACTTGTCTGCAAGGGTCTATTGCTGCCTCGGGACACCTTATGGTCGTTCTCCTGTGAGTCTAGATTATCGAATCCGACGCAAAAATGATAGTTAATTGTAACGTTCAGGGCCTCCTATTGGCGATGGAACACTCAAATTGCGTCGAGAGTCAATACATCGACCTCCAGTCGACTTGTATCCAAGGGGATATTGCAGTCTCGTGCACCGTATGATCCTTCTCCTGTTAGTAGATTTTCGAATCCAACGCTAAAATGATAGTTAACTGTAACGTTCAAGGCGTCCTAATGCCGATGGAACACTCAAATTGCGTCGAGATTCAATACATCTGCCTCCAGCCGACTTGTCTCCAAGGGTCTATTGCTGCATCGGGCACCTTATGGTCGTTCGCCTGTGAGTCTAGATTATCGAATCCGACGCAAAAATGATAGTTAATTGTAACGTTTAGGGCCTCCTAATGACGATGGAACACTCAAATTGCGTCGAGATTCAATACATCGGCCTCCAGCCGACTTATCTCCAAGGGTCTGTTGCTGCCTCGGGCACCTTATGGTCGTTCTACAGTGAGTTTAGATTATCGAATCCGACGCAAAAATGATAGTTAACTGTAACGTTCAGGGCCTCCTAATGACGATGGAACTCTCAAATTGCGTCGAGATTGAAAACATCGTCCTCCAGCCGACTTGTCTCCAAGGGTCTATTGCTGCCTCGGGCAACTTATGGTCGTTCTCCTGTGAGTCTAGATTTTCGAATCCGACGAAAAACTGATAGTTAATGGTAACATTCAGGGCCTCCTAATGACGATGGAACACCCATTTCGCGTCGAGATTCAATACATCGACCTCCAGCCGACTTGTCTCCAAGGGTCTATTGCTGCCTCGGGCACCTTATGGTCGTTCTCCTGTGAGTCTAGATTTTCGAACCCAACGCAAAACTGATTGTTAATTGTAACGTTCAGGGCCACCTAATGACGATGGAACACTCAAATTGAGTCGAGATTCAATACATCGACCTCCAGCCGACTTGTCTCCTAGGGTCTATTGCTGCCTCGGGCACCTTATGGTCGTTCTCCTGTTAGTAGATTTTCGAATCCGACGCTAAAATGATAGTTAACTGTAACGTTCAGGGCCTCCTAATGCCGATGGAACACTCAAATTGCGTCGAGATTCAATACATCGGCCTCCAACCGACTTGTCTCCAAGAGTCTATTGCTCCTCGGGCACCTTATGGTCGTTGTCCTGTGAGTTTAGATTATCGAATCCGACGCAAAAATGATAGTTAATTGTAACGTTCAGGGCTTCCTAATGCCAATGGATCACTCAAATTGCGTCGAGATTCAATACATCGTCCTCCAGCCGACTTGTCTCCAAGGGTCTATTGCTGCCTCGGGCACCATATGGTCGTTCTCCTGTGAGTCTAGATTTTCGAATCCGACGCAAAAATGATACTTAATTGTAACGTTCAGGGCCTTGTAATGACGATGGAACACTCAAATTGCCTCGACATTGAATACATGGGCCTCCAGCCTACTTGTCTCCAAGGGTCTATTGCTGCCTCGTGCACCATATGATCCTTCTCCTGTTAGTAGATTTTTGAATCCGACGCTAAAATGATAGTTAACTGTAACGTTCAGGGCCTCCTAATGCCGATGGAACACTCAAATTGCGTCGAGATTCAATACATCGATCTCCAGCCGACTTGTCTCCAAGGGTCTATTGCTGACTCGTGCAGCTTATGGTCGTTCTCCTGTGGGTCTAGATTTTCGAATCCGACGCAAAGATGATAGTTAATTGTAACATTCAGGACCTTGTAATGACGATGGAACACTCAAATTGCGTCGAGATTCAATACATCGGTCTCCAGCTGACTTGTTTCCAAGGCTCTATTGCTGCCTCGGGCACCTTATGGTCGTTCTCCTGTGAGTCTAGATTTTCGAATCCGACGCAAAAATGATAGTTAATTGTAACGTTCAGGGCCTCCTATTGGCGATGCAACACTCAAATTGCGTCGAGATTCAATGCATCGGCCTCCAGCCGACTTGTCTCCTATGGTCTGTTGCTGCCTCGGGCACCTTATGGTCGTTCTCATGTGAGTCTAGATTTTCGAATCCGACGCAAAAATGATAGTTAATTGTAACGTTCAGGGCCTCCTAATGACGATGGAACACTCAAATTGCGTCGAGATTCAATACATCGGCCTCCAGCCGACTTGTCCCCAAGGGTCTGTTGGTGCCTCGGGCACCATATGGTCGTTCTCCTGTGAGTTTACATTATCGAATCCGACGCAAAAATGATAGTTAATTGTAACGTTTAGGGCCACCTAATGACGATGGAACACTCAAATTGCTTCGAGATTCAATACATCGGCCTCCAGCCGACTTGTCTCCAAGGGTCTGTTGCTGCCTCGGGCACCTTATGGTCGTTCTCCTGTGAGTTTAGATTATCGAATCCGACGCAAAAATGATAGTTAATTGTGACGTTTAGGACCTCCTAATGACGATGTAACACTCAAATTGCGTCGAGATTCAATACACCGGCCTCCAGCCGACGTGTCTCCAA
The DNA here is from genome assembly GCF_023864345.2 of Schistocerca serialis cubense. Taxonomy (NCBI): domain Eukaryota; kingdom Metazoa; phylum Arthropoda; class Insecta; order Orthoptera; family Acrididae; genus Schistocerca; species Schistocerca serialis. The sequence goes on from NC_064647.1 coordinate 8,288,370, forward strand.
GGGTCTGTTGCCGCCTCGGGCACCTTATGGTCGTTCTCCTGTGAGTTTAGATTATCGAATCCGACGCAAAAATGATAGTTAATTGTAACGTTCAGGGCCTCCTATTGGCGATGGAACACTCAAATTGCGTCGAGAGTCAATACATCGACCTCCAGTCGACTTGTATCCAAGGGGATATTGCAGTCTCGTGCACCATATGATCCTTCTACTGTTAGTAGATTTTCGAATCCGACGGTAAAATGATAGTTAACCGTAACGTTCAAGGCGTCCTAATGCCGATGGAACACTCAAATTGCGTCGAGATTCAATACATCTGCCTCCAGCCGACTTGTCTCCAAGGGTCTATTGCTGCCTCTGGCACCTTATAGTCGTTCTCCTGTGAGTCTAGATTATCGAATCCGACGCAAAAATGATAGTTAATTGTAACGTTTACGGCCTCCTAATGACGTTGGAACACTCAAATTGCGTCGAGATTCAATACATCGGCCTCCAGCCGACTTGTCTCCAAGGGTCTGTTGCTGCCTCGGGCACCTTATGGTCGTTCTACAGTGAGTTTAGATTATCGAATCCGACGCAAAAATGATAGTTAATTGTAACGTTTAGGGCCTCCTAATGACAATGGGATACTCAAATTGCGTCGCGATTCAATACATCGTCCTCCAGCGGACTGGTCTCCAAGGGGATATTGCTGCATCGGGCACCTTATGGTCCGTCTCCAGTGAGTCTAGATTTTCGAATCCGACGAAAAACTGATAGTTAATTCTAACATTCAGGGCCTCCTAATCACGATGGAACACTCATTTTGTGTCGCGACCCAATACATCGTCCTCCAACCGACTTGTATCCAAGGGTCAATAGCTGCCACGGGCACCTTGTGATCGTTCTGCTGTGAGTCTAGATTTTCGAACCCGACGCAAAACTGATTGTTAATTGTAACGTTCAGGGCCTCCTAATGACGATGGAATACTCAAATTGAGTCGAGATTCAATACATCGGCCTCCAGCTGACTTGTCTCCAAGGGGATATTGCTGTCTCGGGCACAATTTGTTCCTTCTCCTGTGAGTCTAGATTTTCGAATCCGACGCAAAAATGATAGTGAATTGTAACGTTCAGCGCCTCCTAATGACGATAGAAGACTCAAATTGCGTCGAGACTCAATACATCGTCCTCCAGCCGATTTGTCTCCAAGGGGATATTGCTGCCTCGGGCACCAAATGGTCCGTCTGCTGTGAGTCTAGATTTTCGAATCCGACGAAAAACTGATAGTTAATTGTAACATTCAGGGCCTCCTAATGACGATGGAACACTCAAATTGCGTCGCGATCCAATACATCGTCCTCCAGCCGACTTGTCTCCAAGGGTCTAATGCTGCCTTGGGCACCTTATGGTCGTTCTCTTGTAAGTCTAGATTTTCGGATCCGACGCAAAACTGATAGTTCATTATAACGTTCAGGGCGACCTAATGACGATGGAACACTCAAATTCCGTCGATATTCAATACATCGGCCTCCAGCCGACTTGTCTCCTATGGTCTGTTGCTGCCTCGGGCACCTTATGGTCGTTCTCATGTGAGTCTAGATTTTCGAATCCAACGCAAAAATGATAGTTAATTGTAACGTTCAGCGCCTCCTAATGACGATGGAACACTCAAATTGCGTCGAGATTCAATACATCGGCCTCCAGCCGACTTATCTCCAAGGGTCTGATGCTGCCTCGGGCACCTTATGGTCCCTCTCCTGTGAGTTTACATTATCGAATCCGACGCAAAAATGATAGTTAATTGTAACGTTTAGGGCCTCCTAATGACGATGGAACACTCAAATTGCGTCGAGATTCAATACATCGGCCTCCAGCCGACTTGTCTCCAAGGATCTGTTGCTGCCTCGGGCACCTTATGGTCGTTCTCCTGTGAGTTTAGATTATCGAATCCGACGCAAAAATTATAATTGTAACGTTTAGGGCCTCCTAATGACGATGGAACACTCAAATTGCGTCGAGATTCAATACATCGGCCTCCAGCCGACGTGTCTCCAAGGGTCTGTTGCTGCATCGGGCACCTTATGGTCATTCTCCTGTGAGTTTAGATTATCGAATCCGACGCAAAAATGATAGTTAATTGTAACGTTTATGGCCTCCTAATGTCGATGGGACACTCAAATTGCGTCGAGATTCAATACATCGTCCTCCAGCCGACTTGTCTCCATGGGGATATTACTGCCTCCGGCCTCTTATGTTCGCTCTCATGTGAGTCTAGATTTTCGAACCCGACGCGAAACTGATTGTTAATTGCAACGTTCATTGCCTCCTAATGACGATGGAACTCTCAAATTGCGTCGAGATTCAATACATCGTCCTCCAGCCACCTTGTCTCCAAGGTTCTATTGCTGCCTCGGGCACCTTATGGTCGTTCTCCTGTGAGTCTAGATTTAGGAATCCGACGCATAAATGATAGGTAATTGTAACGTTCAGGGACTCCTAAAGACGATGGAACACTCAAATTGCTTCGAGAGTCAATACATCGACTTCCAGTCGACTTGTATCCAAGGGGATATTGCAGTCTCGTGCACCATATGACCCTTCTCCTGTTAGTAGATTTTCGAATCCGACGCTAAAATGATAGTTAACTGTAAAGTTCAGGGCCTCCTAATGCCGATGGAACACTCAAATTGCGTCGAGATTCAATACATCGGCCTCCAGCCGACTTGTCTCCAAGGGTCTATTGCTGCCTCGGGCACCTTATGGTCGTTCTCTTGTAAGTCTAGAGTTTCGAATCCGACGCAAAAATGATAGTTAATTATAACGTTCAGGGCCTCCTAATGCCGATGGAGCACTCAAATTGCGTCGAGATTCAATACACCGGGCTCCAGCCGACTTGTCTCCAAGGGGATATCGCTGCCTCGGGCACCACATGGTCCGTCTCCGGTGATTCTAGATTTTCGAATCCGACGCGAAACTGATAGTTAATTGTAAGGTTCAGGGCCTCCTAATGACGATGGAACACTCAAATTGCGTCGAGATTCAATACATCGGCCTCCAGCGGACTTGTCTCCAAGGGGATATTGCTGTCTCGGGCACCATATGATCCTTCTCCTGTTAGTAGATTTTCGAATTCGACGCTAAAATGATAGTTAACTGTAACGTTCAGGGCCTCCTAATGCCGATGGAACACTCAAATTGCGTCGAGATTAAATACATCGGCCTCCAGCCGACTTGTCTGCAAGGGTCTATTGCTGCCTCGGGCACCTTATGGTCGTTCTCCTGTGAGTCTAGATTTTCGAATCCGACGCAAAAATGATAGTTAATTGTAACGTTCAGGGCCTCCTATTGGCGATGGAACACTCAAATTGCGTCGAGAGTCAATACATCGACCTCCAGTCGACTTGTATCCAAGGGGATATTGCAGTCTCGTGCACCGTATGATCCTTCTCCTGTTAGTAGATTTTCGAATCCAACGCTAAAATGATAGTTAACTGTAACGTTCAAGGCGTCCTAATGCCGATGGAACACTCAAATTGCGTCGAGATTCAATACACCTGCCTCCAGCCGACTTGTCTCAAAGGGTCTATTGCTGCATCGGGCACCTTATGGTCGTTCGCCTGTGAGTCTAGATTATCGAATCCGACGCAAAAATGATAGTTAATTGTAACGTTTAGGGCCTCCTAATGACGATGGAACACTCAAATTGCGTCGAGATTCTATACATCGGCCTCCAGCCGACTTATCTCCAAGGGTCTGTTGCTGCCTCGGGCACCTTATGGTCGTTCTACAGTGAGTTTAGATTATCGAATCCGACGCAAAAATGATAGTTAACTGTAACGTTCATGGCCTCCTAATGACAAAGGGACACTCAAATTGCGTCGAAATTCAATACATCGTCCTCCAGCCGACTTGTCTCCATGGGGATATTACTGCCTCCGGCCTCTTATGTTCGCTCTCATGTGAGTCTAGATTTTCGAATCCGACGCGAAACTGATTGTTAATTGTAACGTTCAGGGCTTCCTAATGACGATGGAACACTCAAATTGCCTCGAGATTCAATACATCGGCATTCAGCCGATGTGTCTCCAAGGGTCTATTGCTGCCTCGGGCACCGTATGGTCGTTCCCCTGTGAGTCAACATTTTAGAATCCGACGCAAAACTGATAGTTAAATGTAATGCTCAGGGCCTCTTAATGACGATGGAACATTCAAATTGCGTCGAGAGTCAATACATCTTCCTCCAGCAGACTTGACTACAAGGGGATATTGCTGCCACGGGCTCCATGTGGTCCGTCTCCTGTGAGTCTAGATTTTCGAATCCGACGCGAAACTGATAGTTAATTGTAAGGTTCAGCGCCTCCTAATGACGATGGAACACTCAAATTGCGTCGCGATCCAATACATCGTCCTCCAGCCGACTTGTCTCCAAGGGTCTAATGCTGCCTTGGGCACCTTATGATCGTTCTCTTGTAAGTCTAGATTTTCGAATCCGACGCAAAGCTGATAGTTCATTATAACTTTCAGGGCGACCTAATGACGATAGAAGACTCAAATTGCGTCGAGATTCAATACATCGTCCTCCAGCCGATATGTCTCCAAGGGGATATTGCTGCCTCGGGCACCAAATGGTCCGTCTTCTGTGAGTCTAGATTTTCGAATCCGACGAAAAACGGATAGTTAATTGTAACATTCAAGGCCTCCTAATGACGATGGAACACTCAAATTGCGTCGCGAATCAATACATCGTCCTCCAGCGGACTGGTCTCCAAGGGGTATTGCTGCATCGGGCACCTCATGGTCCGTCTCCAGTGAGTCTAGATTTTCGAATCCGACGAAAAACTGATAGTTAATTGTAACATTCAGGGCCTCCAAATGACGATGGAACACTCATTTTGCGTCGCGATCCAATACATCGTCCTCCAACCGACTTGTCTCCAAGGGTCAATAGCTGCCACGGGCACCTTGTGATCGTTCTGCTGTGAGTCTACATTTTCGAACCCGACGCAAAACTGATTGTTAATTGCAACGTTAAGGGCCACCTAATGACGATGGAACACTGAAACTGAGTCGAGATTCAATACATCGACCTCCAGCCGACTTGTCTCCAAGGGGATATTGCTGCCTCGGGCTCCTTGTGGTCCGTCTCCTGTGAGTCTAGATTTTCGAATCCGACGCGAACCTGATAGTTAATTGTAACGTTCAGGGCCTCCTAATGACGATGGAACACTCAAATTGCGTCGAGATTGAATACATCGGCCTCCAGCCGACTTGTCTCCAAGGGGATATTGCTGTTTCGGGCACAATATGATCCTTCTCCTGTGAGTCTAGATTTTCGAATCCGACGCAAAAATGATAGTGAATTGTAACGTTCAGCGCCTCCTAATGACGATAGATGCCTCAAATTGCGTCGAGGCTCAATACATCGTCCTCCAGCCGATTTGTCTCCAAGGGGATAATGCTGCCTCGGGCACCAAGTGGTCCGTCTGCTTTGAGTCTAGATTTTCGAATCCGACGAAAAACTGATAGTTAATTGTAACATTCAGGGCCTCCTAATGACGATGGAACACTCAAATTGCGTCGCGATCCAATACATCGTCCTCCAGCCGACTTGTCTCCAAGGGTCTAATGCTGCCTCGGGCACCTTATGGTCGTTCTCTTGTAAGTCTAGAATTTCGGATCCGACGCAAAACTGATAGTTCATTATAACGTTCAGGGCGACCTAATGACGATGGAACACTCAAATTGCGTCGATATTCAATACATCGGCCTCCAGCCGACTTGTCTCCATGGGGATATTACTGCCTCCGGCCTCTTATGTTCGCTCTCATGTGAGTCTATATTTTCGAATCCGACGCGAAACTGATAGTTAATTGTAACGTTCAGGGCCTCCTAATGCCGATGGAACACTCAAATTGCGTCGAGATTCAATACATCGGTCTCCAGCCGACTTGTCTCCAAGGGTCTGTTGCTGCCTCGGGCGCCTTATGGTCGTTCTCCTGAGAGTCTACATTTTCGAATCCGACGCAAAAATGATAGTTAATTGTAACGTTCAGGGCCTTGTAATGACGATGGAACACTCAAATTGCGTCGAGATTCAATACATCGGCCTCCAGCCGACTTGTCTCCAAGGGTCTATTGCTGCCACGGGCACCTTATGGTCGTTCTCCTGTGAGTCTAGATTTTGGAATCCGACGCAAAAATGATAGTTAATTGTAACGTTCAGGTCCTTGTAATGACGATGGAACACTCAAATTGCGTCGAGATTCAATACATCGGCCTCCAGCTGACTTGTCTCCAAGGGTCTATTGCTGCCTCGTGCACCATATGATCCTTCTCCTGTCAGTAGATTTTTGAATCCGACGCTAAAATGATAGTTAACTGTAATGTTCAGGGCCTCCTAATGCCGATGGAACACTCAAATTGCGTCGAGATTCAATACATCGGCCTGCAGCCGACTTGTCTCCAAGGGTCTATTGCTTCCTCGGGCACCTTATGGTCGTTCTCCTGTGAGTCTAGATTTTCGAATCCGACGCAAAAATGATAGTTAATTGTAACGTTCAGGGCCTAGTAATGACGATGGAACACTCAAATTGCGTCGAGATTCAATACATCGGCCTCCAGCCGACTTGTCTCCAAGGGTCTGTTGCTGCCTCGGGCACCTTATGGTCGTTCTCCTGTGAGTCTAGATTTTTGAATCCGACGCAGAAATGATAGTTAATTGTTACGTTCAGGGCCTTGTAATGACGATGGAACACTCAGATTGCGTCGAGATTCAATACATCGGCCTCCAGCTGACTTGTCTCCAAGGGTCTATTGCTGCCTCGTGCACCATATGATCCTTCTCCTGTCAGTAGATTTTTGAATCCGACGCTAAAATGATAGTTAACTGTAATGTTCAGGGCCTCCTAATGCCGATGGAACACTCAAATTGCGTCGAGATTCAATACATCGGCCTCCAGCCGACTTGTCTCCAAGGGCCTATTGCTTCCTCGGGCACCTTATGGTCGTTCTCCTGTGAGTCTAGATTTTCGAATCCGACGCAAAAATGATAGTTAATTGTAACGTTCAGGGCCTTGTAATGACGATGGAACACTCAAATTGCGTCGAGATTCAATACATCGGCCTCCAGCCGACTTGTCTCCAAGGGTCTGTTGCTGCCTCGGGCACCTTATGGTCGTTCTCCTGTGAGTCTAGATTTTCGAATCCAACGCAAAAATGATAGTTAATTGTAACGTTCAGGGCCTCCTATTGGCGATGGAACATTCAAATTGCCTCGAGATTCAATACATCGGCCTCCAGACGACTTGTCTCCTATGGTCTGCTGTTGCCTCGGGCACCGTATGGTTGTTCTCCTGTGAGTTTAGATTATCGAATCCGACGCAAAAATGATAGTTAATTGTAACGTTTAGGGCCGCCTAATGACGATGGAACACTCAAATTGCGTCGAGACTCAATACATCGGCCTCCAGCCGACTTGTCTCCAAGGGTCTGTTGCTGCCTCGGGCACCTTATGGTCGTTCTCCTGTGAGTTTATATTATGGAATCCGACGCAAAAATGATAGTTAATTGTAACGTTTAGGGCCTCCTAATGACGATGGGACACTCAAATTGCGTCGAGATTCAATACGTCGTCCTCCAGCCGACTTGTCTCCATGGGGATATTACTGCCTCCGGCCTCTAATGTTCACTCTCATGTGAGTTTAGATTTTCGAATCCGACGCGAAACTAATTGTTAATTGTAACGTTCAGGGCCTCCTAATGACGATGGAACTCTCAAATTGCGTCAAGATTCAATACATCGTCCTCCAGCCGACTTGTCTCCAAGGGTCTATTGATGCCTCGGGCACCTTATGGTCGTTCTCCTGTGAGTCTAGATTTTCGAATCCGACGCATAAATGATAGGTAATTGTAACGTTCAGGGACTCCTAAAGACGATGGAACACTCACATTTCGTCGAGAGTCAACACTTCGACCTCCAGTCGACTTGTATCCAAGGGGATATTGCAGTCTCGTGCACCATATGATCCTTCTCCTGTTAGTAGATTTTCGAATCCGACGCTAAAATGATAGTTACTTGAACGTTCAAGGCCTCCTAATGCCGATGGAACACTCAAATTGCGTCGAGATTCAATACATCGGCCTCCAGCCGACTTGTCTCCAAGGGTCTATTGCTGCCTCGTGCACCTCATGTTCGTTCTCCTGTGAGTCTAGATTTTCGAATCCGACGCAAAAATGATAGTTAATTGTAACGTTCAGGGGCTTGTAATGACGATGGAACACTCAAATTGCATCGAGATTCAATACATCGGCCTCCAGCCGACTTGTCTCCAAGGGTCTATTGCTGCCTCGGGCACCTTATGGTCATTCTCCTGTGAGTCTAGGTTTTCGAATCCGATGCAAAAATGATAGTTAATTGTAACGTTTAGGGCCTCCTAATGACGATGGGACACTCAAATTGCGTCGAGATTCAATACATCGTCCTCCAGCCGACTTGTCTCCATGGGGATATTACTGCCTCCGGCCTCTTATGTTCGGTCTCATGTGAGTCTAGATTTTCGAATCCGACACGAAACTGATTGTTAATTGAAACGTTCAGGGCTTCCTAATGACGTTGGAACACTCAAATTGCCTCGAGATTCAATACATCGGCATTCAGCCGATGTGTCTCCAAGGGTCTGTTGCTGCCTCGGGCACCGTATGGTCGTTCCCCTGTGAGTCAACATTTTAGAATCCGACGCAAAACTGATAGTTAAATGTAATGCTCAGGGCCTCTTAATGACGATGGAACACTCAAATTGCGTCGAGAGTCAATACATCTTCCTCCAGCCGACTTGTCTACAAGGGGATATTGCTGCCTCGGGGTCCATATGGTCCGTCTCCTGTGAGTCTAGATTTTCAAATCCGACGCGAAACTGATAGTTAATTGTAACGTTCAGGGCCTTGTAATGACGATGGAGCACTCAAATTGCGTCGAGATTCAATACATCGGCCTCCAGCCGACTAGTCTCCAAGGGTCTATTGCTGCCTCGGGCACCTTATGGTCGTTCTCCTGTGAGTCTAGATTTTCGAATCCGACGCATAAATGATACGTAATTGTAACGTTCAGGGACTCCTAAGGACGATGGAACACTCAAATTGCATCGAGAGTCGATACATCGGCCTCCAGTCGACTTGTATTCAGGGGGATATTGCAGTCTCGTGCACCATATGATCCTTCTCCTGTTAGTAGATTTTCGAATTCGACGCTAAAATGATAGTTAACTGTAACGTTCAGGGCCTCCTAATGCCGATGGAACACTCAAATTGCGTCGAGATTCAATACATCGGCCTCCAGCCGACTTGTCTCCAAGGGGATATCGCTGCCTCGGGCACCACATGGTCCGTCTCCGGTGATTCAAGATTTTAGAATCCGACGCGAAACTGATAGTTAATTGTAAGGTTCAGGGCCTCCTAATGACGATGGAACACTCAAATTGCGTCGAGATTCAATACATCGGCCTCCAGCGGACTTGTTTCCAAAGGGATATTGCTGTCTCGGGCACCATATGATCCTTCTCCTGTTAGTAGATTTTCGAATCCGATGCTAAAATGATAGTTAACTGTAACGTTGAGGGCCTCCTAATGCCGATGGAACACTCAAATTGCGTCGAGATTAAATACATCGGCCTCCAGCCGACTTGTCTGCAAGGGTCTATTGCTGCCTCGGGCACCTTATGGTCGTTCTCCTGTGAGTCTAGATTTTCGAATCCGACGCAAAACTGATAGTTAATTGTAACGTTCAGGGCCTGCTATTGGCGATGGAACACTCAAATTGCGTCGAGAGTCAAAACATCGACCTCCAGTCGACTTGTATCCAAGGGGATATTGCAGTCTCGTGCACCATATTATCCTTCTCCTGTTAGTAGATTTTCGAATCCGACGCTAAAATGATAGTTAACTGTAACATTCAAGGCGTCCTAATGCCGATGGAACACTCAAATTGCGTCGAGATTCAATACATCGGCCTCCAGCCGACTTGTCTCCAAGGGTCTGTTGCTGTCTCGGGCACCTTATAGTCGTTCTCCAGTGAGTTTAGGTTATCGAATCCGACGCAAAATTGATAGTTAATTGTAACGTTTAGGGCCTCCTAATGACAATGGGACACTCAAATTGCGTCGAGATTCAATACATCGTCCTCCAGCCGACTTGTCTCCATGGGGATATTACTGCCTCCGGCCTCTTATGTTCGCTCTCATGTGAGTCTAGATTTTCGAATCCGACGCGAAACTGATTGTTAATTGTAACGTTCAGGGCTTCCTAATGACGATGGAACACTCAAATTGCCTCGAGATTCAGTACATCGGCATTCAGCCGATTTGTCTCCAAGGGTCTATTGCTGCCTCGGGCACCGTATGGTCGTTCCCCTGTGAGTCAACATTTTAGAATCCGACGCAAAACTGATAGTTAAATGTAATGCTCAGGGCCTCTTAATGACGATGGAACACTCAAATTGAGTCGAGAGTCAATACATCTTCCTCCAGCCGACTTGTCTACAAGGGGATATTGCTGCCTCGGGCTCCATGTGGTCCGACTCCTGTGAGTCTAGATTTTCGAATCCGACGCGAAACTGATAGTTAATTGTAACGTTCAGGGCCTCCAAATGACGATGGGGCACTCAAATTGCGTCGAGATTCAATACATCGGCCTCCAGCCGACTTGTCTCCAAGCGGATATTGCTGCCTCGGGCTCCCTGTGGTCCGTCTCCTGTGTGTCTAGATTTTCGAATCCGACGCGAAACTGATAGTTAATTGTAAGGTTCACCGCCTCCTAATGACGATGGAACACTCAAATTGCGTCGCGATCCAATACATCGTCCTCCAGCCGACTTGTCTCCAAGTTTCTAATGCTGCCTTGGGCACCTTATGATCGTTCTCTTGTAAGTCTAGATTTTCGAATCCGACGCAAAGCTGATAGTTCATTATAACGTTCAGGGCGACCTAATGACGATAGAAGACTCAAATTGCGTCGAGATTCAATACATCGCCCTCCAGCCCATTTGTCTCCAAGGGGATATTGCTGCCTCGGGCACCGAATGGTCCGTCCTCTGTGAGTCTAGATTTTCGAATCCGACGAAAAACTGATAGCTAATTGTAACATTCAAGGCCTCCTAATGACGATGGAACACTCAAATTGAGTCGAGATTCAATACATCGACCTCCAGCCGACTTGTCTCCAAGGGGATATTGCTGCCTCGGGCTCCATGTGGTCCGTCTCCTGTGAGTCTAGATTTTCGAATCCGACGAAAAACTGATAGTTAATTGTAACATTCAGGGCCTCCTAATGACGATGGAACACTCAAATTGCGTCGCGATCCAATACATCGTCCTCCAGCCGACTTGTCCCCAAGGGTCTAATGCTGCCTCGGGCACCTTATGGTCGTTCTCTTGTAAGTCTAGATTTTCGGATCCGACGCAAAACTGATAGTTCATTATAACGTTCAGGGCGACCTAATGACGATGGATCACTCAAATTGCGTCGATATTCAATACATCGGCCTCCAGCCGACTTGTCTCCAAGGGCCTGTTGCTGCCTCGGGCACCTTATTGTCGTTCTCCTGTGAGTCTAGTTTTTCTAATCCGTCCCAAAAATGATAGTTAATTGTAACGTTCAGGGCCTTGTATTAACGATGGAACACTCAAATTGCGTCGAGATTCAATACATCGGCCTCCAGCCGACTTGTCTCCAAGGGTCTGTTGCTGCCTCGGGCACCTTATGGTCGTTCTCCTGTGAGTTTAGATTATCGAATCCGACGCAAAAATGATAGTTAATTGTAACGTTTAGGGCCTCCTAATGACGATGGGACACTCAAATTGCGTCGAGATTCAATACATCGTCCTCCAGCCGACTTGTCTCCATGGGGATATTACTGCCTCCGGCCTCTTATGTTCGCTCTCATGCGAGTCTAGATTTTCGAATCCGACGCGAAACTGAGAGTTAATTGTAACGTTCAGGGCCTCCTAATGCCGATGGAACACTCAAATTGCGTCGAGATTCAATACATCGGTCTCCAGCCGACTTGTCTCCAAGGGTCTGTTGCTGCCTCGGGCACCTTATGGTCGTTCTCCTGAGAGTCTACATTTTCGAATCCGACGCAAAAATGATAGTTAATTGTAACGTTCAGGGCCTTGTAATGACGATGGAACACTCAAATTGCGTCGAGATTCAATACATCGGCCTCCAGTCGACTTGTCTCCAAGGGTCTATTGCTGCCTCGGGCACCTTATGGACGTTCTCCTGTGAGTCTAGATTTTGGAATCCGACGCAAAAATGATAGTTAATTGTAACGTTCAGGTCCTTGTAATGACGATGGAACACTCAAATTGCGTCGAGATTCAATACATCGGCCTCCAGCCGACTTGTCTCCAAGGGTCTATTGCTGCCTCGTGCACCATATGATCCTTCTCCTGTCAGTAGATTTTTGAATCCGACGCTAAAATGATAGTTAACTGTAATGTTCAGGGCCTCCTAATGCCGATGGAACACTCAAATTGCGTCGAGATGCAATACATCGGCCTCCAGCCGACTTGTCTCCAAGGGTCTATTGGTTCCTCGGGCACCTTATGGTCGTTCTCCTGTGAGTGTAGATTTTCGAATCCGACGCAAAAATGATAGTTAATTGTAACGTACAGGGCCTTGTAATGACGATGGAACACTCAAATTGCGTCGAGATTCAATACATCGGTCTCCAGCCGACATGTCTCCAAGGGTCTATTGCTGCCTCGGGCACCTTATGGTCGTTCTCCTGTGAGTCTAGATTTTCGAATCCGACGCAAAAATGATAGTTAATTGTAACGTTCAGGGCCTCCTATTGGCGATGGAACATTCAAATTGCCTCGAGATTCAATACATCGGCCTCCAGACGACTTGTCTCCTATGGTCTGCTGCTGCCTCGGGCACCGTATGGTTGTTCTCCTGTGAGTCTAGATTTTCGAATCCGACGCAAAAATGATAGTTAATTGTTACGTTCAGGGCCTTGTAATGACGATGGAACACTCAAATTGCGTCGAGATTCAATACATCGGCTTCCTGCCGACTTGTCTCCAAGGGTCTGTTGCTGCCTCGGGCACCTTATGGTCGTTCTCCTGCGAGTTTAGATTATCGAATCCGACGCAAAAATGATAGTTAATTGTAACGTTTAGGGCCTCCTAATGACGATGGAACACTCAAATTGCGTCGAGACTCAATACATCGGCCTCCAGCCGACTTGTCTCCAAGGGTCTGTTGCTGCCTCGGGCACCTTATGGTCGTTCTCCTGTGAGTTTAGATTATCGAATCCGACGCAAAAATGATAGTTAATTGTAACGTTTAGGGCCTCCTAATGACGATGGGACACTCAAATTGCGTCGAGATTCAATACGTCGTCCTCCAGCCGACTTGTCTCCATGGGGATATTACTGCCTCCGGCCTATTATGTTCGCTCTCATGTGAGTCTAGATTTTCGAATCCGACGCGAAACTAATTGTTAATTGTAACGTTCAGGGCCTCCTAATGACGATGGAACTCTCAAATTGCGTCAAGATTCAATACATCGTCCTCCAGCCGACTTGTCTCCAAGGGTCTATTGATGCCTCGGGCACCTTATGGTCGTTCTCCTGTGAGTCTAGATTTTCGAATCCGACGCATAAATGATAGGTAATTGTAACGTTCAGGGACTCCTAAAGACGATGGAACACTCAAATTTCGTCGAGAGTCAATACTTCGACCTCCAGTCGACTTGTATCCAAGGGGTGTATTGCAGTCTCGTGCACCATATGATCCTTCTCCTGTTAGTAGATTTTCGAATCCGACGCTAAAATGATAGTTACTTGAACGTTCAAGGCCTCCTAATGCCGATGGAACACTCAAATTGCGTCGAGATTCAATACATCGGCCTCCAGCGGACTTGTCTCCAAGGGTCTATTGCTGCCTCGGGCACCTTATGGTCGTTCTCCTGTGAGTCTAGATTTTCGAATCCGACGCAAATATGATAGTTAATTGTAACGTTCAGGGCCTTGTAATGACGATGGAACACTCAAATTGCATCGAGATTCAATACATCGGCCTCCAGCCGACTTGTCTCCAAGGGTCTATTGCTGCTTCGGGCACCTTATGGTCATTCTCCTGTGAGTCTAGGTTTTCGAATCCGACGAAAAAATGATAGTTCATTGTAACGTTTAGGGCCTCCTAATGACAATGGGACACTCAAATTGCGTCAAGATTCAACACATCGTCCTCCAGCCCACTTGTCTCCATGGGGATATTACTGCCTCCGGCTTCTTATGTTCGGTCTCATGTGAGTCTAGATTTTCGAATCCGACACGAAACTGATTGTTAATTGTAACGTTCGGGGCTTCCTAATGACGATGGAACACTCAAATTGCCTCGAGATTCAATACATCGGCTTTCAGCCGATGTGTCTCCAAGGGTCTATTGCTGCCTCGGGCACCGTATGGTCGTTCCCCTGTGAGTCAACATTTTAGAATCCGACGCAAAACTGATAGTTAAATGTAATGCTCAGGGCCTCCTAATGACGATGGAACTCTCAAATTGCGTCGAGATTCAATACATCGTCCTCCAGCCGACTTGTCTCCAAGTGTCTATTGCTCCTCGGGCACCTTATGGTCGTTCTCCTGTGAGTTTAGATTATCGAATCCGACGCAAAAATGATAGTTAATTGTAGGGTTCAGGGCCTCCTAATGCCGATGGACACTCAAATTGCGTCGAGATTCAATACATCGGCCTCCAGCCGACTTGTCTCCAAGGGTCTATTGCTGCCTCGGGCACCTTATGGTCGTTCTCCTGTGAGTCTAGATTTTCGAATCCGACGCAAAAATGATACGTAATTGTAACGTTCAGGGACTCCTAAAGATGATGGAACACTCAAATTGCGTCGAGAGTCGATACATCGACCTCCAGTCGACTTGTATTCAGGGGGATATTGCAGTCTCTGGCACCATATGATCCTTCTCCTGTTAGCAGATTTTCGAATCCGACGCTAAAATGATAGTTAACTGTAACGTTCAGGGCCTCCTAATGCCGATGGAACACTCAAATTGCGTCGAGATTCAATACATCGGCCTCCAGCCGACTTGTCTCCAAGGGTATATTGCTGCCTCGGGCACCTTATGGTCGTTCTCTTGTAAGTCTAGATTTTCGAACCCGACGCAAAAATGATAGTTAATTGTAACGTTCAGGGCCTCCTAATGCCGATGGAACACTCAAATTGCGTCGAGATTCAATACATCGGCCTCCAGCCGACTTGTCTCCAAGGGGATATCGCTGCCTCGGGCACCACATGGTCCGTCTCCGGTGATTCTAGATTTTAGAATCCGACGCGAAACTGATAGTTAATTGTAAGGTTCAGGGCCTCTTAATGACGATGGAACACTCAAATTGCGTCGAGATTCAATACATCGGCCTCCAGCGGACTTGTCTCCAAGGGGATATTGCTGTCTCGGGCACCATATGATCCTTCTCCTGTTAGTAGATTTTCGAATCCGATGCGAAAATGATAGTTAACTGTAACGTTCAGGGTCTCCTAATGCCGATGGAACACTCAAATTGCGTCGAGATTAAATACATCGGCCTCCAGCCGATTTGTCTCCAAGCGGATATTGCTGCCTCGGGCTCCATGTGGTCCGTCTCCTGTGAGTCTAGATTTTCGAATCCGACGCGAAACTGATAGTTAATTGTAAGGTTCACCGCCTCCTAATGACGATGGAACACTCAAATTGCGTCGCGATCCAATACATCGTCCTCCAGCCAACTTGTCTCCAAGGGTCTAATGCTGCCTTGGGCACCTTATGATCGTTCTCTTGTAAGTCTAGATTTTCGAATCCGACGCAAAGGTGATAGTTCATTATAACGTTCAGGGCGACCTAATGACGATAGAAGACTCAAATTGCGTCGAGATTCAATACATCGCCCTCCAGCCCATTTGTCTCAAAGGGGTTATTGCTGCCTCGGGCACCAAATGTTCCGTCTACTGTGAGTCTAGATTTTCGAATCCGACGAAAAACTGGTAGTTAATTGTAACATTCAGGGCCTCCTAATGACGATGGAACACTCATTTTGCGTCGCGATTCAATACATCGTCCTCCAACCGACTTGTCTCCATGGGTCAATAGCTGCCACGGGCACCTTGTGATCGTTCTGCTGTGAGTCTAGATTTTCGAACCCGACGCAAAACTGATTGTTAATTGTAACGTTCAGGGCCACCTAATGACGATGGAACACTCAAATTGAGTCGAGATTCAATACATCGACCTCCAGCCGACTTGTCTCCAAGGGGATATTGCTGCCTCGGGCTCCATGTGGTCCGTCTCCTGTGAGTCTAGATTTTCGAATCCGACGCGAACCTGATAGTTAATTGTAACGTTCAGGGCCTCCTAATGACGATGGAACACTCAAATTGCGTCGAGATTCAATACATCGGCCTCCAGCCGACTTGTCTCCAAGGGGATATTGCTGTCTCGGGCACAATATGATCCTTCTCCTGTGAGTCTAGATTTTCGAATCCGACGCAAAAATGATAGTGAATTGTTACGTTCAGCGCCTCCTAATGACGATAGAAGACTCAAATTGCGTCGAGACTCAATACATCGTCCTCCAGCCGATTTGTCTCCAAGGGGATATTGCTGCCTCGGGCACCAAATGGTCCGTCTACTGTGAGTCTAGATTTTCGAATCCGACGAAAAACTGATGGTTATTTGTAACATTCAGGGCCTCCTAAAGACGATGGAACACTCAAATTGCGTCGCGATCCAATACATCGTCCTCCAGCCAACTTGTCTCCAAGGGTCTAATGCTGCCTCGGGCACCTTATGGTCGTTCTCTTGTAAGTCTAGATTTTCGGATCCGACGCAAAACTGATAGTTCATTATAACGTTCAGGGCGACCTAATGACGATGGAACACTCAAATTGCGTCGATATTCAATACATCGGCCTCAGGCCGACTTGTCTCCAAGGGTCTGTTGCTGCCTCGGGCACCATATGATCCTTCTCCTGTTAGTAGATTTTCGAATCCGACGCTAAAATGATAATTAACTGTAACGTTCAGGGCCTCCTAATGCCGATGGAACACTCAAATTGCGTCGAGATTAAATACATCGGCCTCCAGCCGACTTGTCTGCAAGGGTCTATTGCTGCCTCGGGCACCTTATGGTCGTTCTCCTGTGAGTCTAGATTTTCGAATCCGACGCAAAAATGATAGTTAATTGTAACGATCAGGGCCTCCTATTGGCGATGGAACACTCAAATTGCGTCGAGAGTCAATACATCAACCTCCAGTCGACTTGTATCCAAGGGGATATTGCAATCTCGTGCACCATATGATCCTTCTCCTGTTAGTAGATTTTCGAATCCGACGCTAAAATGATAGTTAACTGTAACATTCAAGGCGTCCTAATGCCGATGGAACACTCAAATTGCGTCGAGATTCAATACATCGGCATTCAGCAGACTTGTCTCCTTGGGGATATTACTGCCTCCGGCCTCTTATGTTCGCTCTCATGTGAGTCTAGATTTTCGAATCCGACGCGAAACTGATTGTTAATTGTAACGTTCAGGGCTTCCTAATGACGATGGAACACTCAAATTGCCTCGAGATTCAATACATCGTCATTCAGCTGATTTCTCTCCAAGGGTCTATTGCTGCCTCGGGCACCGTATGGTCGTTCCCCTGTGAGTCAACATTTTAGAATCCGACGCGAAACTGATAGTTAAATGTAATGCTCAGGGCCTCTTAATGACGATGGAACACTCAAATTGCGTCGAGAGTCAATACATCTTCCTCCAGCCGACTTGTCAACAAGGGGATATTGCTGCCTCGGGCTCCATGTGGCACGTCTCCTGTGAGTCTAGATTTTCGAATCCGACGCGAAACTGATAGTTAATTGTAACGTTCAGGGCCACCAAATGACGATGGAGCACTCAAATTGCGTCGAGATTCAATACATCGGCCTCCAGCCGACTTGTCTCCAAGGGGATATTGCTGCCTCGGGCTCCATGTGGTCCGTCTCCTGTGAGTCTAGATTTTCGAATCCGACGCGAAACTGATAGTTAATTGTAAGGTTCAGCGCCTCCTAATGACGATGGAACACTCAAATTGCGTCGCGATCCAACACATCGTACTCCAGCCGACTTGTCTCCAAGGGTCTATTGCTGCCTTGGGCACCTTATGATCGTTCTCTTGTAAGTCTAGATTTTCGAATCCGACGCAAAGCTAATAGTTCATTATAACGTTCAGGGCGACCTAATGACGATAGAAGACTCAAATTGCGTCGAGATTCAATACATCGTCCTCCAGCTGATTTTTCTCCAAGGGGATTTTGCTGCCTCGGGCACCAATTGGTCCGTCTTCTGTGAGTCTAGATTTTCGAATCCGACGAAAAACTGATAGTTAATTGTAACATTCAAGGCCTCCTAATGACGATGGAACACTCAAATTGTGTCGCGATTCAATACATCGTACTCCAGCCGACTTGTCTCCAAGGGTCTATTGCTGCCTTGGGCACCTTATGATCGTTCTCTTGTAAGTCTAGATTTTCGAATCCGACGCAAAGCTAATAGTTCATTATAACGTTCAGGGCGACCTAATGACGATAGAAGACTCAAATTGCGTCGAGATTCAATACATCGTCCTCCAGCTGATTTTTCTCCAAGGGGATTTTGCTGCCTCGGGCACCAATTGGTCCGTCTTCTGTGAGTCTAGATTTTCGAATCCGACGAAAAACTGATAGTTAATTGTAACATTCAGGACCTCCTAATGACGATGGAACACTCATTTTGCGTCGCGATCCAAAACATCGTCCTCCAACCGACTTGTCTCCAAGGGTCAATAGCTGCCACGGGCACCTTGTGATCGTTCTGCTGTGAGTCTAGATTTTCGAACCCGACGCAAAACTGATTGTTAATTGCAACGTTCAGGGCCACCTAATGACGATGGAACACTCAAATTGCGTCGAGATTCAATACATCTTCCTCCAGCCGACTTGTCTACAAGGGGATATTGCTGCCTCGGGCTCCATGTGGTCCGTCTCCTGTGAGTCTAGATTTTCGAATCCGACGCGAAACTGATAGTTAATTGTAACGTTCAGGGCCACCTAATGACTATGGAACACTCAAATTGAGTCGAGATTCAATACATGGACCTCCAGTCGACTTGTATCCAAGGGGATATTGCAGTCTCGTGCACCATACGATCCTTCTCCTGTTAGTAGATTTTCGAGTCCGACGCTAAAATGATAATTAACTGTAACGTTCAGGGCCTCCTAATGCCGATGGAACACTCAAATTGCGTCGTGATTCAATACATCGGCCTCCAGCCGACTTGTCTCCATGCGTCTATTGCTGCCGCGGGCACCTTATGGTCGTTCTCCTGTGAATCTAGATTTTCGAATCCGACGCAAAAATGATAGTTAATTGTAACGTTCAGGGCCTTGTAATGTCGATGGAACACTCAAATTGCGTCGAGATTCAATACATCGGCCTCCAGCCGACTTGTCTCCAAGGGTCTATTGCTGCCTCGGGCACCTTATGGTCATTCTCCTGTGAGTCTAGATTTTCAAATCCGACGCAAAAATGATAGTTAATTGTAACGTTTAGGGCCACCTAATGACGATGGGACACTCAAATTGCGTCGAGATTCAATACATCGTCCTCCAGCCGACTTGTCTCCATGGGGATATTACTGCCTCCGGCCTCTTATGTTCGCTCTCATGTGAATCTAGATTTTCGAATCCGACACGAAACTGATTGTTAATTGTAACGTTCAGGGCTTCCTAATGACGATGGAACACTCAAATTGCCTCGAGATTCAATACATCGGCATTCAGCCGATGTGTCTCCAAGGGTCTATTGCTGCCTCGGGCACCGTATGGTCGTTCCCCTGTGAGTCAACATTTTAGAATCCGACGCAAAACTGATAGTGAAATGTAATGCTCAGGGCCTCTTAATGACGATGGAACACTCAAATTGCGTCGAGATTCAATAAATCGTCCTCCAGCCGACTTGTCTCCAAGTGTCTATTGCTCCTCGGGCACCTTATGGTCGTTCTCCTGTGTGTTTAGATTATCGAATCCGACGCAAAAAAGATAGTTAATTGTAGGGTTCAGGGCCTCCTAATGCCGATGGAACACTCAAATTGCGTCGAGATTCAATACATCTGCCTCCAGCCGACTTGTCTCCAAATGTCTATTGCTGCCTCGGGCACCTTATGGTCGTTCTCCTGTGAGTCTAGATTTTCGAATCCGACGCATAAATGATAGGTAATTGTAACGTTCAGGGACTCCTAAAGACGATGGAACACTCAAATTGCGTCGAGAGTCGATACATCGGCCTCCAGTCGACTTGTATCCAAGGGGATATTGCAGTCTCGTGCACCATATGATCCTTCTCCTGTTAGTAGATTTTCCAATCCGACGCCAAAATGATAGTTAACTGTAACGTTCAGGGCCTCCTAATGCCGATGGAACACTTAAATTGCGTCGAGATTCAATACATCGGCCTCCAGCCGACTTGTCTCCAAGGGTCTATTGCTGCCTCGGGCACCTTATGGTCGTTCTCTTGTAAGACTAGATTTTCGAATCCGACGCAAAAATGATAGTTAATTGTAACGTTCAGGGCCTCCTAATGCCGATGGAACACTCAAATTGCGTCGAGATTCAATACATCGGCCTCCTGCGGACTTGTCTGCAAGGGGATATTGCTGTCTCGGGCACCATATGATCCTTCTCCTGTTAGTAGATTTTCGAATCCGATGCTAAAATGATAGTTAACTGTAACGTTCAGGGCCTCCTAATGCCGATGGAACACTCAAATTGCGTCGAGATTAAATACATCGGCCTCCAGCTGACGCGTCTGCAAGGGTCTATTGCTGCCTCGGGCACCTTATGGTCGTTCTAATGTGAGTCTAGATTTTCGAATCCGACGCAAAAATGATAGTTAATTGTAACGTTCAGGCCCTCCTATTGGCGATGGAACACTCAAATTGCGTCGAGAGTCAAAACATCGACCTCCAGTCGACTTGTATCCAAGGGGATATTGCAGTCTCGTGCACCATATTATCCTTCTCCTGTTAGTAGATTTTCGAATCCGACGCTAAAATGATAGTTAACTGTAACGTTCAAGGCGTCCTAATGCCGATGGAACTCTCAAATTGCGTCGAGGTTCAATACATCGGCCTCCAGCCGACATGTCTCCAAGGGTCTGTTGCTGCCTCGGGCACCTTATAGTCGTTCTCCAGTGACTTTAGGTTATCGAATCCGACGCAAAAATGATAGTTAATTGTAACGTTTAGGGCCTCCTAATGACAATGGGACACTCAAATTGCGTCGAGATTCAATACATCGTCCTCCAGCCGACTTGTCTCCATGAGGATATTACTGCCTCCGGCCTCTTATGTTCGCTCTCATGTGAGTCTAGATTTTCGAATCCGACGCGAAACTGATTGTTAATTGTAACGTTCAGGGCTTCCTAATGACGATGGAACACTCAAATTGCCTCGAGATCCAATACATCGGCATTCAGCCGATTTGTCTCCTAGGGTCTATTGCTGCCTCGGGCACCGTATGGTCGTTCCCCTGTGAGTCAACATTTTAGAATCCGACGGAAAACTGATAGTTAAATGTAATGCTCAGGGCCTCTTAATGACGATGGAACACTCAAATTGAGTCGAGAGTCAATACATCTTCCTCCAGCCGACTTGTCTACAAGGGGATATTGCTGCCTCGGGCTCCATGTGGTCCGACTCCTGTGAGTCTAAATTTTCGAATCCGACGCGAAACTGATAGTTAATTCTAACGTTCAGGGCCTCCAAATGACGATGGAGCACTCAAATTGCGTCGAGATTCAATACATCGGCCTCCAGCCGACTTGTCTCCAAGGGGATATTGCTGCCTCGGGCTCCATGTGGTCCGTCTCCTGTGAGTCTAGATTTTCGAATCCGACGCGAAACTGATAGTTAATTGTTAGGTTCAGCGCCTCCTAATGACGATGGAACACTCAAATTGCGTCGCGATCCAATACATCGTCCTCCAGCCGACTTGTCTCCAAGGGTCTAATGCTGCCTTGGGCACCTTATGATCGTTCTCTTGTAAGTCTAGATTTTCGAATCCGACGCAAAGCTGATAGATCATTATAACGTTCAGGGCGACCTAATGACGATAGAAGACTCAAATTGCGTCGAGATTCAATACATCGTCCTCCAGCCCATTTGTCTCCAAGGGGATATTGCTGCCTTGGGCACCAAATGGTCCGTCTTCTGTGAGTCTAGATTTTCGAATCCGACGAAAAACTGATAGTTAATTGGAACATTCAAGGCCTCCTAATGACGATGGAACACTCAAATTGCGTCCCGATTCAATAGATCGTCCTCCTGCGGACTGGTCTCCAAGGGGATATTGCTGCATCGGTCACCTTATTGTCCGCCTCCAGTGAGTCTAGTTTTTCGAATCTGACGAAAAACTGATAGTTAATTGTAACATTCAGGGCCTCCTAATGACGATGGAACACTCATTTTGCGTCGCGATCCTATACATCGTCCTCCAACCGACTTGTCTCCAAGGGTCAATAGCTGCCACGGGCACCTTGTGATCGTTCTGCTGTGAGCCTAGATTTTCGAACCCGACGCAAAACTGATTGTTAATTGTAACGTTCAGGGCCACCTAATGACGATGGAACACTCAAATTGCGTCGAGATTCAATACATCGGCCTCCTGCGGACTTGTCTGCAAGGGGATATTGCTGTCTCGGGCACCATATGATCCTTCTCCTGTTAGTAGATTTTCGAATCCGATGCTAAAATGATAGTTAACTGTAACGTTCAGGGCCTCCTAATGCCGATGGAACACTCAAATTGCGTCGAGATTAAATACATCGGCCTCCAGCCGACGTGTCTGCAAGGGTCTATTGCTGCCTCGGGCACCTTATGGTCGTTCTAATGTGAGTCTAGATTTTCGAATCCGACGCAAAAATGATAGTTAATTGTAACGTTCAGGCCCTCCTTTTGGCGATGGAACACTCAAATTGCGTCGAGAGTCAAAACATCGACCTCCAGTCGACTTGTATCCAAGGGGATATTGCAGTCTCGTGCACCATATTATCCTTCTCCTGTTAGTAGATTTTCGAATCCGACGCTAAAATGATAGTTAACTGTAACGTTCAAGGCGTCCTAATGCCGATGGAACTCTCAAATTGCGTCGAGATTCAATACATCGGCCTCCAGCCGACATGTCTCCAAGGGTCTGTTGCTGCCTCGGGCACCTTATAGTCGTTTTCCAGTGACTTTAGGTTATCGAATCCGACGCAAAAATGATAGTTAATTGTAACGTTTAGGGCCTCCTAATGACAATGGGACACTCAAATTGCGTCGAGATTCAATACATCGTCCTCCAGCCGACTTGTCTCCATGAGGATATTACTACCTCCGGCCTCTTATGTTCGCTCTCATGTGAGTCTAGATTATCGAATCCGACGCGAAACTGATTGTTAATTGTAACGTTCAGGGCTTCCTAATGACGATGGAACACTCAAATTGCCTCGAGATTCAATACATCGGCATTCAGCCGATTTGTCTCCTAGGGTCTATTGCTGCCTCGGGCACCGTATGGTCGTTCCCCTGTGAGTCAACATTTTAGAATCCGACGGAAAACTGATAGTTAAATGTAATGCTCAGGGCCTCTTAATGACGATGGAACACTCAAATTGAGTCGAGAGTCAATACATCTTCCTCCAGCCGACTTGTCTACAAGGGGATATTGCTGCCTCGGGCTCCATGTGGTCCGACTCCTGTGAGTCTAGATTTTCGAATCCGACGCGAAACTGATAGTTAATTCTAACGTTCAGGGCCTCCAAATGACGATGGAGCACTCAAATTGCGTCGAGATTCAATACATCGGCCTCCAGCCGACTTGTCTCCAAGGGTCTATTGCTGCCTCGGGCACCTTATGGTCGTTCTCCTGTGAGTCTAGATTATCGAATCCGACGCAAAAATGATAGTTAATTGTAACGTTTAGGGCCGCCTAATGACGATGGAACACTCAAACTGCGTCGAGATTCAATACATCGTCCTCAAGCCGACTTGTCTCCAAGGGTCTGTTGCTGCCTCGGGCACCTTATGGTCGTTCTCCAGTAAGTTTAGGTTATCGAATCCGACGCAAAAATGATAGTTAATTGTAACGTTTAGGGCTTCCTAATGACAATGGGACACTCAAATTGCTTCGAGATTCAATACATCGTCCTCCAGCCGACTTGTCTCCATGGGGATATTACTGCCTCCGGCCTCTTATGTTCGCTCTCATGTGAGTCTAGATTTTCGAATCCGACGCGAAACTGATTGTTAATTGTAACGTTCAGGGCTTCCTAATGCCGATGGAACACTCAAATTGCCTCGAGATTCAATACATCGTCCTCCAGCCGATTTGTCTCCAAGGGTCTATTGCTGCCTCGGGCACCGTATGGTCGTTCCCCTGTGAGTCAACATTTTAGAATCCGACGCGAAACTGATAGTTAAATGTAATGCTCAGGGCCTCTTAATGACGATGGAACACTCAAATTGCGTCGAGAGGCAATACATCTTCCTCCAGCCGACTTGTCTACAAGGGGATATTGCTGCCTCGGGCTCCATGTGGTCCGTCTCCTGTGAGTCTAGATTTTCGAATCCGACGCGAAGCTGATAGTTAATTGTAACGTTCAGGGCCTCCAAATGACGATAGAGGACTCAAATTGCGTCGAGATTCAATACATCGTCCTAAAGCTGATTTGTCTCCAAGGGGATATTGCTGCCTCGGGCACCAAATGGTCCGTCTTCTGTGAGTCTAGATTTTCGAATCCGACGAAAAACTGCTAGTTAATTGTAACATTCAAGGCCTCCTAATGACAATGGAACACTCAAATTGCGTCGCGATTCAATACATCGTCCTCCAGCGGACTGGTCTCCAAGGGGATATTGCTGCATCGGGCACCTTATGGTCCGTCTCCAGTGAGTCTAGATTTTCGAATCCGACGAAAAACTGATAGTTAATTGTAACATTCAGGACCTCCTAATGACGATGGAACACTCATTTTGCGTCGCGATCCAAAACATCGTCCTCCAACTGACTTGTCTCCATGGGTCAATAGCTGCCACGGGCACCTTGTGATTGTTCTGCTGTGAGTCTAGTTTTTCGAACCCGACGCAAAACTGATTGTTAATTGTAACGTTCAGGGCCACCTAATGACGATGGAACACTCAAATTGAGTCGAGATTCAATACATCTTCCTCCAGCCGACTTGTCTACAAGGAGATATTGCTGCCTCGGGCTCCATGTGGTCCGTCTCCTGTGAGTCTAGATTTTAGAATCCGACGCGAAACTGATAGTTAATTGTAACGTTCAGGGCCACCTAATGACGATGGAACACTCAAATTGAGTCGAGATTCAATACATGGACCTCCAGTCGACTTGTATCCAAGGGGATATTGCAGTCTCGTGCACCATACGATCCTTCTCCTGTTAGTAGATTTTCGAATCCGACGCTAAAATGATAATTAACTGTAACGTTCAGGGCCTCCTAATGCCGATGGAACACTCAGATTGCGTCGAGATTCAATACATCGGCCTCCAGCCGACTTGTCTCCAAGCGTCTATTGCTGCCTCGGGCACCTTATGGTCGTTCTCCTGTGAATCTAGATTTTCGAATCCGACGCAAAAATGATAGTTAATTGTAATGTTCAGGGCCCTGTAACGACGATGGAACACTCAAATTGCGTCGAGATTCAATACATCGGCCTCCAGCCGACTTGTCTCCAAGGGTCTATTGCTGCCTCGGGCACCGTATGGTCGTTCCCCTGTGAGTCAACATTTTAGAATCCGACGCAAAACTGATAGTTAAATGTAATGCTCAGGGCCTCTTAATGACGATGGAACACTCAAATTGCGTCGAGAGTCAATACATTTTCCTCCAGCCGACTTGTCTACAAGGGGATATTGCTGCCTCGGGCTCCATGTGGTCCGTCTCCTGTGGGTCTAGATTTTCAAATCCGACGCGAAACTGATAGTTAATTGTAACGTTCAGGGCCTTGTAATGACGGTGGAGCACTCAAATTGCGTCGAGATTCAATACATCGGCCTCCAGCCGACTTGTCTCCAAGGGTCTATTGCTGTCTCGGGCACCATATGATCCTTCTCCTGTGAGTCTAGATTTTTTAATCCGACGCAAAAATGATAGTTAATTGTAACGTTTAGGGCCTCCTAATGACGATGGAACACACAAATTGCGTCGAGATTCAATCCATCGTCCTCCAGCCGACTTGTCTCCAAGGGTCTAATGCTGCCTCGGGCACCTTATGGTCGTTCTCTTGTAAGTCTACATTTTCGAATCCGACGCAAAAATGATAGTTAATTGTAACGTTCAGGGACTCCTAAAGACGATGGAACACTCAAATTGCGTCGAGAGTCGATACATCGGCCTCCAGTCGACTTGTATCCAAGGGGATATTGCAGTCTCGTGCACCATATGATCCTTCTCCTGTTAGTAGATTTTCCAATCCGACGCCAAAATGATAGTTAACTGTAACGTTCAGGGCCTCCTAATGCCGATGGAACACTCAAATTGCGTTGAGATTCAATACATCGGCCTCCAGCCGACTTGTCTCCAAGGGTCTGTTGCTGCCTCGGGCACCTCATGGTCGTTCTCCTGTGAGTCTAGATTTTCGAATCCGTCGCAAAAATGATAGTTAATTGTAACGTTCAGGGCCTTGTAATGACGATGGAACACTCAAATTGCGTCGAGATTCAATACATCGGCCTCCAGCCGACTTGTCTCCAAGGGTCTGTTGCTGCCTCGGGCACCTTATGGTCGTTCTCCTGTGAGTTTAGATTATCGAATCCGACGCAAAAATGATAGTTAATTGTAACGTTTAGGGCCTCCTAATGACGATGGGACACTCAAATTGCGTCGAGATTCAATACATCGACCTCCAGCCGACTTGTCTCCAAGGGTCTGTTGCTGCCTCGGGCACCTTATGGTCGTTCTCCTGTGAGTTTAGATTATCGAATCCGACGCAAAAATGATAGTTAATTGTAACGTTTAGGGCCTCCTAATGACGATGGGACACTCAAATTGCGTCGAGATTCAATACATCGTCTTCCAGCCGACTTGTCTCCATGGGGATATTACTGCCTCCTTCCTTTTATGTTCGCTCTCGTAAGAGTCTAGATATTCGAATCCGTCGCAAAAATGATAGTTAATTGTAACGTTCAGGGCCTTGTAATGACGATGGAACACTCAAATTGCGTCGAGATTCAATACATCGGCTTCCAGCGGACTTGTCTCCAAGGGGATATTGCTGTCTCGAGCACCGTATGAACTTCTCCTGTGAGTAGATTTTCGAATCCGACGCTAAAATGATTGTTAATTGTAACGTTCAGGGCCTCCTAATGACGATGGAACACTCAAATTGCGTCAAGAATCAATACATCGGCGTCCAGCCGACTTGTCTCCAAGGGTCTATTGCTGCCTCGGGCACCTTATGGTCGTTCTCTTGTAAGTCTAGATTTTCGAATCCGACGCTAAAATGATAGTTAATTGTAACGTTCAGGGCCTCCTAATGCCGATGGAACACTCAAATTGCGTCGAGATTCAATACATCGGCCTCCAGCCGACTTGTCTCCAAGGGTCTATTGCTGCCTCGGGCACCTTATGGTCGTTCTCTTGTAAGTCTAGATTTTCGAATCCGAAGCTAAAATGATAGTTAATTGTAACGTTCAGGGCCACCTAATGACGATGGAACACTCAAATTGAGTCGAGATTCAATACATCGACCTCCAGCCGATTTGCCTCCAAGGGGATATTGCTGCCTCGGGCACGAAATGGTCCGTCTGCTGTGAGTCTAGATTTTCGAATGCGACGAAAAACTGATAGTTAATTGTAACATTCAGGGCCTCCTAATGACGATGGAACACTCAAATTGCGTCGCGAACCTATACATCGTCCTCCAGCCGACTTGTCTCCAAGTGTCTAATGCTGCCTCGGGCACCTTATGGTCGTTCTCTTGTAAGTCTACATTTTCGAATCCGACGCAAAACTGATAGTTCATTATAACGTTCAGGGCGACCTAATGACGATGGAACACTCAAATTGCGTCGATATTCAATACATCGGCCTCAAGTCGAATTGTCTCCAAGGGGTATATTGCAGTCTCGAACACCGTATGAACTTCTCGTGTGAGTAGATTTTCGAATCCGACGAGAAACTGATAGTTAATTGTAAGGTTTAGGGCCTCCAAATGACGATGGAGCACTCAAATTGCGTCGCGATTCAATACATCGTCTTCCAGCGGACTGGTCTCCAAGGGGATATTGCTGCATCGGGCACCTTATGGTCCGTCTCCAGTGAGTCTAGATTTTCGAATCCGACGAAAAACTGATAGTTAATTGTAACATTCAGGGCCTCCTAATGACGATGCAACACTCATTCTGCGTCGCGATCCAATACATCGTCCTCCAACCGACTTGTCTCCAAGGGTCAATAGCTACCACGGGCACCTTGTGATCGTTCTGCTGTGAGTCTAGATTTTCGAACCCGACGCAAAACTGATTGTTAATTGTAACGTTCAGGGCCACCTAATGACGATGGAACACTCAAATTGAGTCGAGATTCAATACATCGACCTCCAGCCGACTTGTCTCCAAGGGGATATTGCTGCCTCGGGCTCCATGTGGTCCGTCTCCTGTGAGTCTAGATTTTCGAATCCGACGCGAAACTGATAGTTAATTGTAACGTTCAGGGCCTCCTAATGACGATGGAACACTCAAATTGCGTCGGGATTCAATACATCGGCCTCCAGCCGAATTGTCTCCAAGGGGATATTGCTGTCTCGGGCACAATATGATCCTTCTCCTGTGAGTCTAGATTTTCGAATCCGACGCAAAAATGATAGTGAATTGTACCGTTCTGCTCCTCCTAATGACGATAGAAGAATCAAATTGCGTCGCGATCCATTACA
This sequence comes from Schistocerca serialis cubense, assembly GCF_023864345.2. Lineage (NCBI taxonomy): Eukaryota > Metazoa > Arthropoda > Insecta > Orthoptera > Acrididae > Schistocerca > Schistocerca serialis. The sequence goes on from NC_064647.1 coordinate 8,317,352, forward strand.
TCGTCCTCCAGCCGACTTGTCTCCAAGGGTCTAATGCTGCCTCGGGCACCTTATGGTCGTTGTGTTGTAAGTCTAGATTTTCGAATCCGACGCAAAACTGATAGTTCATTACAACGTTCAGGGCGAGCTAATGACGATGGAACACTCAAATTGCGTCGATATTCAGTACATCGGCCTCCAGTCGATTTGTCTCCAAGGGGTATATTGCTGTCTCGAGCACCGTATGAACTTCTCCTGTGAGTGGATTTTCGAATCCGACGCTAAAATTATTGTTAATTGTAACGTTCAGAGCCTCCTATGACGATGGAACACTCAAATTGCGTCGAGATTCAATACATCGACCTCCAGCCGACTTGTCTCCAAGGGTCTATTGCTGCCTCGGGCACCTTATGGTCGTACTCCTGTGAGTCTAGATTTTCGAATCCGACGCAAAAATGATAGTTAATTGTAACGTTCAGGGCCTTGTAATGACGATGGAACACTCAAATTGCGTCGAGATTCAATACATCGGCCTCCAGCCGACTTGTCTCCAAGGGTCTGTTGCTGCCTCGGGCACCTTATGGTCGTTCTCCTGTGAGTTTAGATTATCGAATCCGACGCAAAAATTATAGTTAATTGTAACGTTTAGGTCCTCCTGATGACGATGGAACACTCAAATTGCGTCGAGATTCAATACATCGGTCTCCAGCCGACTTGTCTCCGAGGGTCTGTTGCTGCCTCGGGCACCTTATGGTCGTTCTCCTGTGAGTTTAGATTATCGAATCCGACGCAAAAATGATAGTTAATTATAAAGGTTTAGGGCCTCCTAATGACGATGGGACACTCAAATTGCGTCGACATTCAATACATCGTCCTCCAGCCGACTTTTCTCCATGGGGATATTACTGCCTCCGGCCTCTTATGTTCGCTCTCATGTGAGTCTAGATTTTCGAATCCGACGCGTAACTGATTGTTAATTGTAACGTTCAGGGCTTCCTATTGACGATGGAACACTCAAATTGCCTCGAGATTCAATACATCGGCATTCAGCCGATTTGTCTCCAAGGGTCTATTGCTGCCTCGGGCACCGTATGGTCGTTACCCTGTGAGTCAACATTTTAGAATCCGACGCAAAACTGATAGTTAAATGTAATGCTCAGGGCCTCTTAATGACGATGGAACACTCAAATTGCGTCGAGAGTCAATACATCTTCCTCCAGCCGACTTGTCTACAAGGGGATATTGCTGCCTCGGGCTCCATGTGGTCCGTCTCCTGTGAGTCTAGATTTTCGAATCCGACGCGAAAGTGATAGTTAATTGTAAGGTTCAGGGCCTCCTAATGACGATGGAACACTCAGATTGCGTCGAGATTCAATACATCGACCTCCAGTCGACTTGTATCCAAGGGGATATTGCGGTCTCGTGCACCATATGATCCTTCTCCTGTTAGTAGATTTTCGAATCCGACGCAAAAATGATAGTGAATTGTAACGTTCAGGGCCTCCTAATGCCGATGGAACACTCAAATTGCGTCGCGATTCAATACATTGGCCTCTAGCCGACTTGTGTCCAAGGGTCTATTGCTGATTCGGGCACCGTATGTTCGTGCCCCTGTGAGTCAACATTTTAGAATTCGACGCAAAACTGATAGTTAATTGTAACGTTCAGGGCCACCTAATGACGATGGAACACTCAAATTGAGTCGAGATTCAATACATCGACCTCCAGCCGACTTGTTTCCAAGGAGATATTGCTGTCTCGGGCACAATATGATCCTTCTCCTGTGAGTCTAGATTTTCGATTCCGACGCAAAAGTGATAGTGAATTGTAACGTTCAGCGCCTCCTAATGACGATAGAAGACTAAAATTGCGTTGAGATTCAATACATCGTCCTCCAGCCGATTTGTCTCCAAGGGGATATTGCTGCCTCGGGCACCAAATGGTCCGTCTGCTGTGAGTCTAGATTTTCGAATCCGACGAAAAACTGATAGTTAATTGTAACATTCAGGGCCTCCTAATGACGACGGAACACTCAAATTGCGTCGCGATCCAATACATCGTCCTCCAGCCGACTTGTCTCCAAGTGTCTAATGCTGCCTCGGGCACCTTATGGTCGTTCTCTGGTAAGTCTACATTTTCGAATCCGACGCAAAACTGATAGTTCATTATAACGTTCAGGGCGACCTAATGACGATGGAACACTCAAATTGCCTCGATATTCAATACATCGGCCTCAAGTCGATTTGTCTCCAAGGGGTATATTGCTGTCTCGAGCACCGTATGAACTTCTCCTGTGAGTAGATTTTCGAATCCGACGAGAAACTGATAGTTAATTGTAAGGTTTAGGGCCTCCAAATGACGATGGAGCACTCAAATTGCGTCGCGATTCAATACATCGTCTTCCAGCGGACTGGTCTCCAAGGGGATATTGCTGCATCGGGCACCTTATGGTCCGTCTCCAGTGAGTCTAGATTTTCGAATCCGACGAAAAACTGATAGTTAATTGTAACATTCAGGGCCTCCTAATGACGATGGAACACTCATTCTGCGTCGCGATCCAATACATCGTCCTCCAACCGACTTGTCTCCAAGGGTCAATAGCTACCACGGGCACCTTGTGATCGTACTGCTGTGGGTCTAGATTTTCGAACCCGACGCAAAACTGATTGTTAATTGTAACGTTCAGGGCCAGCTAATGACGATGGAACACTCAAATTGAGTCGAGATTCAATACATCGACCTCCAGCCGACTTGTCTCCAAGGGGATATTGCTGCCTCGGGCTCCATGTGGTCCGTCTCCTGTTAGTCTAGATTTTCGAATCCGACGTGAAAATGATAGTTAATTGTAACGTTCAGGGCCTCCTAATGACGATGGAACACTCAAATTGCGTCGGGATTCAATACATCGGCCTCCAGCCGAATTGTCTCCAAGGGGATATTGCTGTCTCGGGCACAATATGATCCTTCTCCTGTGAGTCTAGATTTTCGAATCCGACGCAAAAATGATAGTGAATTGTACCGTTCTGCGCCTCCTAATGACGATAGAAGAATCAAATTGCGTCGCGATCCATTACATCGTCCTCCAGCCGACTTGTCTCCAAGGGTCTAATGCTGCCTCGGGCACCTTATGGTCGTTGTGTTGTAAGTCTAGATTTTCGAATCCGACGCAAACTGATAGTTCATTACAACGTTCAGGGAGAGCTAATGACGATGGAACACTCAAATTGCGTCGATATTCAGTACATCGGCCTCCAGTCGATTTGTCTCCAAGGGGTATATTGCTGTCTCGAGCACCGTATGAACTTCTCCTGTGAGTGGATTTTCGAATCCGACGCTAAAATGATTGTTAATTGTAACGTTCAGAGCCTCCTAATGACGATGGAACAATCAAATTGCGTCGAGATTCAATACATCGACCTCCAGCCGACTTGTCTTCAAGGTTCTATTGCTGCCTCGGGCACCTTATGGTCGTTCTCCTGTGAGTCTAGATTTTCGAATCCGACGCAAAAATGATAGTTAATTGTAACGTTCAGGGCCTTGTAATGACGATGGAACACTCAAATTGCGTCGAGATTCAATACATCGGCCTCCAGCCGACTTGTCTCCAAGGGTCTGTTGCTGCCTCGTGCACCTTATGGTCGTTCTCCTGTGAGTTTAGATTATCGAATCCGACGCAAAAATTATAGTTCATTGTAACGTTTAGGGCCTCCTGATGACGATGGAACACTCAAATTGCGTCGAGATTCAATACATCGGTCTCCAGCCGACTTGTCTCCAAGGGTCTGTTGCTGCCTCGGGCACCTTATGGTCGTTCTCCTGTGAGTTTAGATTATCGAATCCGACGCAAAAATGATAGTTAATTGTAACGTTTAGGGCCTCCTAATGACGATGGGACACTCAAATTGCGTCGAGATTCAATACATCGTCCTCCAGCCGACTTTTCTCCATGGGGATATTACTGCCTCCGGCCTCTTATGTTCGCTCTCATGTGAGTCTAGATTTTCGAATCCGACGCGAAACTGATTGTTAATTGTAACGTTCAGGGCATCCTATTGACGATGGAACACTCAAATTGCCTCGAGATTCAATACATCGGCATTCAGCCGATTTGTCTCCAATGGTCTATTGCTGCCTCGGGCACCGTATGGTCGTTACCCTGTGAGTCAACATTTTAGAATCCGACGCAAAACTGATAGTTAAATGTAATGCTCAGGGCCTCTTAATGACGATGGAACACTCAAATTGCGTCGAGAGTCAATACATCTTCCTCCAGCCGACTTGTCTACAAGGGGATATTGCTGCCTCGGGCTCCATGTGGTCCGTCTCCTGCGAGTCTAGATTTTCGAATCCGACGCGAAAGTGATAGTTAATTGTAAGGTTCAGGGCCTCCTAATGACGATGGAACACTCAAATTGCGTCGAGATTCAATACATCGACCTCCAGTCGACTTGTATCCAAGGGGATATTGCAGTCTCGTGCACCATATGATCCTTCTCCTGTTAGTAGATTTTCGAATCCGACGCAAAACTGATAGTGAATTGTAACGTTCAGGGCCTCCTAATGCCGATGGAACACTCAAATTCAGTCGCGATTCAATACATTGGCCTCCAGCCGACTTGTCTCCAAGGGTCTATTGCTGCCTCGGGCACCGTATGGTCGTGCCCCTGTGAGTCAACATTTTAGAATTCGACGCAAAACTGATAGTTAATTGTAACGTTCAGGGCCACCTAATGACGATGGAACACTCAAATTGAGTCGAGATTCAATACATCGCCCTCCAGGCCACTTGTCTCCAAGGGGATATTGCCGTCTCGGGCACAATATGATACTTCTCCAGTGAGTCTAGATTTTCGATTCCGACGCAAAAGTGATAGTGAATTGTAACGTTAAGCGCCTCCTAATGACGATAGAAGACTCAAATTGCGTTGAGATTCAATACATCGTAATCCAGCCGATTTGTCCCCAAGGGGATATTGCTGCCTCGGGCACCAAATGGTCCGTCTGCTGTGAGTCTAGATTTTCGAATCCGACGAAAAACTGACAGTTAATTGTAACATTCAGGGCCTCCTAATGACGATGGAACACTCAAATTGCGTCGCGATCCAATACATTGTCCTCCAGCCGACTTGTCTCCAAGTGTCCAATGCTGCCTCGGGCACCTTATGGTCGTTCTCTTGTAGGTCTACATTTTCAAATCCGACGCAAAACTGATAGTTCATTATAACGTTCAGGGCGACCTAATGACGATGGAACACTCAAATTGCGTCGATATTCAATACATCGGCCTCAAGTCGATTTGTCTCAAAGGGGTATATTGCTGTCTCGAGCACCGTATGAACTTCTCCTGTGAGTAGATTTTCGAATCCGACGAGAAACTGATAGTTAATTGTAAGGTTTAGGGCCTCCTAATGACGATGAAACACTCAAATTGCGTCGAGATTCAATACAGCGGCGTCCAGCCGACTTGTCTCCAAGGGTCTGTTGCTGCCTCGGGCACCTTATGGTCGTTCTCCTGTGAGTTTAGATTATCGAATCCGACGCAAAAATGATAGTTAATTGTAGCGTTTAGGGCCTCCTAATGACGATGGGACACTCAAATTGCGTCGAGATTCAATACATCGTCCTCCAGCCGACTTGTCTCCATGGGGATATTACTGCCTCCGGCCTCTTGTGTTCGCTCTCATGTGAGTCTAGATTTTCGATTCCGACGCGAAACTGATTGTTAATTGTAACGTTCAGGGCTTCCTAATGACGATGGAACACTCAAATTGCCTCGAGATTCAATACATGGGCATTCAGCCGATTTGACTCCAAGGGTCTATTGCTGCCTCGGGCACCGTATGGTCGTTCCCCTGTGAGTCAACATTTTAGAATCCGACGCAAAACTGATAGTTAAATGTAATGCTCAGGGCCTCTTAATGACGATGGAACACTCATTTTGCGTCGAGAGTCAATACATCGGCCTCCAGCCGACTTGTCTCCAAGGGTCTATTGCTGCCTCGGGCACCTTATGGTCGTTCTCCTGCGAGACTAGATTTTCGAATCCGACTCGAAACTGATAGTTAACTGTAACGTTCAGGGCCTCTTAATGCCGATGGAATACTCAAATTGCGTCGAGATTCAATACATCGGCCCCAGCCGACTTGTCTCCAAGGCTCTATTGCTGCCTCGGGCATCTTATGTTCGTTCTCCTGTGAGTCTAGATTTTCGAATCCGACGCAAAAATGATAGTTAATTGTAACGTTCAGGGCCTTCTAATGACGATGGATCACTCAAATTGCGTCGAGATTCAATACATCGTCCTCCAGCCGACTTGTCTCCTTGGGGATATTACTGCCTCATGCCTCGTATGTTCGCTCTCATGTGAGTCAAGATTTTCGAATCCGACGCGAAACTAATAGTTAATTGTAACGTTCAGGGCCTCCTAATGACGATGGAACACTCAAATTGCGTCGAGATTCAATACATCGGCCTCCAGCGGACTTGTCTCCAAGGGGATATTGCTGTCTCGAGCACCGTATGAACTTCTCCTGTGAGTAGATTTTCGAATCCGACGCTAAAATGGTTGTTAATTGTAACGTTTAGGGCCTCCTAATGACGATGGGACACTCAAATTGCGTCGAGATTCAATACATCGGCCCCAGCCGATTTGTCTCCAAGGGTCTATTGCTGCCTCGGGAACCTTATGGTCGTTCTCCTGTGAGTTTAGATTAACGAATCCGACGCAAAAACGATAGTTAATTGTAACGTTTAGGGCCTCCTAATGACGATGGAACACTCAAATTGCGTCGAGATTCAATACATCGGCCTCCAGCGGACTTGTCTCCAAGGGTCTGTTGCTGCCTCGGGCACCTTATGGTAGTTCTCCTGTGAGTTTAGATTATCGAATCCGACGCAAAAATGATAGTTAATTGTAACGTTAGGGCCTCCTAATGACGATAGAACACTCAAATTGCGTCGAGATTCAATACATCGGCCTCCAGCCGACTTGTCTCAAAGGGTCTATTGCTGCCTCGGGCCGCTTATGGTCGTTCTCCTGTGAGTCTAGATTTTCGAATCCGACGCAAAACTCATAGATAATTGTAACATTCAAGGCCTCCTAATGACGATGGAACACTCAAATTGCGTCGCGATCCAATACATCGTCCTCCAGCCGACTTGTCTCCAAGGGTCTAATGCTGCCTCGGGCACCTTATGGTCGTTCTCTTGTAATTCTAGATTTTCGAATCCGACGCAAAAATGATAGTTAATTGTAACGTTCAGGGCCTCCTAATGACGAAGGAACTCTCAAATTGCGTCGAGATTCAATACATCGTCTTCCAGCCGACTTGTCTCCAAGGGTCTATTGCTGCCTCGGTTACTATATGGTCGTTCTTCTGTGAGTCTAGATTTTCGAATCCGACGCGAAACTGATAGTTAACGGTAACGTTCAGGCCTCCTAATGCCGATGGAACACTCAAATTGCGTCGAGATTCAATACATCGGCCTCCAGCCGACTTGTCTCCAAGGCTCTATTGCTGCCTCGGGCATCTTATGGTCGTTCTCCTGTGAGTTTAGATTATCGAATCCGACGCAAAAATGATAGTTAATTGTAACGTTTAGGGCCTCCTAATGACGATGGAACACTCAAATTGCGTCGAGATTCAATACATCGGCCTCCAGCCGACTTGTCTCCAAGGGTCTATTGCTGCCTCGGGCACCTTATGGTCGTTCTCCTGTGAGTCTAGATTTTCGAATCCGACGCAAAACTCATAGATAATTGTAACATTCAAGGCCTCCTAATGACGATGGAACACTCAAATTGCGTCGCGATCCAATACATCGTCCTCCAGCCGACTTGTCTCCAAGGGTCTAATGCTGCCTCGGGCACCTTATGGTCGTTCTCTTGTAATTCTAGATTTTCGAATCCGACGCAAAAATGATAGTTAATTGTAACGTTCAGGGCCTCCTAATCACGATGGAACTCTCAAATTGCATCGAGATTCAATACATCGTCCTCCAGCCGACTTGTCTCCTAGGGTCTAATGCTGCCTCGGTTACTATATGGTCGTTCTTCTGTGAGTCTAGATTTTCGAATCCGACGCGAAACTGATAGTTAACGGTAACGTTCAGGCCTCCTAATGCCGATGGAACACTCAAATTGCGTCGAGATTCAATACATCGGCCTCCAGCCGACTTGTCTCCAAGGCTCTATTGCTGCCTCGGGCATCTTATGGTCGTTCTCCTGTGAGTTTAGATTATCGAATCCGACGCAAAAATGATAGTTAATTGTAACGTTTAGGGCCTCCTAATGCCGATGGGACACTCAAATTGCGTCGAGATTCAATACATCGTCCTCCAGCCGACTTGTCTCCAAGGGTCCAATGCTGCCTCGGGCACCTTATTGTCGTTCTCTTGTAATTCTAGATTTTCGAATCCGACGCAAAAATGATAGTTAATTGTAACGTTCAGGGCCTCCTAATCACGATGGAACTCTCAAATTGCGTCGAGATTCAATACATCGTCCTCCAGCCGACTTGTCTCCTAGGGTCTATTGCAGCCTCGGGCACCTTATGGTCGTTCTCCTGCGAGACTAGATTTTCGAATCCGACGCGAAACTGATAGTTAACTGTAACGTTCAGGGCCTCTTAATGCCGATGGAATACTCAAATTGCGTCGAGATTCAATACATCGGCCCCAGCCGACTTGTCTCCAAGGCTCTATTGCTGCCTCGGGCATCTTATGGTCGTTCTCCTGTTAGTCTAGATTTTCGAATCCGACGCAAAAATGATAGTTAATTGTAACGTTCGGGGCCTTCTACTGACGATGGATCACTCAAATTGCGTCGAGATTCAATACATCGGCCTCCAGCCGACTTGTCTCCAAGGGGATATCGCTGTCTCGGACACCACATGGTATGTCTCCGGTGATTCTACGTTTTCGAATCCGACGCAAAACTCATAGTTAATTGTAACGTTCAGGGCCTCCTAATGACGATAGAGCACACAAATTGAGTCGAGATTCAATACATCGGCCTCCAGCCGACTTGTCTCCAAGGGTCTATTGCTGCCTCGTTCACCTTATGGTCGTTCTCCAGTGAGTCTAGATTTTCAAATCCGACGCAAAAATGATAGTTAATTGTAATGTTCAGGGCCTTGTAATGACGATGGAAGACTCAAATTGCGTGGAGATTCAATACATCGGCCTCCAGCCGACTTGTCTCCAAGGGTCTGTTGCTGCCTCGGGCACCTTAGGGTCGTTCTCCTGTGAGTTTAGATTATCGAATCCGACGCAAAAATGATAGTTAATTGTAACGTTTAGGGCCTCCTAATGACGATGGGTTACTCAAATTGCGTCGAGATTCAATACATCGTCCTCCAGCCGACTTGTCTCCTTGGGGATATTACTGCCTCATGCCTCGTATGTTCGCTCTCATGTGAGTCTAGATTTTCGAATCCGACGCGAAACTGATAGTTAATTGTAACGTTCGGGGCCTCCTAATGACGATGGAACACTCAAATTGCGTCGAGATTCAATACATCGGCCTCCAGCGGACTTGTCTCCTGGGGGATATTGCTGTCTCGAGCACTGTATGAACTTCTCCTGTGAGTAGATTTTCGAATCCGACGCTAAAATGGTTGTTAATTGTAACGTTTAGGGCCTCCTAATGACGATGGGACACTCAAATTGCGTCGAGATTCAATACATCGTCCTCCAGCCGACTTGTCTCCGTGGGGATATTACTGCCTCCGGCCTCTTATGTTCGCTCTCATGTGAGTCTAGATTTTCGAATCCGACGCGAAACTGATTGTTAATTGTAACGTTCAGGGCTTCCTAATGACGATGGAACACTCAAATTGCCTCGAGATTCAATATATCGGCATTCAGCCGATTTGTCTCCAAGGGTCTATTGCTGCCTCGGGAACCTTATGGTCGTTCTCCTGTGAGTTTAGATTAACGAATCCGACGCAAAAACGATAGTTAATTGTAACGTTTAGGGCCTCCTAATGACGATGGGACACTCAAATTGCGTCGAGATTCAATACATCGGCCTCCAGCGGACTTGTCTCCAAGGGTCTGTTGCTGCCTCGGGCACCTTATGGTAGTTCTCCTGTGAGTTTAGATTATCGAATCCGACGCAAAAATGATAGTTAATTGTAACGTTAGGGCCTCCTAATGACGATAGAACACTCAAATTGCGTCGAGATTCAATACATCGGCCTCCAGCCGACTTGTCTCAAAGGGTCTATTGCTGCCTCGGGCAGCTTATGGTCGTTCTCCTGTGAGTCTAGATTTTCGAATCCGACGCAAAACTCATAGATAATTATAACATTCAAGGCCTCCTAATGACGATGGAACACTCAAATTGCGTCGCGATCCAATACATCGTCCTCCAGCCGACTTGTCTCCAAGGGTCTAATGCTGCCTCGGGCACCTTATGGTCGTTCTCTTGTAATTCTAGATTTTCGAATCCGACGCAAAAATGATAGTTAATTGTAACGTTCAGGGCCTCCTAATGACGATGGAACTCTCAAATTGCGTCGAGATTCAATACATCGTCCTCCAGCCGACTTGTCTCCAAGGGTCTATTGCTGCCTCGGTTACTATATGGTCGTTCTTCTGTGAGTCTAGATTTTCGAATCCGACGCGAAACTGATAGTTAACGGTAACGTTCAGACCTCCTAATGCCGATGGAACACTCAAATTGCGTCGAGATTCAATACATCGGCCTCCAGCCAACTTGTCTCCAAGGCTCTATTGCTGCCTCGGGCATCTTATGGTCGTTCTCCTGTGAGTTTAGATTATCGAATCCGACGCAAAAATGATAGTTAATTGTAACGTTTAGGGCCTCCTAATGACGATGGAACACTCAAATTGCGTCGAGATTCAATACATCGGCCTCCAGCCGACTTGTCTCCAAGGGTCTATTGCTGCCTCGGGCACCTTATGGTCGTTCTCCTGTGAGTCTAGATTTTCGAATCCGACGCAAAACTCATAGATAATTGTAACATTCAAGGCCTCCTAATGACGATGGAACACTCAAATTGCGTCGCGATCCAATACATCGTCCTCCAGCCGACTTGTCTCCAAGGGTCTAATGCTGCCTCGGGCACCTTATGGTCGTTCTCTTGTAATTCTAGATTTTCGAATCCGACGCAAAAATGATAGTTAATTGTAACGTTCAGGGCCTCCTAATGACGATGGAACTCTCAAATTGCGTCGAGATTCAATACATCGTCCTCCAGCCGACTTGTCTCCTAGGGTCTATTGCTGCCTCGGTTACTATATGGTCGTTCTTCTGTGAGTCTAGATTTTCGAATCCGACGCGAAACTGATAGTTAACGGTAACGTTCAGGCCTCCTAATGCCGATGGAACACTCAAATTGCGTCGAGATTCAATACATCGGCCTCCAGCCGACTTGTCTCCAAGGCTCTATTGCTGCCTCGGGCATCTTATGGTCGTTCTCCTGTGAGTTTGATTATCGAATCCGACGCAAAAATGGTAGTTAATTGTAACGTTTAGGGCCTCCTAATGCCGATGGGACACTCAAATTGCGTCGAGATTCAATACATCGTCCTCCAGCCGACTTGTCTCCATGGGGATATTACTGCCTCCGGCCTCTTAAGTTCGCTCTCATGTGAGTCTAGATTTTCGAATCCGACGCGAAACTGATAGTTAATTGTATCGTTCAGGGCCTCCTAATGACGATGGAACACTCAAATTGCGTCGAGATTCAATACATCGGCCTCCAGCGGACTTGTCTCCAAGGGGATATTGCTGTCTCGAGCACCGTATGAACTTCTCCTGTGAGTAGACTTTCGAATCCGACGCTAAAATGATTGTTAATTGAAACGTTCAGGGTCTCCTAATGACGATGGAACACTCAAATTGCGTCAAGAATCAATACATCGGTTTCCAGCCGACTTGTCTCCAAGGGTCTATTGCTGCCTCGAGCACCGTATGAACTTATCCTGTGAGTAGATTTTCGAATCCGACGCTAAAATGATAGTTAATTGTAACGTTTAGGGCCTCCTAAAGACGATGCAACACTCAAATTGCGTCGAGAGTCAATACATCGACCTCCAGTCGACTTGTATCCAAGGGGATATTGCAGTCTCGTGCACCATATGATCCCTCTCCTGTTAGTAGATTTTCGAATCCGACGCTAAAATGATAGTTAACTGTAACGATCAGGGCCTCCTAATTCCGATGGAACACTCAAATTGCGTCGAGATTCAATACATCGGCCTCCAGCCGACTTGTCTCCAAGGGTCTATTGCTGCCTCGGGCACCTTATGGTCGTTCTCCTGTGTGTCTAGATTTTCGAATCCGACGCAAAAATGATAGTTAATTGTAACGTTCAGGGCCTTGTAATGACGATGGAACACTCAAATTACGTCGAGATGCAATACATCGGCCTCCAGCCGACTTGTCTCCAAGGGCCTGTTGCTGCCTCGGGCACCTTATGGTCGTTCTCCTGTGAGTTTAGACTATCGAATCCGACGCAAAAATGTTAGTTAATTGTAACGTTTAGGGCCTCCTAATGACGATGGGACACTCAAATTGCGTCGAGATTCAAAACATCGTCCTCCAGCCGACTTGTCTCCATGGGGATATTACTGCCTCCGGCCTCTTATGTTCGCTCTCATGTGAGTCTAGATTTTCGAATCCGACGCGAAACTGACTGTTAATTGTAACGTTCAGGGCTTCCTAATGACGACGGAACACTCAAATTCCCTCGAGATTCAATACATCGGCATTCAGCCGATTTGTCTCCAAGGGTCTATTGCTGCCTCGGGCACCGTATGGTCGTTCCCCTGTGAGTCAACATTTTAGAATCCGACGCAAAACTGACAGTTAAATGTAATGCTCAGGGCCTCTTAATGACGATGGCACACTCAAATTGCGTCGAGAGTTAATACATCTTCCTCCTGCCGACTTGCCTACAAGGGGATATTGCTGCCTCGGGCTCCATGTGGTCCGTCTCCTGTGAGTCTGGATTTTCGAATCCGACGAGAAACTGATAGTTAATTGTAAGCTTCTGGGCCTCCTAATGACGATGGAACATTCAAACTGCGTCGAGATTCAATACATCGACCTCCAGTCGACTTTTATCCAGGGGAATATTGCAGTCTCGTGCACCATATGATCCTTCTCCTGTTAGTAGATTTTCGAATCCGACGCAAAAATGATAGTGAGTTGTAACGTTCAGGGCCTCCTAATGCCGATGGAACACTCAAATTGCGTCGCGATTCAATACATTGGCCTCTAGCCGACTTGTCTCCAAGGGTCTATTGCTGCCTCGGGCACCGTATGTTCGTGCCCCTGTGAGTCAACATTTTAGAATTCGACGCAAAACTGATAGTTAATTGTAACGTTCAGGGCCACCTAATGACGATGGAACACTCAAATTGAGTCGAGATTCAATACATCGACCTCCAGCCGACTTGTCTCCAAGGGGATATTGCTGTCTCGGGCACAATATGATCCTTCTCCTGTGAGTCTAGATTTTCGATTCCGACGCAAAAGTGATAGTGATTTGTAACGTTCAGCGCCTCCTAATGACGATAGAAGACTAAAATTACGTTGAGATTCAATACATCGTCCTCCAGCCGATTTGTCTCCAAGGGGATATTGCTGCCTCGGGCACCAAATGGTCCGTCTGCTGTGAGTCTAGATTTTCGAATCCGACGAAAAACTGATAGTTAGTTGTAACATTCAGGGCCTCCTAATGACGATGGAACACTCAAATTGCGTCGCGATCCAATACATCGTCCTCCAGCCGACTTGTCTCCAAGTGTCTAATGCTGCCTCGGGCACCTTATGGTCGTTCTCTTGTAAGTCTACATTTTCGAATCCGACGCAAAACTGATAGTTCATTATAACGTTCAGGGCGACCTAATGACGATGGAACACTCAAATTGCGTCGATATTCAATACATCGGCCTCAAGTCGATTTGTCTCCAAGGGGTATATTGCTGTCTCGAGCACCGTATGAACTTCTCCTGTGAGTAGATTTTCGAATCCGACGAGAAACTGATAGTTAATTGTAAGGTTTAGGGCCTCCAAATGACGATGGAGCACTCAAATTGCGTCGCGATTCAATACATCGTCTTCCAGCGGACTGGTCTCCAAGGGGATATTGCTGCATCGGGCACCTTATGGTCCGTCTCCAGTGAGTCTAGATTTTCGAATCCGACGAAAAACTGATAGTTAATTGTAACATTCAGGGCCTCCTAATGACGATGGAACACTCATTCTGCGTGGCGATCCAATACATCGTCCTCCAACCGACTTGTCTCCAAGGGTCAATAGCCACCACGGGCACCTTGTGATCGTTCTGCTGTGAGTCTAGATTTTCGAACCCGACGCAAAACTGATTGTTAATTGTAACGTTCAGGGCCACCTAATGACGATGGAACACTCAAATTGAGTCGAGATTCAATACATCGACCTCCAGCCGACTTGTCTCCAAGGGGATATTGCTGCCTCGGGCTCCATGTGGTCCGTCTCCTGTTAGTCTAGATTTTCGAATCCGAAGCGAAACTGATAGTTAATTGTAACGTTCAGGGCCTCCTAATGACGATGGAACACTCAAATTGCGTCGGGATTCAATACATCGGCCTCCAGCCGAATTGTCTACAAGGGGATATTGCTGTCTCGGGCACAATATGATCCTTCTCCTGTGAGTCTAGATTTTCGAAACCGACGCAAAAATGATAGTGAATTGTACCGTTCTGCGCCTCCTAATGACGATAGAAGAATCAAATTGCGTCGCGATCCATTACATCGTCCTCCAGCCGACTTGTCTCCAAGGGTCTAATGCTGCCTCGGGCACCTTATGGTCGTTGTGTTGTAAGTCTAGATTTTCGAATCCGACGCAAAACTGATAGTTCATTACAACGTTCAGGGCGAGCTAATGACGATGGAACACTCAAATTGCGTCGATATTCAGTACATCGGCCTCCAGTCGATTTGTCTCCAAGGGGTATATTGCTGTCTCGAGCACCGTATGAACTTCTCCTGTGAGTGGATTTTCGAATCCGACGCTAAAATGATTGTTAATTGTAACGTTCAGAGCCTCCTAATGACGATGGAACACTCAAATTGCGTCGAGATTCAATACATCGACCTCCAGCCGACTTGTCCCCAAGGGTCTATTGCTGCCTCGGGCACCTTATGGTCGTTCTCCTGTGAGTCTAGATTTTCGAATCCGACGCAAAAATGATAGTTAATTGTAACGTTCAGGGCCTTGTAATGACGATGGAACACTCAAATTGCGTCGAGATTCAATACATCGGCCTCCAGCCGACTTGTCTCCAAGGGTCTGTTGCTGCCTCGGGCACCTTATGGTCGTTCTCCTGTGAGTTTAGATTATCGACTCCGACGCAAAAATTATTGTTAATTGTAACGTTTAGGGCCTCCTGATGACGATGGAACACTCAAATTGCGTCGAGATTCAATACATCGGTCTCCAGCCGACTTGTCTCCAAGGGTCTGTTGCTGCCTCGGGCACCTTATGGTCGTTCTCCTGTGAGTTTAGATTATCGAATCCGACGCAAAAATGATAGTTAATTGTAACGTTTAGGGCCTCCTAATGACGATGGGACACTCAAATTGCGTCGAGATTCAATACATCGTCCTCCAGCCGACTTTTCTCCATGGGGATATTACTGCCTCCGGCCCCTTATGTTCGCTCTCATGTGAGTCTAGATTTTCGAATCCGACGCGAAACTGATTGTTAATTGTAACGTTCAGGGCATCCTATTGACGATGGAACACTCAAATTGCCTCGAGATTCAATACATCGGCATTCAGCCGATTTGTCTCCAAGGGTCTATTGCTGCCTCGGGCACCGTATGGTCGTTACCCTGTGAGTCAACATTTTAGAATCCGACGCAAAACTGATAGTTAAATGTAATGCTCAGGGCCTCTTAATGACGATGGAACACTCAAATTGCGTCGAAAGTCAATACATCTTCCTCCAGCCGACTTGTCTACAAGGGGATATTGCTGCCTCGGGCTCCATGTGGTCCGTCTCCTGTGAGTCTAGATTTTCGAATCCGACGCGAAAGTGATAGTTAATTGTAAGGTTCAGGGCCTCCTAATGACGATGGAACACTCAAATTGCGTCGAGATTCAATACATCGACCTCCAGTCGACTTGTATCCAAGGGGATATTGCAGTCTCGTGCACCATATGATCCTTCTCCTGTTAGTAGATTTTCGAATCCGACGCAAAACTGATAGTGAATTGTAACGTTCAGGGCCTCCTAATGCCGATGGAACACTCAAATTGCGTCGCGATTCAATACATCGGCCTCCAGCCGACTTGTCCCCAAGGGTCTATTGCTGCCTCGGGCACCGTATGGTCGTGCCCCTGTGAGTCAACATTTTAGAATTCGACGCAAAACTGATAGTGAATTGTAACGTTCAGGGCCTCCAAATGCCGATGGAACACTCAAATTGCGTCGAGATTCAATACATCGGCCTCCAGCCGACTTGTCTCCAAGGGTCTGTTGCTGCCTCGGGCACCTTATGGTCGATCTCCTGTGAGTTTAGATTATCGAATCCGACGAAAAACTGATAGTTAATTGTAACATTCAGGGCCTCCTAATGACGATGGAACACTCAAATTGCGTCGCGATCCAATACATCGTCCTCCAGCCGACTTGTCTCCAAGTGTCTAATGCTGCCTCGGGCACCTTATGGTCGTTCTCTTGTAGGTCTACATTTTCAAATCCGACGCAAAACTGATAGTTCATTATAACGTTCAGGGCGACCTAATGACGATGGAACACTCAAATTGCGTCGATATTCAATACATCGGCCTCAAGTCGATTTGTCTCCAAGGGGTATAATGCTGTCTCGAGCACCGTATGAACTTCTCCTGTGAGTAGATTTTCGAATCCGACGAGAAACTGATAGTTAATTGTAAGGTTTAGGGCCTCCTAATGACGATGAATCACTCAAATTGCGTCGAGATTCAATACAGCGGCGTCCAGCCGACTTGTCTCCAAGGGTCTGTTGCTGCCTCGGGCACCTTATGGTCGTTCTCCTGTGAGTTTAGATTATCGAATCCGACGCAAAAATGATAGTTAATTGTAACGTTTAGGGCCTCCTAAAGACGATGGGACACTCAAATTGCGTCGAGATTCAATACATCGTCCTCCAGCCGACTTGTCTCCATGCGGATATTATTGCCTCCGTCCTCTTGAGTTCGCTCTCATGTGAGTCTAGATTTTCGAATCCGAGGCGAAACTGATTGTTAATTGTAACGTTCAGGGCTTCCTAATGACGATGGAACACTCAAATTGCCTCGCGATTCAATACATGGGCATTCAGCCGATTTCACTCCAATGGTCTATTGCTGCCTCGGGCACCGTATGGTCGTTCCCCTGTGAGCCAACATTTTAGAATCCGACGCAAAACTGATAGTTAAATGTAATGCTCAGGGCCTCTTAATGACGATGGAACACTCATTTTGCGTCGAGAGTCAATACATCGGCCTCCAGCCGACTTGTCTCCAAGGGTCTATTGCTGCCTCGGGCACCTTATGGTCGTTCTCCTGTGAGACTAGATTTTCGAATCCGACGCGAAACTGATAGTTAACTGTAACGTTCAGGGCCTCTTAATGCCGATGGAATACTCAAATTGCGTCGAGATTCAATACATCGGCCTCCAGCCGACTTGTCTCCAAGGGGATATCGCTGCCTCGGGCACCACATGGTCCTTCTCCGGTGATTCTACGTTTTCGAATCCGACGCAAAACTCATAGTTAATTGTAACGTTCAGGGCCTCCTAATGACGATGGAGCACTCTAATTGCGTCGAGATTCAATACATCGGCCTCCAGCCGACTTGTCTCCAAATATCTGTTGCTGCCTCGGGCACCTTAGGGTCGTTCTCCTGTGAGTTTAGATTATCGAATCCGACGCAAAAATGATAGTTAATTGCAACGTTTAGGGCCTCCTAATGACGATGGGACACTCAAATTGCGTCGAGATTCAATACATCGTCCTCCAGCCTACTTGTCTCCATGGGAATATTACTGCCTCCGGCCTCTTATATTCGCTCTCATGTGAGTCTAGTTTTTCGAATCCGACGCGAAACTGATAGTTAATTGTAACGTTCAGGGCCTCCTAATGACGATGGAACACTCAAATTGCCTCGAGATTCAATACATCGGCATTCAGCCGATTTGTCTCCATGGGTCTATTGCTGCCTCGGGCACCTTATGGTCGTTCTCCTGTGAGATTAGATTATCGAATACGACGCAAAAATGATAGTTAATTGTAACGTTTAGGGCCTCCTAATGAAGATGGAACACTCAAATTGCCTCGAGATTCAATACATCGGCATTCAGCCGATTTGTCTCCATGGGTCTATTGCTGCCTCGGGCACCTTATGGTCGTTCTCCTGTGAGATTAGATTATCGAATCCGACGCAAAAATGATAGTTAATTGTAACGTTTAGGGCCTCCTAATGACCATGGAACACGCAAATTGCGTCGAGATTCAATACATCGGCCTCCAGCCGACTTGTCCCCAAGGGTCTATTGCTGCTTCGGGCACCTTATGGTCGTTCTCCTGTGAGTCTAGATTTTCGAATCCGAAGCAAAACTCATAGATAATTGTAACGTTCAGGGCCTCCTAATGACGATGGATCACCCAAATTGCGTCGCGATTCAATACATCGTCCTCCAGCGGACTGGTCTCCAAGGGGATATTGCTGCCTCGGGCACCTTATGGTCGTTCTCCTGTGAGTTTAGATTTTCGAATCCGACGAAAAACTGAT
This sequence comes from Schistocerca serialis cubense, assembly GCF_023864345.2. NCBI lineage: Eukaryota > Metazoa > Arthropoda > Insecta > Orthoptera > Acrididae > Schistocerca > Schistocerca serialis. The sequence continues at coordinate 8,336,107 of NC_064647.1, forward strand.
AGTTAATTGTAACATTCAAGGCCTCCTAATGACGATGGAACACTCAAATCGCGTCGCGATCCAATACATCGTCCTCCAGCCGACTTGTCTCCAAGGGTCTAATGCTGCCTCGGGCACCTTATGGTCGTTCTCTTGTAATTCTAGATTTTCGAATCCGACGCAAAAATGATAGTTAATTGTAACGTTCAGGGCCTCCTAATGACGATGGAACTCTCAAATTGCGTCGAGTTCAATACATCGTCCTCCAGCCGACTTGTCTCCAAGGATCTATTGCTGCCTCGGGCACTATATGGTCGTTCTTCTGTGAGTCTAGATTTTCGAATCCGACACGAAACTGATAGTTAACTGTAACGCTCAGGGCCTCCTAATGCAGATGGAACACTCAAATTGCGTCGAGATTCAATACATCGGCCCCAGCCGACTTGTCTCCAAGGCTCTATTGCTGCCTCGGGCATCTTATGGTCGTTCTCCTGTGAGTCTAGATTTTCGAATCCGACGCAAAAATGATAGTTAATTGTAACGTTCAGGGCCTTCTAATGACGATGGATCACTCAAATTGCGTCGAGATTCAATACATCGGCCTCCAGCCGACTTGTCTCCAAGGGGATATCGCTGTCTCGGACACCACATGGTATGTCTCCGGTGATTCTACGTTTTCGAATCCGACGCAAAACTCATAGTTAATTGTAACGTTCAGGGCCTCCTAATGACGATAGAGCACACAAATTGAGTCGAGATTCAATACATCGTCCTCCAGCCGACTTGTCTCCATGGGGATATTACTGCCTCCGGCCTCTTATGTTCGCTCTCATGTGAGTCTAGATTTTCGAATCCGACGAGAAACTGATTGTTAATTGTAACGTTCAGGGCATCCTAATGACGATGGAACACTCAAATTGCCTCGAGATTCAATATATCGGCATTCAGCCGATTTGTCTCCAAGGGTCTATTGCTTCCTCGGGAACCTTATGGTCGTTCTCCTGTGAGTTTAGATTATCGAATCCGACGCAAAAACGATAGTTAATTGTAACGTTTAGGGCCTCCTAATGACGATGGAACACTCAAATTGCGTCGAGATTCAATACATCGGCCTCCAGCCGACTTGTCTCCAAGGGTCTGTTGCTGCCTCGGGCACCTTTTGGTCGTTCTCCTGTGAGTTTAGATTATCGAATCCGACGCAAAAATGATAGTTAATTGTAACGTTTAGGGCCTCCTAATGACGATGGGACACTCAAATTGCGTCGAGATTCAATACATCGTCCTCCAGCCGACTTGTCTCCATGGGGATATTACTGCCTACGGCCTCTTATGTTCGCTCTCATGTGAGTCTAGATTTTCGAATCCGACGTGAAACTGATTGTTAATTGTAACGTTCAGGGCTTCCTAATGACGATGGAACACTCAAATTGCCTCGAGATTCAATACATCGGGATTCAGCCGATTTGTCTCCAATTGTCTATTGCTGCCTCGGGCACCGTATGGTCGTTCCCCTGTGAGTCAACATTTTAGAATCCGACGCAAAATTGATAGTTAAATGTAATGCTCAGGGCCTCTTAATGACGATTGAACACTCATTTTGCGTCGAGAGTCAATACATCGGCCTCCAGCGGACTTGTCTCCAAGGGTCTGTTGCTGCCTCGGGTACCTTATGGTAGTTCTCCTGAGAGTTTAGATTAACGAATCCGACGCAAAAATGATAGTTAATTGTAACGTTAGGGCCTCCTAATGACGATAGAACACTCAAATTGCGTCGAGATTCAATACATCGGCCTCCAGCCGACTTGTCTCCAAGGGTCTATTGCTGCCTCGGGCACCTTATGGTCGTTCTCCTGTGAGTCTAGATTTTCGAATCCGACGAGAAACTCATAGATAATTGTAACATTCAAGGCCTCCTAATGACGATGGAACACTCAAATTGCGTCGCGATCCAATACATCGTCCTCCAGCCGACTTGTCTCCAAGGGTCTAATGCTGCCTCGGGCACCTTATGGTCGTTCTCTTGTAATTCTAGATTTTCGAATCCGACGCAAAAATGATAGTTAATTGTAACGTTCAGGGCCTCCTAATGACGATGGAACTCTCAAATTGCGTCGAGATTCAATACATCGTCCTCCAGCCGACTTGTCTCCAAGGGTCTATTGCTGCCTCGGTTACTATATGGTCGTTCTTCTGTGACTCTAGATTTTCGAATCCGACGCGAAACTGATAGTTAACGGTAACGTTCAGGGCCTCCTAATGCCGATGGAACACTCAAATTGCGTCGAGATTCAATACATCGGCCTAAAGCCGACTTGTCTCCAAGGGTCTGTTGCTGCCTCGGGCACCTTAGGGTCGTTCTCCTGTGAGTTTAGATTATCGAATCCGACGCAAAAATGATAGTTAATTGTTTCGTTTAGGGCCTCCTAATGCCGATGGGACACTCAAATTGCGTCGAGATTCAATACATCGTCCTCCAGCCGACTTGTCTCCATGGGGATATTACTGCCTCCGGCCTCTTAAGTTCGCTCTCATGTGAGTCTAGATTTTCGAATCCGACGCGAAACTGATAGTTAATTGTATCGTTCAGGGCCTCCTAATGACGATGGAACACTCAAATTGCGTCGAGATTCAATACATCGGCCTCCAGCGGACTTGTCTCCAAGGGGATATTGCTGTCTCGAGCACCGTATGAACTTCTCCTATGAGTAGACTTTCGAATCCGACGCTAAAATGATTGTTAATTGAAACGTTCAGGGTCTCCTAATGACGATGGAACACTCAAATTGCGTCAAGAATCAATACATCGGTTTCCAGCCGACTTGTCTCCAAGGGTCTATTGCTGCCTCGAGCACCGTATGAACCTCTCCTGTGAGTAGATTTTCGAATCCGACGCTAAAATGATAGTTAATTGTGTACGATTAGGGCCTCCTAAAGACGATGGAACACTCAAATTGCGTCGAGAGTCAATACATCGACCTCCAGTCGACTAGTATCCAAGGGGATATTGCAGTCTCGTGCACCATATGATCCCTCTCCTGTTAGTAGATTTTCGAATCCGACGCTAAAATGATAGTTAACTGTAACGTTCAGGGCCTCCTAATTCCGATGGAACACTCAAATTGCGTCGAGATTCAATACATCGGCCTCCAGCCGACTTGTCTCCAAGGGTCTATAGCTGCCTCGGGCACCTTATGGTCGTTCTCCTGTGTGTCTAGATTTTCGAATCCGACGCAAGAATGATAGTTAATTGTAAAGTTCAGGGCCTAGTAATGACGATGGAACACTCAAATTGCGTCGAGATTCAATACATCGGCCTCCAGCCGACTTGTCTCCAAGGGTCTGTTGCTGCCTCGGGCACCTTATGGTCGTTCTCCTGTGAGTTTAGATTTTCGAATCCGACGGAAAAATGATAGTTAATTGTAACGTTTACGGCCTCCTAATGACGATGGGACACTCATATTGCGTCGAGATTCAATACATCGTCCACCAGCCGACTTGTCTCCATGGGGATATTACTGCCTCCGGCCTCTTATGTTCGCTCTCATGTGAGTCTAGATTTTCGAATCCGACGCGAAACTGATTGTTAATTGTAACGTTCAGGGCTTCCTAATGACGATGGAACTCTCAAATTGCCTCGAGATTCAATACATCGGCATTTAGCCGATTTGTCTCCAAGTGTCTATTGCTGCCTCGGGCACCTTATGGTCGTTCTCTTGTAAGTCTAGTTTTTCGAATCCGACGCAAAAATGATAGTTAATTGTAACGTACAGGGCCTCCTAATGACGATGGAACACTCAAATTGCGACGAGAGTCAATACATCGACCTCCAGTCGACTTGTATCCAAGGGGATATTCCAGTCTCGTGCACCTTATGGTCGTTCTCCTGTGAGTCTAGATTTTCGAATCCGACGCAAAAATGATAGTTAATTGTAACGTTCAGGGCCTTGTAATGACGATGGAACACTCAAATTGCGTCGAGATTCAATACATCGGCCTCCAGCCGAATTGTCTCCAAGGCTCTGTTGCTGCCTCGGGCAATTTATGGCCGTTCTCCTGTGAGTTTAGATTATCGAATCCGACGCAAAAATGATAGTTAATTGTAACGTTTAGGGCCTCCTAATGACGATGGGACACTCAAATTGCGTCGAGATTCAATACATCGTCCTCCAGCCGACTTGTCTCCATGGGGACATTACTGCCTCCGGCCTCTTATGTTCGCTCTCATGTGAGTCTAGATTTTCGAATCCGACGCGAAACTGATTGTTAATTGTAACGTTCAGGGCTTTCTAATGACGATGGAACACTCAAATTGCCTCGAGATTCAATACATCGGCATTCAGCCGATTTGTCCCCAAGGGTCTATTGCTGCCTGGGGCACCGTATAGTCGTTCCCCTGTGACTCAACATTTTAGAATCCGACGCAAAACTGATAGTTAAATGTAATGCTCAGGGCCTCTTAATGACGATGGAACACTCAAATTGCGTCGAGAATCAATTCATCTTCCTCCAGCCGACTTGTCTACAAGGGGATATTCCTGCCTCGGGCTCCATGTTGTCCGTCTCCTGCGAGTCTAGATTTTCGAATCCGACGCAAAAATGATAGTGAAGTGTAACGTTCAGCGCCTCCTAATGACGATAGGAGACTAAAATTGCGTCGAGATTCAATACATCGTCCTCCAGCCGATTTGTCTCCAAGGGGATATTGCTGCCTCGGGCACCAAATGGTCCGTCTGCTGTGAGTCTAGGTTTTCGAATCCGACGCGAAACTGATAGTTAATTGTAACGTTCAGGGTCTCCTAATGACGATGGAACATTCAAATTGCGTCGAGATTCAATACATCGGCCTCCAGCCGGCTTGTCTCCAAGGGGATATTGCTGTCTCGAGCACCTTATGGTCGTTCTCCCGTGAGTCTAGATTTTCGAATCCGACGCAAAAATGATAGTTAATTGTAACGTTCAGGGCCTTCTAATGACGATGGAACACTCAAATTGCGTCGAGATTCAATACATCGGCCTCCAGCCGACTTGTCTCCAAGTGTCTGTTGCTGCCTCTGGCACCTTATGGTCGCTCTCCTGTGAGTTTAGATTATCGAATCCGACGCAAAAATGATAGTGAATAGTAGCGTACAGCGCCTCCTGATGACGATAGAACTCTCAAATTGCGTCGCGATTCAATACCTCGTCCTCCAGCCGACTTGTCTCCAAGGGTCTATTGCTGCCTCGGGCACCTTATGGTCCGTCTCCTGTGAGTCTGGATTTTTTAATCCGACGCGAAACTGATAGTTAATTGTAATGTTCAGGGCCTCCTAATGCCGATGGAACACTCAAATTGCGTCGAGATTCAATACATCGTCCTCCAGCCGACTTGTCTCCAAGGGTCTATTGCTGCCTCGGGCACTTTATGGTCGTTCTCCTGTGAGTCTTGATTTTCGAATCCGACGCAAAAATGATAGTTAATTGTAACGTTTAGGGCCTCCTAATGACGATGGAACACTCAAATTGCGTCGAGATTCAATACATCGGCCTCCAGCCGACTTGTCTCCAAGGGTCTATTGCTGCCTCGGGCACCTTATGGTCGTTCTCCCGTGAGTTTAGATTACCGAATCCGACGCAAAACTCATAGTTAATTGTAACGTTTAGGGCCTCCTAATGACGATGGGACACTCAAATTGCGTCGAGATTCAATACATCGTCCTCCAGCCGACTTGTCTCCAAGGGTCTAATGCTGCCTCGGGCACCTTATGGTCGTTCTCTTGTAAGTCTAGATTTTCGAATCCGACGCAAAATGATATTTAATTGTAACGTTCGGCGCCTCCTAATGACGATAGAAGACTCAAATTGCGTCGAGATTCAATACATCGTCCTCCAGCCGATTTGTCTCCAAGGGGATATTGCTGCCTCGGGCACCTAATGGTCCGTCTGCTTTGAGTCTAGATTTTCGAATCCGACGAAGAACTGATGGTTAATTGTAACATTTAGGGCCTCAAAATGACGATGGGACACTCAAATTGCGTCGAGATTCAATACATCGTCCTCCAGCCGACTTATCTCCAAGGGTCTATTGCTGCCTCGGGCACCTTATGGTCGTTCTCCTGTGAGTCTAGATTTTCGAATCCGACGCAAAAATGATAGTTAATTGTAACGTTCAGGGCCTTCTAATGACGATGGAACACTCAAATTGCGTCGAGATTCAATACTTCGTCCTCCAGCTGACTTGTCTCCAAGGGGATATCGCTGCCTCGTGCACCACATGGTCCTACTCCGGTGATTCTATGTTTTCGAATCCGACGCAAAACTGCTAGTTTATTGTAACTTTCAGGGCCTCCTAAAGACGATGGAGCACTCAAATTGCGTCGCGATCCAATACATCGTCCTCCAGCCGACTTGTCTCGAAGGGTCCAATGCTGCCACGGGCACCTTATGGTCGTTCTCTTGTAAGTTTAGATTTTCGAATCCGACGCAAAAATGATAGTTAATTGTAACGTTCAGGGCCTCCTAATGACGATGGGACACTCAAATTGCGTCGAGATTCAATACATCGTCCTCCAGCGTACTGGTCTCCAAGGGGATATTGCTGCCTCGGGCACCTTATGGTCCGTCTGCAGTGAGTCTAGATTTTCGAATCCGACGAAGAACTGATGGTTAATTGTAACATTTAGGGCCTCAAAATGACGATGGAACACTCAAATTGCGTCGAGATTCGATACATCGGCCTCCAGCCGACTTGTCTCCAAGGGGATATCGCTGCCTCGGGCACCACATGGACCGTCTCCGGTGATTCTACGTTTTCGAATCCGCCGCAAAACTCATAGTTAATTGTAACGTTCAGGGCCTCCTATTGGCGATGGAACACTCAAATTGCGTCGAGATTCAATACATCGACCTCCAGCCGACTTGTCTCCAAGGGGATATTGCTGCATCGGGCACCTTATGGTCGTTCTCTTGTGAGTTTAGATTTTCGAATCTGACGAAAAACTGATAGTTGATTGTAACATTCAGGGCCTCCTAATGACGAAGGAACACTCATTTTGCGTCGCGATCCAATACATCGTCCTCCATCCGACTTGTCTCCAAGGGTCAATAGCTGCCACGGGCACCTTGTGATCGTTCTGCTGTGAGTCTAGATTTTCGAACCCGACGCAAAACTGATTGTTAATTGTAACGTTCAGGGCCACCTAATGACGATGGAACACTCAAATTGAGTCGAAATTCAATACATCGACCTCCAGCCGACTTGTCTCCAAGGGGATATTGCTGCCTCGGGCTCCATGTGGTCCGTCTCCTGTGAGTCTAGATTTTCGAATCCGACGCGAAACTGATAGTTAATTGTAACGTTCAGGGCCTTTTAATGACGATGGAACACTCAAATTGCGTCGAGATTTAATACATCGGCCGCCAGCCGACTTGTCTCCAAGGTCCTGTTGCTGCCTCGGGCACCTTATGGTCGTTCTCCTGTGAGTTTAGATTATCGAATCCGACGCAAAAATGATAGTTAATTGTAACGTTTAGGGCCTCCTAATGACGATGGGACACTCAAATTGCGTCGAAATTCAATACATCGTCCTCCAGCCGACTTGTCTTCAAGGGGATATTGCTATCTCGGGCACATTATGATCCTTCTCCTGTGAGTCTAGATTTTCGAATCCGACGCAAAAATTACAGTGAGTTGTAACGTTCAGGGCCTCCTAATGACGATAGAAGACTCAAATTGCGTCGAGATTCAATACATCGTCCTCCAGCCGATTTGTCTCCATGGGGATATTGCTGCCTCGGGCACCAAATGGTCCATCTGCTGTGAGTCTAGATTTTCGAATCCGACGAGAAACTGATAGTTAATTGTAACATTCAGGGCCTCCTAATGACGATAGAACACTCAAATAGCGTCGCTTTCCAATACATCGTCCTCCAGCCGACTTGTCTCCAAGGGTCTAATGCTGCCTCGGGCACCTTATGGTCGTTCTCTTGTAAGTCTAGATTTTCGAATCCGACGCAAAAATGATAGTTAATTGTAACGTTCAGGGCCTCCTAATGACGATGGAACTCTCCAATTGCGTCGAGATTCAATACATCGTCCTCCAGCCGACTTGTCTCCAAGGGTCTATTGCTGCCTCGGGCACCTTATGGTCGTTCTCCTGTGAGTCTAGATTTTCGAATCCGACGCAAAAATGATAGTGAATTGTAACGTTCAGCGCCTCCTAATGACGATAGAAGACTCAAATTGCGTCGAGATTCAATACATCGTCCTCCAGCCGACTTGTCTCCAAGGGTCTTATGCTGCCTCGGGCACCGTATTGTCGTTCTCCTGTGCGTCTAGATTTTAGAATCCGACGCAAAACTGATAGTTAAATGTAATGCTCTGGGCCTCTTAATGACGATGGAACTCTCAAATTGCGTCGAGAGTCAATACATCTTCCTCCAGCCGACTTGTCAACAAGGGGATATTGCTGCCTCGGGCTCCATGTGGTCCGTCTCCTGTGAGTCTAGATTTTCGAATCTGACGCGAAACTGATAGTTAATTGTAAGGTTCAGGGCCTCCTAATGACGATGGAACACTCAAATTGCGTCGAGATTCAATACATCGACCTCCAGCCGACTTGTCTCCAAGGGTCTATTGCTGCCTCGGGCACCTTAAGGTCGTTCTCCTGTGTGTCTAGATTTTCAAATCCGACGCAAAAATGATAGTTAATTGTAACGTTCAGGGCCTCCTAATGCCGATGGAACACTCAAATTGCGTCGAGATTCAGTACATCGGCCTCCAGCCGACTTGTCTCCAAGGGTCTATTGCTGCCTCGGGCGCCTTATGGTCGTTCTCCTGTGAGTCTAGATTTTCGAATCCAACGCAAAAATGATAGTTAATTGTAACGTTCAGGGCCTCCTATTGGCGATGGAACACTCAAATTGCGTCGAGATTCAATACATCTTCCTCCAGCCGACTTGTCTCCTATGGTCTGTTGCTGCCTCGGGCACCTTATGGTCGTTCTCCTGTGAGTCTAGATTTTCGAATCCGACGATAAAATGATAGTTAATTGTAACGTTCAGGGCCTCCTAATGACGATGGAACACTCAAATTGCGACGAGATTCAATACATCGTCCTCCAGCCGACTTGTCTGCAAGGGTCTATTGCTGCCTCGGGCACCTTATGGTCGTTCTACTGTGAGTCTACATTTTCGAATCCGACTCATAAATGATAGTTAATTGTAACGTTCAGGGACTCCTAAAGACGATGGAACACTCGAATTGCGTCGAGAGTCAATACATCGGCATTCAGCCGATTTGTCTCCAAGGGTCTGTTGCTGCCTCGGGCACCGTATGGTCGTTCCCCTGTGAGTCAACATTTTAGAATCCGACGCAAAACTGATAGTTAAATGTTATGCTCAGGGCCTCTTAATGACGATGGAACACTCAAATTGCGTCGAGAGTCAATACATCTTCCTCCAGCCGTCTTGTCTACAAGGGGATATTGCTGCCTAGGGCTCCATGTGGTCCGTCTCCTGTGAGACTAGATTTTCGAATCCGACGCGAAACTGATAGTTAATTGTAAGGTTCAGGGCCTCCTAATGACGATGGAACACTCAAATTGCGTCGAGATTCAATACATCGGCCTCCAGCCGACTTGTCTCCAAGGGTCTATTGCTGCCTCGGGCACCTTATGGTCGTTCTCCCGTGAGTTTAGATTACCGAATCCGACGCAAAACTCATAGTTAATTGTAACGTTTAGGGCCTCCTAATGACGATGGGACACTCAAATTGCGTCGAGATTCAATACATCGTCCTCCAGCCGACTTGTCTCCAAGGGTCTAATGCTGCCTCGGGCACCTTATGGTCGTTCTCTTGTAAGTCTAGATTTTCGAATCCGACGCAAAATGATATTTAATTGTAACGTTCGGCGCCTCCTAATGACGATAGAAGACTCAAATTGCGTCGAGATTCAATACATCGTCCTCCAGCCGATTTGTCTCCAAGGGGATATTGCTGCCTCGGGCACCTAATGGTCCGTCTGCTTTGAGTCTAGATTTTCGAATCCGACGAAGAACTGATGGTTAATTGTAACATTTAGGGCCTCAAAATGACGATGGGACACTCAAATTGCGTCGAGATTCAATACATCGTCCTCCAGCCGACTTATCTCCAAGGGTCTATTGCTGCCTCGGGCACCTTATGGTCGTTCTCCTGTGAGTCTAGATTTTCGAATCCGACGCAAAAATGATAGTTAATTGTAACGTTCAGGGCCTTCTAATGACGATGGAACACTCAAATTGCGTCGAGATTCAATACTTCGTCCTCCAGCTGACTTGTCTCCAAGGGGATATCGCTGCCTCGTGCACCACATGGTCCTACTCCGGTGATTCTATGTTTTCGAATCCGACGCAAAACTGCTAGTTTATTGTAACTTTCAGGGCCTCCTAAAGACGATGGAGCACTCAAATTGCGTCGCGATCCAATACATCGTCCTCCAGCCGACTTGTCTCGAAGGGTCCAATGCTGCCACGGGCACCTTATGGTCGTTCTCTTGTAAGTTTAGATTTTCGAATCCGACGCAAAAATGATAGTTAATTGTAACGTTCAGGGCCTCCTAATGACGATGGGACACTCAAATTGCGTCGAGATTCAATACATCGTCCTCCAGCGTACTGGTCTCCAAGGGGATATTGCTGCCTCGGGCACCTTATGGTCCGTCTGCAGTGAGTCTAGATTTTCGAATCCGACGAAGAACTGATGGTTAATTGTAACATTTAGGGCCTCAAAATGACGATGGAACACTCAAATTGCGTCGAGATTCGATACATCGGCCTCCAGCCGACTTGTCTCCAAGGGGATATCGCTGCCTCGGGCACCACATGGACCGTCTCCGGTGATTCTACGTTTTCGAATCCGCCGCAAAACTCATAGTTAATTGTAACGTTCAGGGCCTCCTATTGGCGATGGAACACTCAAATTGCGTCGAGATTCAATACATCGACCTCCAGCCGACTTGTCTCCAAGGGGATATTGCTGCATCGGGCACCTTATGGTCGTTCTCTTGTGAGTTTAGATTTTCGAATCTGACGAAAAACTGATAGTTGATTGTAACATTCAGGGCCTCCTAATGACGAAGGAACACTCATTTTGCGTCGCGATCCAATACATCGTCCTCCATCCGACTTGTCTCCAAGGGTCAATAGCTGCCACGGGCACCTTGTGATCGTTCTGCTGTGAGTCTAGATTTTCGAACCCGACGCAAAACTGATTGTTAATTGTAACGTTCAGGGCCACCTAATGACGATGGAACACTCAAATTGAGTCGAAATTCAATACATCGACCTCCAGCCGACTTGTCTCCAAGGGGATATTGCTGCCTCGGGCTCCATGTGGTCCGTCTCCTGTGAGTCTAGATTTTCGAATCCGACGCGAAACTGATAGTTAATTGTAACGTTCAGGGCCTTTTAATGACGATGGAACACTCAAATTGCGTCGAGATTTAATACATCGGCCGCCAGCCGACTTGTCTCCAAGGTCCTGTTGCTGCCTCGGGCACCTTATGGTCGTTCTCCTGTGAGTTTAGATTATCGAATCCGACGCAAAAATGATAGTTAATTGTAACGTTTAGGGCCTCCTAATGACGATGGGACACTCAAATTGCGTCGAAATTCAATACATCGTCCTCCAGCCGACTTGTCTTCAAGGGGATATTGCTATCTCGGGCACATTATGATCCTTCTCCTGTGAGTCTAGATTTTCGAATCCGACGCAAAAATTACAGTGAGTTGTAACGTTCAGGGCCTCTAATGACGATAGAAGACTCAAATTGCGTCGAGATTCAATACATCGTCCTCCAGCCGATTTGTCTCCATGGGGATATTGCTGCCTCGGGCACCAAATGGTCCATCTGCTGTGAGTCTAGATTTTCGAATCCGACGAGAAACTGATAGTTAATTGTAACATTCAGGGCCTCCTAATGACGATAGAACACTCAAATAGCGTCGCTTTCCAATACATCGTCCTCCAGCCGACTTGTCTCCAAGGGTCTAATGCTGCCTCGGGCACCTTATGGTCGTTCTCTTGTAAGTCTAGATTTTCGAATCCGACGCAAAAATGATAGTTAATTGTAACGTTCAGGGCCTCCTAATGACGATGGAACTCTCCAATTGCGTCGAGATTCAATACATCGTCCTCCAGCCGACTTGTCTCCAAGGGTCTATTGCTGCCTCGGGCACCTTATGGTCGTTCTCCTGTGAGTCTAGATTTTCGAATCCGACGCAAAAATGATAGTGAATTGTAACGTTCAGCGCCTCCTAATGACGATAGAAGACTCAAATTGCGTCGAGATTCAATACATCGTCCTCCAGCCGACTTGTCTCCAAGGGTCTTATGCTGCCTCGGGCACCGTATTGTCGTTCTCCTGTGCGTCTAGATTTTAGAATCCGACGCAAAACTGATAGTTAAATGTAATGCTCTGGGCCTCTTAATGACGATGGAACTCTCAAATTGCGTCGAGAGTCAATACATCTTCCTCCAGCCGACTTGTCAACAAGGGGATATTGCTGCCTCGGGCTCCATGTGGTCCGTCTCCTGTGAGTCTAGATTTTCGAATCTGACGCGAAACTGATAGTTAATTGTAAGGTTCAGGGCCTCCTAATGACGATGGAACACTCAAATTGCGTCGAGATTCAATACATCGACCTCCAGCCGACTTGTCTCCAAGGGTCTATTGCTGCCTCGGGCACCTTAAGGTCGTTCTCCTGTGTGTCTAGATTTTCAAATCCGACGCAAAAATGATAGTTAATTGTAACGTTCAGGGCCTCCTAATGCCGATGGAACACTCAAATTGCGTCGAGATTCAGTACATCGGCCTCCAGCCGACTTGTCTCCAAGGGTCTATTGCTGCCTCGGGCGCCTTATGGTCGTTCTCCTGTGAGTCTAGATTTTCGAATCCAACGCAAAAATGATAGTTAATTGTAACGTTCAGGGCCTCCTATTGGCGATGGAACACTCAAATTGCGTCGAGATTCAATACATCTTCCTCCAGCCGACTTGTCTCCTATGGTCTGTTGCTGCCTCGGGCACCTTATGGTCGTTCTCCTGTGAGTCTAGATTTTCGAATCCGACGATAAAATGATAGTTAATTGTAACGTTCAGGGCCTCCTAATGACGATGGAACACTCAAATTGCGACGAGATTCAATACATCGTCCTCCAGCCGACTTGTCTGCAAGGGTCTATTGCTGCCTCGGGCACCTTATGGTCGTTCTACTGTGAGTCTACATTTTCGAATCCGACTCATAAATGATAGTTAATTGTAACGTTCAGGGACTCCTAAAGACGATGGAACACTCGAATTGCGTCGAGAGTCAATACATCGGCATTCAGCCGATTTGTCTCCAAGGGTCTGTTGCTGCCTCGGGCACCGTATGGTCGTTCCCCTGTGAGTCAACATTTTAGAATCCGACGCAAAACTGATAGTTAAATGTTATGCTCAGGGCCTCTTAATGACGATGGAACACTCAAATTGCGTCGAGAGTCAATACATCTTCCTCCAGCCGTCTTGTCTACAAGGGGATATTGCTGCCTAGGGCTCCATGTGGTCCGTCTCCTGTGAGACTAGATTTTCGAATCCGACGCGAAACTGATAGTTAATTGTAAGGTTCAGGGCCTCCTAATGACGATGGAACACTCAAATTGCGTCGAGATTCAATACATCGGCCTCCAGCCGACTTGTCTCCAAGGGGATATCGCTGTCTCGGGCACCACATGGTCCGTCTCCAGTGATTCTACGTTTTCGAATCCGACGCAAAACTCATAGTTAATTGTAACGCTCAGGGCCTCCTATTGGCGATGGAACACTCAAATTGCGTCGAGATTCAATACATCGACCTCCAGCCGACTTGTCTCCAAGGGGATATTGCTGCATCGGGCACCTTATGGTCGTTCTCCTGTGAGTTTAGGTTTTCGAATCCGTCGAAAAACTGATAGTTAATTGTAACATTCAGGGCGTCCTAATGACGATGGAACACTCATTTTACGTCGCGATCCAATACATCGTCCTCCAACCGACTTGTCTCCAAGGGTCAATAGCTGCCACGGGCACCTTGTGATCGTTCTGCTGTGAGTCTAGATTTTCGAACCCGACGCAAAACTGATTGTTCATTGTAACGTTCAGGGCCACCTAATGACGATGGAACACTCAAATTGAGTCGAGATTCAATACATCGACCTCCAGCCGACTTGTCTCCAAGGGGATATTGCTGCCTAGGGCACCTTATGGTCGTTCTCCTGTGAGTCTAGATTTTCGAATCCGACGCATAAATGATAGTTAATTGTTACGTTCAGGGACTCCTAAAGACGATGGAACACCCAAATTTCGTCGAGGGTCAATACATCGACCTCCAGTAGACTTGTATCCAAGGGGATATTGCAGTCTCGTGCACCATATGATCCTTCTCCTGTTAGTAGATTTTCGAATCCGACGCTAAAATGATAGTAAACTGTAACGTTCAGGGCCTCCTATTGCCGATGGAACACTCAAATTGCGTCGAGATTCAATACATCGGCCTCCAGCCGACTTAACCCCAAGGGTCTATTGCTGCCTCGGGCACCTTATGGTCGTTCTCCTGTGAGTCTAGATTTTCGAATCCGACGCAAAAATGATAGTTAATTGTAACGTTCAGGGCCTTCTAATGACGATGGAACACTCAAATTGCGTCGAGATTCAATACATCGGCCTCCAGCCGACTTGTCTCCAAGGGGATATCGCTGTCTCGGGCACCACATGGTCCGTCTCCAGTGATTCTACGTTTTCGAATCCGACGCAAAAATGATAGTTAATTGTAACGTTTAGGGCCTCCTAATGACGATGGGACACTCAAATTGCGTCGAAATTCAATACATCGTCCTCCAGCCGACTTGTCTTCAAGGGGATATTGCTGTCTCGGGCACATTATGATCCTTCTCCTGTGAGTCTAGATTTTCGAATCCGACGCAAAAATTACAGTGAGTTGTAACGTTCAGCGCCTCCTAATGACGATAGAAGACTCAAATTGCGTCGAGATTCAATACATCGTCCTCCAGCCGATTTGTCTCCAAGGGGATATTGCTGCCTCGGGCACCAAATGGTCCATCTGCTGTGAGTCTAGATTTTCGAATCCGACGAGAAACTGATAGTTAATTGTAACATTCAGGGCCTCCTAATGACGATGGAACACTCAAATTGCGTCGCTTTCCAATACATCGTCCTCCAGCCGACTTGTCTCCAAGGGTCTTATGCTGCCTCGGGCACCTTATGGTCGTTCTCTTGTAAGTCTAGATTTTCGAATCCGACGCAAAAATGATAGTTAATTGTAACGTTCAGGGCCTCCTAATGACGATGGAACTCTCCAATTGCGTCGAGATTCAATACATCGTCCTCCAGCCGACTTGTCTCCAAGGGTCTATTGCTGCCTCGGGCACCTTATGGTCGTTCTCCTGTGAGTCTAGATTTTCGAATCCGACGCAAAAATGATAGTGAATTGTAACGTTCAGAACCTCCTAATGACGATAGAAGACTCAAATTGCGTCGAGATTCAATACATCGTCCTGCAGCCGATTTGTCTCCAAGGGGATATTGCTGCCTCGGGCATCAAATGGTCCGTCTGCTGTGAGTCTAGATTTTCGAATCCGACGAAAAACTGATAGTTAATTGTAACATTCAGAGCCTCCTAATGACAATGGAACACTCAAATTGCGTCGCGATCCAATACATCGTCCTCCAGCCGACTTGTCTCCAAGGGTCTTATGCTGCCTCGGGCACCTTATGGTCGTTCTCCTGTGAGTCTACATTTTCGAATCCGACGCATAAATGATAGTTAATTGTAACGTTCAGGGGCTCCTAAAGACGATGGAACACTCAAATTGCGTCGAGAGTCAATACATCGACCTCCAGCCGACTTGTATCCAAGGGGATATTGCAGTCTCGGGCACAATTTGATCCTTCTCCTGTGAGTCTATATTTTCGAATCCGACGCAAAAATGATAGTTAATTGTAACGTTCAGGGCCACCTAATGCCGATGGAACACTCAAAATGCGTCGAGATTCAAAACATCGTCCTCCAGCCGACTTGTCTCCAAGGGTCTATTGCTGCCTCGGGCACCTTATGGTCGTTCTCCTGTGAGTCTAGATTTTCGAATCCGACGCAAAAATGATAGTTAATTGTAACTTTCAGGGCCTTGTAGTGACGATGGAACACTGAAATTGCGTCGAGATTCAATACATCGGCCTCCAGCCGACTTGTCTCCAAGGGTCTATTGCTGCCTCGGGCACCGTATTGTCGTTCTCCTGTGCGTCTAGATTTTAGAATCCGACGCAAAACTGATAGTTAAATGTAATGCTCTGGGCCTCTTAATGACGATGGAACTCTCAAATTGCGTCGAGAGTCAATACATCTTCCTCCAGCCGACTTGTCAACAAGGGGATATTGCTGCCTCGGGCTCCATGTGGTCCGTCTCCTGTGAGTCTAGATTTTCGAATCTGACGCGAAACTGATAGTTAATTGTAAAGTTCAGGGCCTCCTATTGGCGATGGAACACTCAAATTGCGTCGAGATTCAATACATCTTCCTCCAGCCGACTTGTCTCCTATGGTCTGTTGCTGCCTCGGGCACCTTATGGTCGTTCTCCTGTGAGTCTAGATTTTCGAATCCGACGATAAAATGATAGTTAATTGTAACGTTCAGGGCCTCCTAATGACGATGGAACACTCAAATTGCGACGAGATTCAATACATCGTCCTCCAGCCGACTTGTCTGCAAGGGTCTATTGCTGCCTCGGGCACCTTATGGTCGTTCTCCTGTGAGTCTACATTTTCGAATCCGACGCATAAATGATAGTTAATTGTAACGTTCAGGGACTCCTAAAGACGATGGAACACTCGAATTGCGTCGAGAGTCAATTCATCGGCATTCAGCCGATTTGTCTCCAAGGGTCTGTTGCTGATGACGATGGAACACTCATTTTACGTCGCGATCCAATACATCGTCCTCCAACCGACTTGTCTCCAAGGGTCAATAGCTGCCACGGGCACCTTGTGAACGTTCTGCTGTGAGTCTAGATTTTCGAACCCGACGCAAAACTGATTGTTCATTGTAACGTTCAGGGCCACCTAATGACGATGGAACACTCAAATTGAGTCGAGATTCAATACATCGACCTCCAGCCGACTTGTCTCCAAGGGGATATTGCTGCCTAGGGCACCTTATGGTCGTTCTCCTGTGAGTCTAGATTTTCGAATCCGACGCATAAATGATAGTTAATTGTTACGTTCAGGGACTCCTAAAGACGATGGAACACCCAAATTTCGTCGAGGGTCAATACATCGACCTCCAGTAGACTTGTATCCAAGGGGATATTGCAGTCTCGTGCACCATATGATCCTTCTCCTGTTAGTAGATTTTCGAATCCGACGCTAAAATGATAGTAAACTGTAACGTTCAGGGCCTCCTATTGCCGATGGAACACTCAAATTGCGTCGAGATTCAATACATCGGCCTCCAGCCGACTTAACCCCAAGTTTCTATTGCTGCCTCGGGCACCTTATGGTCGTTCTCCTGTGAGTCTAGATTTTCGAATCCGACGCAAAAATGATAGTTAATTGTAACGTTCAGGGCCTTCTAATGACGATGGAACACTCAAATTGCGTCGAGATTCAATACATCGGCCTCCAGCCGACTTGTCTCCAAGGGGATATCGCTGTCTCGGGCACCACATGGTCCGTCTCCAGTGATTCTACGTTTTCGAATCCGACGCAAAAATGATAGTTAATTGTAACGTTTAGGGCCTCCTAATGACGATGGGACACTCAAATTGCGTCGAAATTCAATACATCGTCCTCCAGCCGACTTGTCTTCAAGGGGATATTGCTGTCTCGGGCACATTATGATCCTTCTCCTGTGAGTCTAGATTTTCGAATCCGACGCAAAAATTACAGTGAGTTGTAACGTTCAGCGCCTCCTAATGACGATAGAAGACTCAAATTGCGTCGAGATTCAATACATCGTCCTCCAGCCGATTTGTCTCCAAGGGGATATTGCTGCCTCGGGCACCAAATGGTCCATCTGCTGTGAGTCTAGATTTTCGAATCCGACGAGAAACTGATAGTTAATTGTAACATTCAGGGCCTCCTAATGACGATGGAACACTCAAATTGCGTCGCTTTCCAATACATCGTCCTCCGGCCGACTTGTCTCCAAGGGTCTTATGCTGCCTCGGGCACCTTATGGTCGTTCTCTTGTAAGTCTAGATTTTCGAATCCGACGCAAAAATGATAGTTAATTGTAACGTTCAGGGCCTCCTAATGACGATGGAACTCTCCAATTGCGTCGAGATTCAATACATCGTCCTCCAGCCGACTTGTCTCCAAGGGTCTATTGCTGCCTCGGGCACCTTATGGTCGTTATCCTGTGAGTCTAGATTTTCGAATCCGACGCAAAAATGATAGTGAATTGTAACGTTCAATGACGATAGAAGACTCAAATTGCGTCGAGATTCAATACATCGTCCTGCAGCCGATTTGTCTCCAAGGGGATATTGCTGCCTCGGGCATCAAATGGTCCGTCTGCTGTGAGTCTAGATTTTCGAATCCGACGAAAAACTGATAGTTAATTGTAACATTCAGAGCCTCCTAATGACAATGGAACACTCAAATTGCGTCGCGATCCAATACATCGTCCTCCAGCCGACTTGTCTCCAAGGGTCTTATGCTGCCTCGGGCACCTTATGGTCGTTCTCCTGTGAGTCTACATTTTCGAATCCGACGCATAAATGATAGTTAATTGTAACGTTCAGGGGCTCCTAAAGACGATGGAACACTCAAATTGCGTCGAGAGTCAATACATCGACCTCCAGCCGACTTGTATCCAAGGGGATATTGCAGTCTCGGGCACAATTTGATCCTTCTCCTGTGAGTCTATATTTTCGAATCCGACGCAAAAATGATAGTTAATTGTAACGTTCAGGGCCACCTAATGCCGATGGAACACTCAAAATGCGTCGAGATTCAATACATCGTCCTCCAGCCGACTTGTCTCCAAGGGTCTATTGCTGCCTCGGGCACCTTATGGTCGTTCTCCTGTGAGTCTAGATTTTCGAATCCGACGCAAAAATGATAGTTAATTGTAACTTTCAGGGCCTTGTAGTGACGATGGAACACTGAAATTGCGTCGAGATTCAATACATCGGCCTCCAGCCGACTTGTCTCCAAGGGTCTATTGCTGCCTCGGGCACCGTATTGTCGTTCTCCTGTGCGTCTAGATTTTAGAATCCGACGCAAAACTGATAGTTAAATGTAATGCTCTGGGCCTCTTAATGACGATGGAACTCTCAAATAGCGTCGAGAGTCAATACATCTTCCTCCAGCCGACTTGTCAACAAGGGGATATTGCTGCCTCGGGCTCCATGTGGTCCGTCTCCTGTGAGTCTAGATTTTCGAATCTGACGCGAAACTGATAGTTAATTGTAAAGTTCAGGGCCTCCTATTGGCGATGGAACACTCAAATTGCGTCGAGATTCAATACATCTTCCTCCAGCCGACTTGTCTCCTATGGTCTGTTGCTGCCTCGGGCACCTTATGGTCGTTCTCCTGTGAGTCTAGATTTTCGAATCCGACGATAAAATGATAGTTAATTGTAACGTTCAGGGCCTCCTAATGACGATGGAACACTCAAATTGCGACGAGATTCAATACATCGTCCTCCAGCCGACTTGTCTGCAAGGGTCTATTGCTGCCTCGGGCACCTTATGGTCGTTCTCCTGTGAGTCTACATTTTCGAATCCGACGCATAAATGATAGTTAATTGTAACGTTCAGGGACTCCTAAAGACGATGGAACACTCGAATTGCGTCGAGAGTCAATTCATCGGCATTCAGCCGATTTGTCTCCAAGGGTCTGTTGCTGCCTCGGGCACCGTATGGTCGTTCCCCTGTGAGTCAACATTTTAGAATCCGACGCAAAACTGATAGTTAAATGTTATGCTCAGGGCCTCTTAATGACGATGGAACACTCAAATTGCGTCGAGAGTCAATACATCTTCCTCCAGCCGTCTTGTCTACAAGGGGATATTGCTGCCTAGGGCTCCATGTGGTCCGTCTCCTGTGAGACTAGATTTTCGAATCCGACGCGAAACTGATAGTTAATTGTAAGGTTCAGGGCCTCCTAATGACGATGGAACACTCAAATTGCGTCGAGATTCAATACATCGGCCTCCAGCCGACTTGTCTCCAAGGGGATATCGCTGTCTCGGTCACCACATGGTCCGTCTCCAGTGATTCTACGTTTTCGAATCCGACGCAAAACTCATAGTTAATTGTAACGCTCAGGGCCTCCTATTGGCGATGGAACACTCAAATTGCGTCGAGATTCAATACATCGACCTCCAGCCGACTTGTCTCCAAGGGGATATTGCTGCATCGGGCACCTTATGGTCGTTCTCCTGTGAGTTTAGGTTTTCGAATCCGTCGAAAAACTGATAGTTAATTGTAACATTCAGGGCGTCCTAATGACGATGGAACACTCATTTTACGTCGCGATCCAATACATCGTCCTCCAACCGACTTGTCTCCAAGGGTCAATAGCTGCCACGGGCACCTTGTGATCGTTCTGCTGTGAGTCTAGATTTTCGAACCCGACGCAAAACTGATTGTTAATTGTAACGTTCAGGGCCACCTAATGACGATGGAACACTCAAATTGAGTCGAGATTCAATACATCGACCTCCAGCCGACTTGTCTCCAAGGGGATATTGCTGCCTAGGGCACCTTATGGTCGTTCTCCTGTGAGTCTAGATTTTCGAATCCGACGCATAAATGATAGTTAATTGTTACGTTCAGGGACTCCTAAAGACGATGGAACACTCAAATTTCGTCGAGGGTCAATACATCGACCTCCAGTAGACTTGTATCCAAGGGGATATTGCAGTCTCGTGCACCATATGATCCTTCTCCTGTTAGTAGATTTTCGAATCCGACGCTAAAATGATAGTTAACTGTAACGTTCAGGGCCTCCTATTGCCGATGGAACACTCAAATTGCGTCGAGATTCAATACATCGGCCTCCAGCCGACTTAACCCCAAGGGTCTATTGCTGCCTCGGGCACCTTATGGTCGTTCTCCTGTGAGTCTAGATTTTCGAATCCGACGCAAAAATGATAGTTAATTGTAACGTTCAGGGCCTTCTAATGACGATGGAACACTCAAATGGCGTTGAGATTCAATACATCGTCCTCCAGCCGACTTGTCTCCAAGGGGATATCGCTGCCTCGTGCACCACATGGTCCTACTCCGGTGATTCTATGTTTTCGAATCCGACGCAAAACTGCTGGTTAATTGTAACTTTCAGGGCCTCCTAAAGACGATGGAGCACTCAAATTGCGTCGCGATCCAATACATCGTCCTCCAGCCGACTTGTCTCCAAGAGTCCAATGCTGCCACGGGCACCTTATGGTCGTTCTCTTGTAAGTTTAGATTTTCGTATCCGACGCAAAAATGATAGTTAATTGTAACGTTCAGGGCCTCCTAATGACGATGGGACACTCAAATTGCGTCGAGATTCAATACATCGTCCTCCAGCGTACTGGTCTCCAAGGGGATATTGCTGCCTCGGGCACCTTATTGTCCGTCTGCAGTGAGTCTAGATTTTCGAATCCGACGAAGAACTGATGGTTAATTGTAACATTTAGGGCCTCAAAATGACGATGGAACACACAATTTGCGTCGAGATTCAATACATCGGCCTCCAGCCGACTTGTCTCCAAGGGGATATCGCTGCCTCGGGCACCACATGGTCCGTCACCGGTGATTCTACGTTTTCGAATTCGACGCAAAACTCATAGTTAATTGTAACGTTCAGGGCCTCCTATTGGCGATGGAACACTCAAATTGCGTCGAGATTCAATACATCGACCTCCAGCCGACTTGTCTCCAAGGGGATATTGCTGCCTCGGGCACTTTATGGTCGTTCTCTTGTGAGTTTAGATTTTCGAATCTGACGAAAAACTGATAGTTGATTGTAACATTCAGGGCCTCCTAATGACGATGGAACACTCATTTTGCGTCGCGATCCAATACATCGTCCTCCATCCGACTTGTCTCCAAGGGTCAATAGCTGCCACGGGCACCTTGTAATCGTTCTGCTGTGAGTCTAGATTTTCGAACCCGACGCAAAACTGATTGTTAATTGTAACGTTCAGGGCCACCTAATGACGATGGAACACTCAAATTGAGTCGAAATTCAATACATCGACCTCCAGCCGACTTGTCTCCAAGGGGATATTGCTGCCTCGGGCTCCATGTGGTCCGTCTCCTGTGAGTCTAGATTTTCGAATCCAACGCGAAACTGATATTTAATTGTAACGTTCAGGGCCTTGTAATGACGATGGAACACTCAAATTGCGTCGAGATTTAATACATCGGCCTCCAGCCGACTTGTCTCCAAGGTTCTGTTGCTGCCTCGGGCACCTTATGGTCGTTCTCCTGTGAGTTTAGATTATCGAATCCGACGCAAAAATGATAGTTAATTGCAACGTTTAGGGCCTCCTAATGACGATGGGACACTCAAATTGCGTCGAAATTCAATACATCGTCCTCCAGCCGACTTGTCTTCAAGGGGATATTGCTGTCTCGGGCACATTATGATCCTTCTCCTGTGAGTCTAGATTTTCGAATCCGACGCAAAAATTACAGTGAGTTGTAACGTTCAGCGCCTCCTAATGACGATAGAAGACTCAAATTGCGTCGAGATTCAATACATCGTCCTCCAGCCGATTTGTCTCCAAGGGGATATTGCTGCCTCGGGCACCAAATGGTCCATCTGCTGTGAGTCTAGATTTTCGAATCCGACGAAAAACTGATAGTTAATTGTAACATTCAGGGCCTCCTAATGACGATGGAACACTCAAATTGCGTCGCTTTCCAATACATCGTCCTCCAGCCGACTTGTCTCCAAGGGTCTAATGCTGCCTCGGGCACCTTATGGTCGTTCTCTTGTAAGTCTAGATTTTCGAATCCGACTCAAAAATGATAGTTAATTGTAACGTTCAGGGCCTCCTAATGACGATGGAACTCTCAAATTGCGTCGAGATTCAATACATCGTCCTCCAGCCGACTTGTCTCCAAGGGTCTATTGCTGCCTCGGGCACCTTATGGTCGTTCTCCTGTCAGTCTAGATTTTCGAATCCGACGCAAAAATGATAGTGAATAGTAACGTTCAGCGCCTCCTAATGACGACAGAAGACTCAAATTGCGTCGAGATTCAATACATCGTCCTGCAGCCGATTTGTCTCCAAGGGGATATTGCTGCCTCGGGCATCAAATGTTCCGTCTGCTGTGAGTCTAGATTTTCGAATCCGACGAAAAACTGATAGTTAATTGTAACATTCAGAGCCTCCTAATGCCGATGGAACACTCAAAATGCGTCGAGATTCAATACTTCGTCCCCAGCCGACTTGTCTCCAAGGGTCTATTGCTGCCTCGGGCACCTTATGGTCGTTCGCCTGTGAGTCTAGATTTTCGAATCCGACGCAAAAATGATAGTTAATTGTAACGTTCAGGGCCTTGTAATGACGATGGAACACTGAAATTGCGTCGAGATTCAATACATCGGCCTCCAGCCGACTTGTCTCCAAGGGTCTGTTGCTGCCTCGGGCACCTTATGGTCGTTCTCCTGTGAGTTTAGATTATCGAATCCGACGCAAAAATGATAGTTAATTGTAACGTTTAGGGCCTCCTAATGACGATGGGACACTCAAATTGCGTCGAGATACAATACATCGTCCTCCAGCCGACTTGTCTGCAAGGGGATATTGCTGTCTCGGGCACAATATGATTCTTCTCCTGTGAGTCTAGATTTTCGAATCCGACGCAAAAATAATAGTGAATTGTAACGTTCAGCGCCCTCTAATGACGATAGAAGACTCAAATTGCGTCGAGTTTCAATACATCGTCCTCCAGCCGATTTGCCTCCAAGGGGATATTGCTGCCTCGGGCACCAAATGGTCCGTCTGCTGTGAGTCTAGATTTTCGAATCCGACGAAAAACTGATAGTTAATTGTAACATTCAGGGCCTCCTAATGACGATGGAACACTCATTTTGCGTCGCGATCCAATACATCGTCCTCCATCCGACTTGTCTCCAAGGGTCTATAGCTGCCACGGGCACCTTGTAATCGTTCTGCTGTGAGTCTAGATTTTCGAACCCGACGCAAAACTGATTGTTAATTGTAACGTTCAGGGCCACCTAATGACGATGGAACACTCAAATTGAGTCGAAATTCAATACATCGACCTCCAGCCGACTTGTCTCCAAGGGGATATTGCTGCCTCGGGCTCCATTTGGTCCGTCTCCTGTGAGTCTAGATTTTCGAATCTGACGCGAAACTGATAGTTAATTGTAAGGTTCAGGGCCTCCTAATGACGATGGAACACTCAAATTGCGTCGAGATTCAATACATCGACCTCCAGCCGACTTGTCTCCAAGGGTCTATTGCTGCCTCGGGCACCTTATGGTCGTTCTCCTGTGTGTCTAGATTTTCAAATCCGACGCAAAAATGATAGTTAATTGTAACGTTCAGGGCCTCTTAATGCCGATGGAACACTCAAATTGCGTCGAGATTCAGTACATCGGCCTCCAGCCGACTTGTCTCCAAGGGTCTATTGTTGCCTCCGGCGCCTTATGGTCGTTCTCCTGTGAGTCTAGATTTTCGAATCCGACGCAAAAATGATAGTTAATTGTAACGTTCAGGGCCTCCTATTGGCGATGGAACACTCAAATTGCGTCGAGATTCAATACATCTTCCTCCAGCCGACTTGTCTCCTATGGTCTGTTGCTGCCTCGGGCACCTTATGGTCGTTCTCCTGTGAGTCTAGATTTTCGAATCCGACGATAAAATGACAGTTAATTGTAACGTTCAGGGCCACCTAATGACGATGGAACACTCAAATTGCGACGAGATTCAATACATCGTCCTCTAGCCGACGTCTGCAAGGGTCTATTGCTGCCTCGGGCACCTTATTGTCGTTCTCCTGTGAGTCTACATTTTCGAATCCGACGCATATATGATAGTTAATTGTAACGTTCAGGGACTCCTAAAGACGATGGAACACTCGAATTGCGTCGAGAGTCAATACATCGGCCTCCAGCCGACTTGTCTCCAAGGGTCTATTGCTGCCTCGGGCACCTTGTGGTCGTTCTCCTGTGAGTCTACATTTTCGAATCCGACGCAAAAATGATAGTTAATTGTAACGTTCAGGGTCTTGTAATGACGATGGAACACTCAAATTGTGTCGAGATTCAATACATCGGCCTTCAGCCGACTTGTCTCCAAGGGTCTGTTGCTGCCTCGGGCACCTTATGGTCGTTCTCCTGTGAGTCTAGATTTTCGAATCCGACGCAAAAATGATAGTTAATTGTAACGATCAGGGCCTCCTAATGACGATGGAACACTCAAATTGCGACGAGATTCAATACATCGTCCTCCAGCCGACTTGTCTCCAAGGGTCTATTGCTGCCTCGGGCACCAAATGGTCGTTCTCCTGTGAGTCTAGATTTTCGAATCCGACGCAAAACTCATAGTTAATTGTAACGTTCAGGTCCTCCTATTGGCGATGGAACACTCAAATTGCGTCGAGATTCGTTACATCGACCTCCAGCCGACTTGTCTCGAAGGGTCTATTGCTGCCTCGGGCACCTTATGGTCGTTCTCCTGTGAGTCTAGATTTTCCAATCCGACGTAAAAAGGATAGTTAATTGTAACGTTCAGGGCCTTGTAATGACGATGGAGCACCCAAATTGCGTCGAGATTCAATACATCGGCCTCCAGCAGACTTGTCTCCAAGGGTCTATTGCTGCCTCGGGCACCTTATGGTCGTTCTCCAGTGATTTTAGATTATCGAATCCGACGCAAAAATGATAGTTAATTGTAACGTTTAGGGCCTCCTATTGACGATAGAACACTCAAATTCCGTCGAGATTCAATACATCGGCCTCCAGCCGACTTGTCTAGAAGGGTCTGTTGCTGCCTCGGGCACCTTATGGTCGTTCTCCTGTGAGTCTAGATTTTCGAATCCGACGCAAAACTCATAGTTAATTGTAACGTTCAGGGCCTCCTAATGACGATGGAACACTCAAATTGCGTCAAGAATCAATACATCGGTTTCCAGCCGACTTGTCTCCAAGGGTCTATTGCTGCCTCGGGCACCTTATGGTCGTTCTCCTGTGAGTCTAGATTTTCGAATCCGACGCAAAAATGATAGTTAATTTTAAAGTTAAGGGACTCCTAAAGACGATGGAACACTCAAATTGCGTCGAGAGCCAATACATCGACCTCCAGTCGACTTGTATCCAAGGGGATATTGCAGTCTCGGGCACAATATGATCCTTCTCCTGTGAGTCAAGATTTTCGAATCCGACGCAAAAATGATAGTGAATTGTAACGTTCAGCGCCTCCTAATGACGATAGAAGACTCAAATTGCGTCGAGATTCAATACATCGTCCTCCAGCGGATTTGTCTCCAAGGGGATATTGCTGCCTCGGGCACCAAATGGTCCGTCTGCTGTGAGTCTAGATTTTCGAAACCGACGAAAAACTGATAGTTAATTGTAACACTCAGGGCCTCCTAATGACGATGGGACACTCAAATTGCGTCGCGATCCAATACATCGTCCTCCAGCCGACTTGTCTCCAAGGGTCTAATGCTGCCTCGGGCACCTTATGGTCGTTCTCCTGTGAGTCTAGATTTTCGAATCCGACGCATATATGATAGTTAATTGTAACGTTCAGGGACTCCTAAAGACGATGGAACACTCAAATTACGTCGAGAGTCAATACATCGACCTCCAGTCACTTTTATCCAAGGGGATATTGCAGTCTCGGGCACAATATGATCCTTCTCCTGTGAGTCTAGATTTTCGAATCCGACGCAAAAATGATAGTTAATTGTAACGTTCAGGGCCTCCTAATGACGATGGAACACTCATTTTGCGTCGCGATCCAATACATCGTTCTCCAACCGACTTGTCTCCAAGGGTCAATAGCTGCCACGGGCACCTTGTGATCGTTCTGCTGTGAGTCTAGATTTTCGAACCCGACGCAAAACTGATTGTTAATTGTAACGTTCAGGGCCACCTGATGACGATGGAACACTCAAATTGAGTCGAGATTCAATACATCGACCTCCAGCCGACTTGTCTCCAAGGGGATATTGCTGCCTCGGGCTCGATGTGGTCCGTCTCCTGTGAGTCAAGATTTTCGAATCCGACGAGAAACTGATAGTTAATTGTAACGTTCAGGGCCTCCTGATGACGATGGAACACTCAAATTGCGTCGAGATTTAATACATCGGCCTCCAGCCGACTTGACTCCAAGGGGATATTGCTGTCTCGGGCACAATATGATCCTTCTCCTGTGAGTCTAGATTTTCGAATCCGACGCAGAAATGATAGTGAATTGTCACGTTCGGCGCCTCCTAATGACGATAGAAGACTCAAATTGCGTCGAGATTCAATACATCGTCCTCCAGCCGATTTGTCTCCAAGGGTATATTGCTGCCTCGGGCACCAAATGGTCCGTCTGCTGTGAGTCTAGATTTTCGAATCCGACGAAAAACTGATAGTTAATTGTAATATTCAGTGCCTCCTAATGACGATGGAACACTCAAATTGCGTCGCGATCCAATACATCGTCCTCCAGCCGACTAGTCTCCAAGGGTCTAATGCTGCCTCGGGCACCTTATGGTCGTTCTCCTGTGAGTCTAGATTTTCGAATCCAACGCAAAAATGATAGTTAATTGTAACGTTCAGGGCCTTCTAATGACGATGGAACACTCATTTTGCGTCGCGATCCAATACATCGTCCTCCAACCGACTTGTCTCCAAGGGTCAATAGCTGCCACGGGCACCTTGTGATCGTTATGCTGTGAGTCTAGATTTTCGAACCCGACGCAAAACTGATAGTTAATTGTAACGTTCAGGGCCACCTAATGACGATGGAACACTCAAATTGAGTCGAGAATCAATACATCGACCTCCAGCCGACTTGTCTCCAAGGGGATATTGCGGCATCGGGCACCTAATGATCGTTCTCCTGAGAGTTTAGATTTTCGAATCCGACGAAAAACTGATAGTTAATTGTAACATTCAGGGCCTCCTAATGACGATGGAACACTCATTTTGCGTCGCGATCCAATACATCGTCCTCCAACCGACTTGTCTCCAAGGGTCAATAGCTGCCACGGGCACCTTGTGATCGTTATGCTGTGAGTCTAGATTTTCGAACCCGACGCAAAACTGATTGTTAATTGTAACGGTCAGGGCCACCTAATGACGATGGAACACTCAAATTGCGTCGAGATTCAATACATCGGCCTCCAGCCAACTTGTCTCCAAGGGTCTATTGCCGCCCTGGGCACCTTATGGTCATTCTCCTGTGAATCTAGAATTTCGAATCCGACGCAAGAATGATAGTTAATTGTAACGTTCAGGGCCTTCTAATGACGATGGGACACTCAAATTGCGTCGAGATTCTATACATCGTCCTCCAGCCGACTTGTCTCCAAGGGGATATCGCTGCCTCGGGCACCACATGGTCCTTCTCCGGTGATTCTACGTTTTAGAATCCGACGCAAAACTGCTAGTTAATTTTAACGTTCAAGGCCTCCTATAGACGATGGAGCACTCAAATTGCGTCGCGATTCAATACATCGTCATCCAGCGGACTGGTCTCCAAGCGGATATTGCTGCCTCGGGCACCTTATGGTCCGTCTCCAGTGAGTCTAGATTTTCGAATCCGATGACGAACTGATGGTTAATTGTAACATTCAGGGCCTCCTAATGACGATGGAACACTCAAATTGCGTCGAGATTCAATACATCGGCCTCCAGCCGACTTGTCTCCAAGGGATATCGCTGCCTCGGGCACCACATGGTCCGTCTCCGGTGATTCTACGTTTTCGACTCCGACGCAAACCTCATAGTTAATATTAACGTTCAGGGCCTCCTATTGGCGATGGAACACTCAAATTGCGTCGAGATTCAATACATCGACCTCCAGCCGACTTGTCTCCAAGGGGATATTGCTGCCTCGGGCTCCATGTGGTCCGTCTCCTGTGAGTCTAGATTTTCGAATCCGACGCGAAACTGATAGTTAATTGTAACGTTCAGGGCTTTGTAATGACGATGGAACACTCAAATTGCGTCGGGATTCAATACATCGGCCTCCAGCCGACTTGTCTCCAAGGGTCTGTTGCTGCCTCGGGCACCTTATGGTCGTTCTCCTGTGAGTTTAGATTATCGAATCCGACGCAAAAATGATAGTTAATTGTAACGTTTAGGGCCTCCTAATGACGATGGGACACTCAAATTGCGTAGTGATTCAATACATCGTCCTCCAGCCGACTTGTCTCCAAGGGGATATTGCTGTTACGGGCACAATATGATCCTTCTCCTGTGAGTCTAGATTTTCGAATCCGACGCAAAAATGATAGTGAATTGTAACGTTCAGTGCCTCCTAATGACGATAGAAGACTCAAATTTCGTCGAGATTCAATACATCGTCCTCCAGCCGATTTGTCTCCAAGGGGATATTGCTGCCTCGGGCACCAAATGGTCCGTCTGCTGTGAGTCTAGATTTTCGAATCCGATGAAAAACTGATAGTTAATTGTAACATTCCGGGCCTCCTAATGACGATGGAACACTCAAATTGCGTCGCGATCCAATACATCGTCCTCCAGCCGACTTGTCTCCAAGGGTCTAATGCAGCCTCGGGCACCTCATGGTCGTTCTCTTGTAAGTCTAGATTTTCGAATCCGACGAAAAAATGATAGTTAATTGTAACGTTTAAGGCCTCCTAATGACGATGGAACTCTCAAATTGCGTCGAGATTCAATACATCGACCTCCAGCCGAGTTGACTCCAAGGGGATATTGCTGCCTCGGGCACCATGTGGTCCGTCTCCTGTGAGTCTAGATTTTCGAATCCGAGGCGAAACCGATAGTTAATTGTAACGTTCAGGGCCTCCTGATGACGATGGAACACTCAAATTGCGTACAGATTCAATACATCGGCCTCCAGCCGACTTGTCTCCATGGGGATATCGCTGCCTCGGGCACCACATGGTCCGTCTCCGGTGATTCTACGTTTTCGAATCCGACGCAAAACTCATAGTTAATTAAAACGTTCAGTGCCTCCTATTGGCGATGGAACACTCAAATTGCTTCGAGATTCAATACATCGACCTCCAGTCGACTTGTCTCCAAGGGTCTATTGCTGCCTCGGGCACCTTATGGTCGTTCTCCTGTGAGTCTAGATTTTCGAATCCGACGCAAAAATGATAGTTAATTGTAACGTTCAGGGCCTTGTAACGACGATGGAACACTCAAATTGCGTCGAGATTCAATACATCGGCCTCCAGCCGACTTGTCTCCAAGGGTCTGTTGCTGCCTCGGGCACCTTATGGTCGTTCTCCTGTGAGTTTAGATTATCGAATCCGACGCAAAAATGATAGTTAATTGTAACGTTTAGGGCCTCCTAATGACGATGGAACTCTCAAATTGCGTCGAGATTCAATACGTCGGCCTCCAGCCGACTTGTCTCCAAGGGTCTGTTGCTGCCTCGGGCACCTTATGGTCGTTCTCCTGTGAGTTTAGATCATCGAATCCGACGCAAAAACGATAGTTAATTGTAACGTTTAGGGCCTTCTAATGACGATGGAACACTCAAATTGCGTCGAGATTCAATACATCGGCCTCCAGCCGACTTGTCTCCAAGGGTCTATTGCTGCCTCGGGCACCTTATGGTCGTTCTCCTGTGAGTCTAGATTTTCGAATCCGACGCAAAACTCATAGTTAATTGTAACGTTCAGTGCCTCCTAATGACGATGGAACACTCAAATTGCGTCAAGAATCAATACATCGGTTTCCAGCCGACTTGTCTCCAAGGGTCTATTGCTGCCTCGGGCACCTTATGGTCGTTATCCTGTGAGTCTAGATTTTCGAATCCGACGCATAAATGATAGTTAATTGTAACGTTCAGGGACTCCTAAAGACGATGGCGCACTCAAATTGCGTCGCGATCCAATACATCGTCCTCCAAACGACTTGTCTCCAAGGGCCAATAGCTGCCACGGGCACCTTGTGATCGTTCTGCTGTGAGTCTAGATTTTCGAACCCGACGCAAAACTGATAGTTAATTGTAATATTCAGTGCCTCCTAATGACGATGAAACACTCAAATTGCGTCGCGATCCAATACATCGTCCTCCAGCCGACTTGTCTCCAAGGGTCTAATGCTGCCTCGGGCACCTTGTGGTCGTTCTCTTGTAAGTCTAGATTTACGAATCCGACGCCAAAATGATAGTTAATTGTAACGTTCAGAGCCTCCTAATGACGATGGAACTCTCAAATTGCGTCGAGATTCAATACATCGTCCTCCAGCCGACTTGTCTCCAAGGGTCTATTGCTGCCTCGGGCACCTTATGGTCGTTCTCCTGTGAGTCTAGATTTTCGAATCCGACGCAAAAATGATAGTTAATTGCAACGTTCAGGGCCTTCTAATGACGATGGAACACTCAAATTGCGTCGAGATTCAATACATCGGCCTCCAGCCGGCTTGTCTCCATGGGGATATCGCTGCCTCGGGCACCACATGGTCCGTCTCCGGTGATTCTACGTTTTCGAATCCGACGCAAAACTCATAGTTAATTGTAACGTTCAGGGCCTCCTATTGGCGATGGAACACTCAAATTGCTTCGAGATTCAATACATCGACCTCCAGCCGAGTTGTCTCCACGGGTCTATTGCTGCCTCGGGCACCTTATGGTCGTTCTCCTGTGAGTCTAGATTTTCGAATCCGACGCAAAAATGATAGTTAATTGTAACGTTCAGGGACTTGTAATGACGATGGAACACTCAAATTGCGTCGAGATTCAATACATCGGCCTCCAGCCGACTTGTCTCCAAGGGTCTGTCGCTGCCTCGGGCACCTTATGGTCGTTCTCCTGTGAGTTTAGATTATCGAATCCGACGCAAAAATGATAGTTAATTGTAACGTACAGGGACTCCTAAAGACGATGGAACACTCAAATTGCGTCGATATTCAATACATCGGCCTCCAGTCGATTTGTCTCCAAGGGG
This sequence comes from Schistocerca serialis cubense, assembly GCF_023864345.2. NCBI lineage: Eukaryota > Metazoa > Arthropoda > Insecta > Orthoptera > Acrididae > Schistocerca > Schistocerca serialis. The sequence goes on from NC_064647.1 coordinate 8,368,210, forward strand.
TATATTGCTGTCTCGAGCACCGTATGAACTTCTCCTGTTAGTAGATTTTCGAATCCGACGCTAAAATGATTGTTAACTGTAACGTTCAGGGCCTCCTAATGCCGATGGAACACTCAAATTGCGTCGAGATTCAATACATCGGCCTCCAGCCGACTTGTATCCAAGGGTCTGTTGCTGCCTCGGGCACCTTATGGTCGTTCTCCTGTGAGTTTAGATTATCGAATCCGACGCAAAAATGATAGTTAATTGTAACGTTTAGGGCCTCCTAATGACGATGGGACACTCAAATTGCGTCGAGATTTAATACATCGTCCTCCAGCCGACTTGTCTCCATGGGTATATTACTGCCTCCGGCCTCTTATGTTCGCTCTCATGTGAGTCTAGATTTTCTAATCCGACGCGAAACTGATTGTTAATTTTAACGTTCAGGGCTTCCTAATGACGATGGAACACTCAAATTGCCTCGAGATTCAGTACATCGGCATTCAGCCGATTTGTCTCCAAGGGTCTATTGCTGCCTCGGGCACCGTATGGTCGTCCCCTGTGAGTCAACATTTTAGAATCCGACGCAAAACTAATAGTTAAATGTAATGCTCAGGGCCTCTTAATGACGATGGAACACTCAAATTGAGTCGAGAGTCAATACATCTTCCTCCAGCCGACTTGTCTACAAGGGGATATTGCTGCCTCTGGCTCCATGTGGTCCGTCTCCTGTGAGTCTAGATTTTCGAATCCGACGCGAAACTGATAGTTAATTGTAAGGTTCAGGTCCTCCTAATGACGATGGAACACTCAAATTGCGTCGAGATTCAATACATCGGCCTCCAGCGGACTTGTCTCCAAGATGATATTGCTGTCTCGGGCACCATATGATCCTTCTCCTGTGAGTCTAGATTTTCGAATCCGACGCAAAAATGATAGTTAATTGTAACGTTCATGGCCTTCTAATGACGTTGGAACACTCAAAGTGCGTCGAGATTCAATACATCGGCCTCCAGCCGACTTATCTCCAAGGGGATATCGCTGCCTCGGGTACCACATGGTCCGTCTCCGGTGATTCTACGTTTTCGAATCCGACGCAAAACTCATAGTTAATTGTAACGTTCAGGGCCTGCTATTAACGATGGAACACTCAAATTGCGTCGAGAATCAATACATCGACCTCCAGCCGACTTGTCTCGAAGGGTCCAATGCTGCCTCGGGCACCTTATGGCCGTTCTCCTGTGAGTTTAGATAATCGAATCCGACGCAAAAATGATAGTTAATTGTAACGTTTAGGGCCTCCTAATGACGATGGGACACTCAAATTCCGTCGAGATTCAATACATCTTCCTCCAGCCGACTTGTCTACAAGGGGGTATTGCTGCCTCGGGCTCCATGTGGTCCGTCTCCTGTGAGACTAGATTTTCGAATCCGACGCGAAACTGATAGTTAATTGTAAGGTTCAGGGCCTCCTAATGACGATGGAACACTCAAATTGCGTCGAGATTCAATACATCGGCCTCCAGCCGACTTGTCTCCAAGGGTCTGTTGCTGCCTCGGGCACCACATGGTCCTTCTCCTGTGAGTCTAGATTTTCGAATCCGACGCAAAAATGATATTGAATTGTAACGTTCAGGACCTCCTAATGACGATGGAACACTCAAATTGCGTCAAGAATCAACACATCGGTTTCCAGCCGACTTGTCTCCAAGGGTCTATTGCTGCCTCGGGCAATTTATGGTCGTTCTCCTGTGAGTCTTGATTTTCGAATCCGACGCATAAATGATAGTTTATTGTAACGTTCAGGGACTCCTAAAGACGATGGAACACTCAAATTGCGTCGAGAGTCAATACATCGGCCTGCAGCCGACTTGTCTCCAAGGGTCTAATGCTGCCTCGGGCACCTTATGGTCGTTCTCCTGTGAGTTTAGATTATCGAATCCGACGCAAAAATGATAGTTAATTGTAACGTTTAGGGCCTCCAAATGACAATGGAGCACTCAAATTGCGTCGCGATTCAATACATCGTCCTCCAGCGGACTGGTCTCCAAGGGTCAATGGCTGCCACGGGCACCTTGTGATCGTTCTGCTGTGAGTCTAGATATTCGAACCCGACGCAAAACTGATTAATTGTAACGTTCAGGGCCACCTAATGACGATGGTACACTCAAATTGAGTCGAGATTCAATACGTCGACCTCCAGCCGACTTGTCTCCAACGGTTAATAGCTGCCACGGGCACCTTGTGATCGTTCTGCTGTGAGTCTAGATTTTCGAATCCGACGCAAAAATGATAGTTAATTGTAACGTTCAGGGCCTTGTAATGACGATGGAACACTCAAATTGCGTCGAAATTCAATTCATCGGCATTCAGCCGATTTGTCTCCAAGGGTCTATTGCTGCCTCGGGCACCGTATGGTCGTTCCCCTGTGAGTCAACATTTTAGAATCCGACGCAAAACTGATAGTTAAATGTAATGCTCAGGGCCTCTTAATGACGATGGAACACTCAAATTGCGTCGCGATTCAATACATCGGCCTCCAGCGGACTTGTCTCCAAGGGGATATTGCTGTCTCGGGCACCATATGATCCTTCTCCTGTGAGTCTAGATTTTCGAATCCGACGCAAAAATGATAGTGAATAGTAACGCTCAGCGCCTCCTGATGACGATAGAACTCTCAATTTGCGTCGAGATTCAATACATCGTCCTCCAGCTGATTTGTCTCCAAGGGGATATTGCTGCCTCGGGCACCAAATGGTCCGTCTCCTGTGAGTGTGGATTTTTGAATCCGACGCGAAACTGATAGTTAATTGTAACGTTCAGGGCCTCCAAATGACGATGGAACACTCAAATTGCGTCGCGATTCAATAGATCGTCCTCCAGCGGACTGGTCTCCAAGGGGATATTGCTGCATCGGGCAGCTTATGGTCCGTCTCCAGTGAGTCTAGATTTTCGAATCCGACGAAAAACTGAAAGTTAATTGTAACATTCAGGGCCTCCTAATGACGATGGAACACTCTTTTTGCGTCGCGATCCAATACATCGTCCTCCAGCCGACTTGTCTCCAAGGGTCTATTGCTGCCTCGGGCACCTTATGATCGTTCTGTGAGTCTAGATTTTCGAACCCGACGCAAAACTGATAGTTAACTGTAACCTAATGTCGATGGAACACTCAAATTGCGTCGAGATCAATACATCGTCCTCCAGCCGATTTGTCTCCAAGGGGATATTGCTGCCTCGATCACCAAATGGTCCGTCTCCTGTGAGTTTAGAATTTTGCATCCGACGCGAAACTGATAGTTAATTGCAACGTTCAGGGCCTCCTAATGACGATAGAACACTCAAATTGCGTCGAGATTCAATACATCGTACTCCAGCCGATTTGTCTCCAAGGGGTTATTGCTGCCTCGGGCACCAAATGGTCCGTCTCCTGTGAGTCTAGATTTACGAATCCGAAGTAAAAATGATAGTGAATTATACCGTTGAGGGCCTCCTAATGACGATGGAGCACTCAAATTGCGTCGCGATTCAATACATCGTCATCCAGCGGACTGGTCTCCAAGAGGATATTGCTGCCTCAGGCACCGTATGAACTTCTCCTGTGAGTAGATTTTCGAATCCGACACTAAAATGATTTTTAATTGTAACGTTCAGGGCCTCCTAATGACGATGGAACATTCAAATTGCGACAAGAGTCAATACATCGGTTTGCAGCCGACTTGTCTCCAAGGGTCTATTGCTGCCTCGAGCACCTTATGGTCGTTCTCCTGTGAGTCTAGATTTTCGAATCCGACGCAAAAATGATAGTTATTTGTAACGTTCACGGCCTTGTAATGACGATGGAACACTCAAATTGCGTCCAGATTCAATACATCGGCCTCCAGCTGACTTGTCTCCAAGGGTCTGTTGCTGCCTCGGTTACCTTATGGTCGGTCTCCTGTGAGTTTGGATTATCGAATCCGACGCGAAAATGACAGTTTATTGTAACGTTTAGGGCCTCCTAATGACGATGGGACACTCAAATTGCGTCGAGATTCAATACATCGTCCTCCAGCTGACTTGTATCCCTGGGGATATTACTGCCTCCGGCCTCTTATGTTCGCTCTCATGTGAGTCTAGATTTTCGAATCCGACGCGAAACTGATAGTTAATTGTAACGTTAAGGGGTTCCTAATGACGATGGAACACTCAAATTGCCTCGACATTCAATACATCGGCATTCAGCCCATTTGTCTCCAAGGGTCTATTGCTGCCTCGGGCACCGTATGGTCGTTCCCCTGTGAGTCAACATTTTAGAATCCGACGCAAAACTGATAGTTAAATGTAATGCTCAGGGCCTCTTAATGACGATGGAACACTCAAATTGCGTCGAGAGTCAATACATCTTCCTCCAGCCGACGTGTCTACAAGGGGATATTGCTGCCTCGGGCTCCATGTGGTCCTTCTCCAGTGAGTCTAGATTTTCGAATCCGACGCAAAAATGATAGTGAATAGTAACGCTCAGCGCCTCCTGATGACGATAGAACTCTCAAATTGCGTCGAGATTCAATACATCGTCCTCCAGCTGATTTGTCTCCAAGGGGATATTGCTGCCTCGGGCACCAAATGGACCGTCTCCTGTGAGTGTGGATTTTTGAATCCGACGCGAAACTGATAGTTAATTGTAACGTTCAGGGCCTCCAAATGACGATGGAGCACTCAAATTGCGTCGCGATTCAATAGATCGTCCTCCAGCGGACTGGTCTCCACGGGGATATTGCTGCATCGGGCACCTTATGGTCCGTCTCCAGTGAGTCTAGATTTTCGAATACGACGAAAAACTGATAGTTAATTGTAACATTCAGGGCCTCGTAATGACGATGGAACACTCTTTTTGCGTCGCGATCCTATACATCGTCCTCCAGCCGACTTGGCTCCAAGGGTCTATTGCTGCCTCGGGCACCTTATGATCGTTCTCCTGTGAGTCTAGATTTTCGAACCCGACGCAAAACTGATAGTTAATTGTAACCTAATGTCGATGGAACACTCAAATTGCGTCGAGATCAATACATCGTCCTCCAGCCGATTTGTCTCCAAGGGGATATTGCTGCCTCGATCACCAAATGGTCCGTCTCCTGTGAGTTTAGATTTTTGAATCCGACGCGAAACTGATAGTTAATTGCAACGTTCAGGGCCTCCTAATGACGATAGAACACTCAAATTGCGTCGAGATTCAATACATCGTACTCCAGCCGATTTGTGTCCAAGGGGTTATTGCTGCCTCGGGCACCAAATGGTCCGTCTCCTGTGAGTCTAGATTTACGAATCCGAAGCAAAAATGATAGTGAATTATACCGTTGAGCACCTCCTAATGACGATGGAGCACTCTAATTGCGTCGCGATTCAATACATCGTCATCCAGCGGACTGGTCTCCAAGGGGATATTGCTGCCTCGGGCACCTTATGGTCCGTCTCCAGTGAGACTAGATTTTCGAATCCGACGCAAAAATGATAGTTAATTGTAACGTTCAGGGCCTTCTAATGACGATGGAACACTCAAATTGCGCCGAGATTCAATACATCGGCCTCCAGCCGACTTGTCTCCAAGGGGATATCGCTGCCTCGGGCACCATATGGTCCTTCTCCTGTGAGTCTAGATTTTCGAATCCGACGCAAAAATGATAGTGAATAGTAACGTTCAGCGCCTCCTGATGACGATAGAACTCTCAAATGGCGTCGAGATTCAATACATCGTCCTCCAGCTGATTTGTCTCCAAGGCGATATTGCTGCCTCGGGCACCAAATGGTCCGTCTCCTGTGAGTCTGGATTTTTTAATTCCGACGCGAAACTGATAGTTAATTGTAACATTCAGGGCCTCCTAATGACGATGGAACTCTCAAATTGCGTCGAGATTCAATACATCGTCCTCCAGCCGACTTGTCTCCATGGGGATATCGCTGCCTCGGGCATCACATGGTCCGTCTCCGGTGATTCTACGTTTTCGAATCCGACGCAAAACTCATAGTTAATTAAAACGTTCAGGGCCTCCTATTGGCGATGGAACACTCAAATTGCTTCGAGATTCAATACATCGACCTCCAGCCGACTTGTCTCCAAGGGTCTATTGCTGCCTCGGGCACCTTATGGTCGTTCTCCTGTGAGTCTAGATTTTCGAATCCGACGCAAAAATGATAGTTAATTGTAACGTTCAGGGCCTTGTAATGACGATGGAACTCTCAAATTGCGTCGAGATTCAATACATCGGCCTCCAGCCGACTTGTCTCCAAGGGTCTGTTGCTGCCTCGGGCACCTTATGGTCGTTCTCCTGTGAGTTTAGATTATCGAATCCGACGCAAAAATGATAGTTAATTGTAACGTTTAGGGCCTCCTAATGACGATGGAACTCTCAAATTGCGTCGAGATTCAATACATCGGCCTCCAGCCGACTTGTCTCCAAGGGTCTGTTGCTGCCTCGGGCACCTTATGGTCGTTCTCCGGTTAATTTAGATCATCGAATCCGACGCAAAAATGATAGTTAATTGTAACGTTTAGGGCCTCCTAATGACGATGGAACACTCAAATTGCGTCGAGATTCAATACATCGGCCTCCAGCCGACTTGTCTCCAAGGGTCTATTGCTGCCTCGGGCACCTTATGGTAGTTCTCCTGTGAGTCTAGATTTACGAATCCGACGCAAAACTCATAGTTAATTGTAACGTTCAGTGCCTCCTAATGACGATGGAACACTCAAATTGCGTCAAGAATCAATACATCGGTTTCCAGCCGACTTGTCTCCAAGGGTCTATTGCTGCCTCGGGCACCTTATGGTCGTTCTCCTGTGAGTCTAGATTTTCGAATCCGACGCATAAATGATATTTAATTGTAACGTTCAGAGACTCCTAAAGACGATGGCGCACTCAAATTGCGTCGCGATCCAATACATCGTCCTCCAACCGACTTGTCTCCAAGGGCCAATAGCTGCCACGGGCACCTTGTGATCGTTCTGCTGTGAGTCTAGATTTTCGAACCCGACGCAAAACTGATAGTTAATTGTAATATTCAGTGCCTCCTAATGACGATGGAACACTCAAATTGCGTCGCGATCCAATACATCGTCCTCCAGCCGACTTGTCTCCAAGGTTCTAATGCTGCCTCGGGCACCTTGTGGTCGTTCTCTTGTAAGTCTAGATTTTCGAATCCGACGCAAAAATGATAGTTAATTGTAACGTTCAGGGCCTCCTAATGACGATGGGACTCTCAAATTGCGTCGAGATTCAATACATCGTCCTCCAGCCAACTTGTCTCCAAGGGTCTATTGCTGCCTCGGGCTCCTTATGGTCGTTCTCCTGTGAGTCTAGATTTTCGAATCCGACGCAAATATGATAGTTAATTGCAACGTTCAGGGCCTTCTAATGACGATGGAACACTCAAATTGCGTCGAGATTCAATACATCGGCCTCCAGCCGACTTGCCTCCATGGGGATATCGCTGCCTCGGGCACCACATGGTCCGTCTCCGGTGATTCTACGTTTTCGAATCCGACGCAAAACTCATAGTTAATTGTAACGTTCAGGGCCTCCTATTGGCGATGGAACACTCAAATTGCGTCGAGATTCAATACATCGACCTCCAGCCGACTTGTCTCCAAGGGTCTATTGCTGCCACGGGCACCTTATGGTCGTTCTCCTGTGAGTCTAGATTTTCGAATCCGACGCAAAAATGATAGTTAATTGTAAGGTTCAGGGCCTCCTAATGCCGATGGAACACTCAAATTGCGTCGAGATTCAATACATCGGCCTCCAGCCGACTTGCCTCCAACGGTCTGTTGCTGCCTCAGGAACCTTATGGTCGTTCTCCTGTGAGTTTAGATTTTCGAATCCGACGCGAAACTGATAGTTAATTGTAACGTTCAGGGACTCCTAAAGTCGATGGAACACTCAAATTGCGTCGATATTCAATACATCGGCCTCCAGTCGATTTGTTTCCAAGGGGTAATTGCTGTCTCGAGCACCGTATGAACTTCTCCTGTTAGTAGATTTTCGAATCCGACGCTAAAATGATTGTTAACTGTAACGTTCAGGGCCTCCTAATGCCGATGGAAAACTCAAATTGCGCCGAGATTCAATACATCGGCCTCCAGCCGACTTGTCTCCAAGGGTCTATTGCTGCCTCGGGCACTTTATGGTCGTTCTCCTGTGAGTCTAGATTTTCGAATCCAACGCAAAAATGATAGTTAATTGTAACGTTCAGGGCCTTGTAATGACGATGGAACACTCAAATTGCATCGAGATTCAATACATCGGCCTCCAGCCGACTTGTATCCAAGGGTCTGTTGCTGCCTCGGGCACCTTATGGTCGTTCTCCTGTGAGTTTAGATTATCGAATCCGACGCAAAAATGATAGTTAATTGTAACGTTTAGGGCCTCCTAATGACGATGGGACACTCAAATTGCGTCGAGATTTAATACATCGTCCTCCAGCCGACTTGTCTCCATGGGTATATTACTGCCTCCGGCCACTTATGTTCGCTCTCATGTGAGTCTAGATTTTCTAATCCGATGCGAAACTGATTGTTAATTGTAACGTTCAGGGCTTCCTAATGACGATGGAACACTCAAATTGCCTCGAGATTCAGTACATCGGCATTCAGCCGATTTGTCTCCAAGGGTCTATTACTGCCTCGGGCACCGTATGGTCGTACCCCTGTGAGTCAACATTTTAGAATCCGACGCAAAACTGATAGTTAAATGTAATGCTCAGGGCTCTTAATGACGATGGAACACTCAAATTGCGTCGAGAGTCAATACATCTTCCTCCTGCCGACTTGTCTTGAAGGGGATATTGCTGCCTCAGGCTCCATGTGGTCCGTCTCCTGTGAGTCTAGATTTTCGAATCCGACGCGAAACTGATAGTTAATTGTAAGGTTCAGTGCCTCCTAATGACGATGGAACACTCAAATTGCGTCGAGATTCAATACACCGGCCTCCAGCGGACTTGTCTCCAAGGGGATATTGCTGTCTCGGGCACCATATGATCCTTCTCCTGTGAGTCTAGAATTTCGAATCCGATGCAAAAATGATAGTTAATTGTAACGTTTAGGGCCTTGTAATGACGATGGAACACTCAAATTGCGTCGAGATTCAATACATCGGCCTCCAGCCGACTTGTCTCCAAGGATCTGTTGCTGACTCGGGCACCTATTGGTCGTTCTCCTGTGACTTTAGTTTATCGAATCCGACGCAAAAATGATAGTTAATTGTAACGTTTAGGGCCTCCTAATGCCGATGGGACACTCAAATTGCGTCGAGATTCAATACATCGTCCTCCAGCCGACTTGTCTCCAAGGGTCTAATGCTGCCTCGGTCACCTTATGGTCGTTCTCTTGTAAGTCTAGATTTTCGAATCCGACGCAAAAATGATAGTTAATTGTATCGTTCAGTGCCTCCTAATGACGATGAAACTCTCAAATTGCGTTGAGATTCAATACATCGTCATCCAGCCGACTTGTCTCCAAGGGTCTATTGCTGCCTCGGGCACCTTATAGACGTTCTCCTGTGAGTCTAGGTTTTCGAATCGGACGCAAAAATGATGGTTAATTGTAACGTTCATGGCCTTCTAAAGACGTTGGAACACTCAAAGTGCGTCGAGATTCAATACATCGGCCTCCAGCCGACTTGTCTCCAAGGGGATATCGCTGCCTCGGGCACCACATGGTCCGTCTCCGGTGATTCTACGTTTTCGAATCCGACGCAAAACTCATAGTTAATTGTAACGTTCAGGGCCTCCTATTGGCGATGGAACACTCAAATTGCGTCGAGAATCAATACATCGACCTCCAGCCGACTTGTCTCCAAGGGTCCATTGCTGCCTCAGGGCACCTTATGGCCGTTCTCCCTGTGAGTTTAGATAATCGAATCCGACGCAAAAATGATAGTTAATTGTAACGTTTAGGGCTTCCTAATGACGATAGGACACTCAAATTGCGTCGAGATTCAATACATCTTCCTCCAGCCGACTTGTCTACAAGGGGGAATTGCTGCCTCGGGCTCCATGTGGTCCGTCTCCTGTGAGTCTAGATTTTCGAAACCGACGCGAAACTCATAGTTAATTGTAAGGTTCAGGGCCTCCTAATGACGATGGAACACTCAAATTGCGTCGAGATTCAATACATCGGCCTCCAGCCGACTTGTCTCCAAGGGTCTGTTGCTGCCTCGGGCACCACATGGTCCTTCTCCTGTGAGTCTAGATTTTCGAATCCGACGCAAAAATGATAGTGAATTGTAACGTTCAGGACCTCCTAATGACGATGGAACACTCAAATTGCGTCAAGAATCAACACATCGGTTTCCAGCCGACTTGTCTCCAAGGGTCTATTGCTGCCTCGGGTTCCTTATGGTCGTTCTCCTGTGAGTCTTGATTTTCGAATCCGACGCATAAATGATTGTAACGTTCAGGGACTCCTAAAGACGATGGAACACTCAAATTGCGTCGAGAGTCAATACATCGACCTCCAGTCGACTTGTATCCAAGGGGATATTGCAGTCTCGTGCACCATATGATCCTTCTCCTGTTAGTAGATTTTCGAATCCGACGCTAAAATGATAGTTAACTGTAACGTTCAGGGCCTCCTAATGCCGATGGAACACTCAAATTGCGTCGAGACTCAATACATCGGCCTGCAGCCGACTTGTCTCCAAGGGTCTAATGCTGTCTCGGGCACCTTATGGTCGTTCTCCTGTGAGTTTAGATTAACGAATCCGACGCAAAAATGATAGTTAATTGTAACGTTTAGGGCCTCCAAATGACGATGGAGCACTCAAATTGCGTCGCGATTCAATACATCGTCCTCCAGCGGACTGGTCTCCAAGGGTCAATGGCTGCCACGGGCACCTTGTGATCGTTCTGCTGTGAGTCTAGATATTCGAACCCGACGCAAAAATGATAGTTAATTGTAACGTTCAGGGCCTTGTAATGACGATGGAACACTCAAATTGCGTCGAAATTCAATTCATCGGCATTCAGCCGACTTGTCTCCAAGGATCTGTTGCTGCCTCGGGCACCTTTTGGTCGTTCTCCTGTGAGTCTAGATTTTCGAATCCGACGCATAAGTGATAGTTAATTGTAACGTTCAGGGACTCCTAATGACGATGGAACACTCAAATTGCGTCGAGAGTCAATACATCGACCTCCAGTCGACTTGTATCCAAGGGGATATTGCAGTCTCGTGCACCATATGATACTTCTCCTGTTAGTAGATTTTCGAATCCGACGCTAAAATGATAACGGTAACGTTCAGGGCCTCCTAATGCCGATGGAACACTCAAATTGCGTCGAGATTCAATACATCGGCCTCCAGCCGACTTGTCTCCAAGGGTCTATTGCTGCCTCGGGCACCTTATGGTCGTTCTCCTGTGAGTCTAGATTTTCGAATCCGACGCAAAAATGATAGTTAATTGTAACGTTCAGGGCCTTGTAATGACGATGGAACACTCAAATTGCGTCGTAATTCAATACATCGGCCTCCAGCCGACTTGTCTCCAAGGATCTGTTGCTGCCTCGGGCACCTTATGGTCGTTCTCCTGTGAGTTTAGATTTTCGAATCCGACGCGAAACTGATAGTTAATTGTAACGTTCAGGGACTCCTAAAGACGATGGAACAATCATACCGCGTCGATACTCAATACATCGGCCTCCAGTCGATTTGTCTCCAAAGGGTATATTGCTGTCTCGAGCACCGTATGAACTTCTCCTGTGAGTAGATTTTCGAATCCGACGCGAAACTTATTGTTAATTGTAACGTTCAGGGCTTCCTAATGACGATGGAACACTCAAATTGCCTCGAGATTCAATACATCGGCATTCAGCCGATTTGTCTCCAAGGGTCTATTGCTGCCTCGGGCACCGATTCGTCGTTCCCCTGTGAGTCAACATTTTAGAATCCGACGCAAAACTGATAGTTAAATGTAATGCTCACGGCCTCTTAATGACGATGGAACACTCAAATTGCGTCGAGAGTCAAAACATCTTCCTCCAACCGACTTGTCTACAAGGGGATATTGCTGCTTCGGGCTTCATGTGGTCCGTCTCCTGTGAGTCTAGATTTTCGAATCCGACGCGAAACTGATAGTTAATTGTAAGGTTCAGGGCGTCCTAATGACGATGGAACACTCAAATTGCGTCGAGATTCAATACATCGGCCTCCAGCGGACTTGTCTCCAAGGGGATATTGCTGTCTCGGGCACCATATGATCCTTCTCCTGTGAGTCTAGATTTTCGAATCCGACGCAAAAATGATAGTGAATAGTAACGTTCAGCGCCTCCTGATGACGATAGAACTCTCAAATTGCGTCGAGATTCAATACATCGTCCTCCAGCTGATTTGTCTCCAAGGGGATATTGCTGCCTCGGGCACCAAATGGTCCGTCTCCTGTGAGTCTGGATTTTTGAATCCGACGCGAAACTGATAGTTAATTGTAACGTTCAGGGCCTCCAAATGACGATGGAGCACTCAAATTGCGTCGCGATTCAATACATCGTCCTACAGCGGACTGGTCTCCAAGGGGATATTGCTGCATCGGGCACCTTATGGTCCGTCTCCAGTGACTCTAGATTTTCGAATCCAACGAAAAACTGATAGTTAATTGTAACATTCAGGGCCTCCTAATGACGATGGAACACTCATTTTGCGTCGCGATCCAATACATCGTCCTCCAACCGACTTGTCTCCAAGGGTCAATAGCTGCCACGGGCACCTTGTGATCGATCTGCTGTGAGTCTAGATTTTCGAACCCGACGCAAAACTGATAGTTAATTGTAACGTTCAGGGCCACCTAATGACGATGGAACACTTAAATTGAGTCGAGATTCAATACATCGACCTCCAGCCGACTTGTCTCCAAGGGGATATTGCTGCCTCGGGCTCCATGTGGTCCGTCTCCTGTGAGTCTAGATTTTCGAATCGACGCGAAACTGATAGTTAATTGTAACGTTCAGGGCCTCCTAATGACGATACAAGACTCAAATTGCGTCGAGATTCAATACATCGTCCTCCAGCCGATTTGTCTCTAAGGGGATATTGCTGCCTCGGGCACCAAATGGTCCGTCTGCTGTGAGTCTAGATTTTCGAATCCGACGAAAAACTGATAGTTAATTATAACATTCAGGGCCTCCTAATGACGATGGATCACTCAAATTGCGTCGCGATCCAATACATGGTCCTCCAGCCGACTTGTCTCCAAGGGTCTAATGCTGCCTCGGGCACCATATGGTCGTTCCCTTGTAAGTCTAGATATTCGAATCCGACGCAAAAATGATAGTTAATTGTAACGTTCAGGGCCTCCTAATGATGATGGAACTCTCAAATTGCGTCGAGATTCAATACATCGTCCTCCAGCCGACTTATCTCCAAGGGTCTATTGCTGCCTCGGGCACCTTATAGTCGTTCTCCTGTGAGTCTAGATTTTCGAATCCGACGCTTAAATGATAGTTAATTGTAACGTTCAGGGACTCATAATGACGATGGAACACTCAATTTGCGTCGACAGTCAATACATCGACCTCCAGTCCACTTGTATCCAAGGGGATATTGCAGTCTCGTGTACCATATGATCCTTCTCCTGTTAGTAGATTTTCGAATCCGCTGCTAAAATGATAGTTAACTGTAACGTTCAGGGCCTCCTAATGCCGATGGAACACTCAAATTGCGTCGAGATTCAATACATCGTCCTCCAGCTGACTTGTCTCCAAGGGTCTATTGCTGCCTCGGGCATCTTATGGTCGTTCTCCTGTGAGTCTAGATTTTCGAATCCGACGCAAAAATGATAGTTAATTGTAACGTTCAGGGCCTTGTAATGACGATGGAACACTCAAATTGCGTCGAGATTCAATACATCGGCCTCCAGCCGACTTGTCTCCAAGGGTCTGTTGCTGCCTCGGGCACCTTATGGTCGTTCTCCTGTGAGTTTAGATTATCGAATCCGACGCAAAAATGATAGTTAATTGTAACGTTCAGGGCCTCCTAATGCCGATGGAACACTCAAATTGCTTCGAGATTCAATACATCGTCCACCAGCCGACTTGTCTCCATGGGGATATTACTGCTTCCGGTCTCTTATGTTCGCTCTCATGTGAGTCTAGATTTTCGAATGCGACGCGAAACTGATTGTTAATTGTAACGTTCAGGGCCTCCTAATGACGATGGAACACCCAAATTGCGTCGAGATTCAATACATCGGCCTCCAGCCGACTTGTCTCAAAGGGGATATTGCTGTCTCGGGCACAATATGATCCTTCTCCTGTGAGTCTAGATTTTCGAATCCGACGCAAAAATGATAGTGAATTGTATCGTTCAGCGCCTCCTAATGACGATAGAAGACTCAAATTGCGTCGAGATTCAATACATCGTCCTCCAGCCGATTTGTCTCCAAGGGGATATTGCTGCCTCTTGCACCAAATGTTCCGTCTGCTGTGAGTCTAGATTTTCGAATCCGACGAAAAACTGATAGTTAATTGTAACATTCAGGGCCTCCTAATGACGATGGAACACTCAAATTGCGTCGCGATCCAATACATCGCCCTCCAGCCGACTTGTCTCCAAGGGTCTAATGCTGCCTCGGGCACCTTATGGTCGTTCTCTTGTAAGTCTAGATTTTCGAATCCGACGCAAAAATGATAGTTAATTGTAACGTTCAGGGCCTCCTAATGACGATGGAACTCTCAAATTGCGTCGTGATTCAATACATCATTCTCCAGCCGACTTGCTGCTTCGGGCTCCTTATGTTCGTTCTCCTGTGAGTCTAGATTTTCGAATCCGACGCAATAATGATAGTTAATTGTAACGTTCAGGGCCTTCTAATGACGATGGAACACTCAAATTGCGTCGAGATTCAATACATCGGCCACCAGCCGACTTGTCTCCAAGGTGATATCGCTGACTTGGGCACCACATGGTCCGTCTCCGGTGATTCTACGTTTTCGAATCCGACGCAAAACTCATAGTTAATTGTAACGTTCAGGGCCTCCTATTGGCGATGGAACACTCAAATTGCGTCGAGATTCAATACATCGGCCTCCAGCCGACTTGTCTCCAAGGGTCTATTGCTGCCTCGGGCACCTTATGGTCGTTCTCCTGTGAGTCTAGATTTTCGAATCCGACGCAAAAATGATAGTTAATTGTCACGTTCAGGGCCTTGTAATGACGATGGAACACTCAAATTGCGTCGAGATTCAATACATCGGCCTCCAGCCGACTTGTCTCCAAGGGTCTGTTGCTGCCTCGGGCACCTTATGGTCGTTCTCCTGTGAGTTTAGATTATCGAATCCGACGCAAAAATGATAGTTAATTGTAACGTTTAGGGCCTCCTAATGACGATGGGACACTCAAATTGCGTCGAGATTCAATACATCGTCCTCCAGCCGACTTATCTCCAAGGGTCTAATGCTGCCTCGGGCACCTTATGGTCGTTCTCTTGTAAGTCTAGATTTTCGAATCCGACGAAAAACTCATAGTTAATTGTAACGTTCAGGGCCTCCTATTGGCGATGGAACACTCAAATTGCGTCGAGATTCAATACATCGACCTCCAGCCGACTTGACTCCAAGGGTCTATTGCTGCCTCGGGCACCTTATGGACGTTCTCCTGTGAGTCAAGATTTTCGAATCCGACGCAAAAATGATAGTTAATTGTAACGTTCAGGGCCTTCTAAAGACGATGGAACACTCAAATTGCGTCGAGATTCAATACATCGGCCACCAGCCGACTTGTCTCCAAGGACCACATGGTCCGTCTCCGGTGATTCTACGTTTTCGAATCCGATGCAAAACTCATAGTTAATTGTAACGTTCAGGGCCTCCTATTGGCGATGGAACACTCAAATTGCGTTGAGATTCAATACACCGACCTCCAGCCGACTAGTCTCCAAGGGTCTATTGCTGCCTCGGGCACCTTATGGTCGTTCTCCTGTGAGTCTAGATTTTCGAATCCGACGCAAAAATGATAGTTAATTGTAACGTTTAGGGCCTTGTAATGACGATGGAACACTCAAATTGCGTCGAGATTCAATACATCGGCCTCCAGCCGACTTGTCTCCAAGGGTCTGTTGCTGCCTCGGGCACCTTATGGTCGTTCTCCTGTGAGTTTAGATTATCGAATCCGACGCAAAAATGATAGTTAATTGTAACGTTTAGGGCCTCCTAATGACGATGGAACACTCAAATTGCGTCGAGATTCAATACATCGGCCTCCATCCGACTTGTCTCCAAGGGTCTGGTGCTGCCTCGGGCACCTTATGGTCGTCCTCCTGTGAGTTTAGATTATCGAATCCGACGCAAAAATGATAGTTAATTGTAATATTTAGGGCCTCCTAATGACGATGGGACACTCAAATTGCGTCGTGATTCAATACATCGTCCTCCAGCCGACTTGTCTCCATGGGGACATTACAGCCTCCGGCCTCTTATGTTCGCTCTCATGTGAGTCTAGATTTTTGAATCCGACGCGAAACTGATTGTTAATTGTAACGTTCAGGGCTTCCTAATGACGATGGAACACTCAAATTGCCTCGAGATTCAATACATCGGCATTCTGCCGATTTGTCTCCAAGGGTCTATTGCTGCCTCGGGCACCGTATGGTCTTTCCCTGTGAGTCAACATTTTAGAATCCGACGCAAAACTGATAGTTAAATGTAATGCTCAGGGCCTCTTAATGACGATGGAACACTCAAATTGCGTCGAGAGTCAATACATCTTCCTCCAGCCGACTTCTCTACAAGGGGATATTGCTGCCTCGGGCTCCATGTGGTCCGTCTCCTGTGAGTATAGATTTTCGAATCCGACGCGAAACCGATAGTTAATTGTAAGGTTCAGGGCCTCCTAATGACGATGGAACACTAAAATTGCGTCGCGATTCAATACATCGGCCTCCAGCGGACTTGTCTCCAAGGGGATATCGCTGTCTCGGGCACCATATGATCCTTCTCCTGTGAGTCTAGATTTTCGAATCCGACGCAAAAATGATAGTGAATAGTAACGCTCAGCGCCTCCTGATGACGATAGAACTCTCAAATTGCGTCGAGATTCAATGCATCGTCCTCAAGCTGATTTGTCTCCAAGGGGATATTGCTGCCTCGGGCACCAAATGGTCCGTCTCCTGAGAGTGTGGATTTTTGAATCCGACGCGAAACTGATAGTTAATTGTAACGTTCAGGGCCTCCAAATGACGATGGAGCACTCAAATTGCGCCGCGATTGAATAGATCGTCCTCCAGCGGACTTTTCTCCAAGGGGATATTGCTGCATCGGGCACCTTATGGTCCGTCTCCAGTGAGTCTAGATTTTCGAATCCGACAAAAAACTGATAGTTAATTGTAACATTCAGGGCCTCCTAATGACGATGGAACACTCTTTTTGCGTCGCGATCCAATACATCGTCCTCCAGCCGACTTGTCTCCAAGGGTCTATTGCTGCCTCGGGCACCTTATGATCGTTCTGTGAGTCTAGATTTTCGAACCCGACGCAAAACTGATAGTTAACTGTAACCTAATGTCGATGGAACACTCAAATTGCGTCGAGATCAATACATCGTCCTCCAGCCGATTTGTCTCCAAGGGGATATTGCTGCCTCGATCACCAAATGGTCCGTCTCCTGTGAGTTTAGATTTTTGAATCCGACGCGAAACTGATAGTAAATTGCAACGTTCAGGGCCTCCTAATGACGATAGAACACTCAAATTGCGTCGAGATTCAATACATCGTACTCCAGCCGATTTGTCTCCAAGGGGTTATTGCTGCCTCGGGCACCAAATGGTCCGTCTCCTGTGAGTCTAGATTTACGAATCCGAAGCAAAAATGATAGTGAATTATACCGTTGAGGGCCTCCTAATGACGATGGAGCACTCAAATTGAGTCCAGATTCAATACAACGGCCTCCAGCTGACTTGTCTCCAAGGGTCTGTTGCTGGCTCGGTTACCTTATGGTCGTTCTCCTGTGAGTTTGGATTATCGAATCCGACGCGAAAATGACAGTTAATTGTAACGTTTAGGGCCTCCTAATGACGATGGGACACTCAAATTGCGTCGAGATTCAATACATCGTCCTCCAGCTGATTTGTCTACAAGGGGATATTGCTGCCTCGGGCACCATATGACCCTTCTCCTGTGAGTCTAGATTTTCGAATCCGACGCAAAACTGATAGTGAATAGTAACGCTCAGCACCTCCTGATGACGATAGAACTCTCAAATTGCGTCGAGATTCAATACATCGTCCTCCAGCTGATTTGTCTCCAAGGGGATATTGCTGCCTCGGGCACCAAATGGTCCGTCTCAGGTGAGTGTGGATTTTTGAATCCGACGCGAAACTGATAGTTAATTGTAACGTTCAGGGCTTCCTAATGACGATGGAACACTCAAATTGCCTCGACATTCAATACATCGGCATTCAGCCGATTTGTCTCCAAGGGTCTATTGCTGCCTCGGGCACCGTATGGTCGTTCCCCTGTGAGTCAACATTTTAGAATCCGACGCAAAACTGATAGTTAAATGTAATGCTCAGGGCCTCTTAATGACGATGGAACACTCAAATTGCGTCGAGAGTCAATACATCTTCCTCCAGCCGACGT
Organism: Schistocerca serialis cubense; assembly: GCF_023864345.2. Classification (NCBI taxonomy): domain Eukaryota; kingdom Metazoa; phylum Arthropoda; class Insecta; order Orthoptera; family Acrididae; genus Schistocerca; species Schistocerca serialis. The sequence continues at coordinate 8,386,786 of NC_064647.1, forward strand.
GTCTACAAGGGGATATTGCTGCCTCGGGCTCCATGTGGTCCTTCCCCTTAGAGTATAGATTTTCGAATCCGACGCGGAACCGATATTTAATTGTAAGGTTCAGGGCATCCCAATGACGATGGAACACTCAAATTGCGTCGAGATTCAATACATCACCTCCAGCTGACTTGTCTCCAAGGGGATATTGCTGTCTCGGGCACCATATGATCCTTCTCCTATGAGTCTAGATTTTCGAATCCGACGCAAAAATGATAGTGAATAGTAACGCTCAGCGCCTCCTGATGACGATAGAACTCTCAAATTGCGTCGAGATTCAATACATCGTCCTCCAGCTGATTTGTCTCCAAGGGGATATTGCTGCCTCGGGCACCATATGGTCCGTTTCCTGTGAGTGTGGATTTTTGAATCCGACGCGAAACTGATAGTTAATTGTAACGTTCAGGGCCTCCAAATGACGATGGAGCACTCAAATTGCGTCGACATTCAATAGATCGTCCTCCAGCGGACTGGTCTCCAAGGGGATATTGCTGCATCGGGCACCTTATGGTCCGTCTCCAGTGAGTCTAGATTTTCGAATCCGGTGAAAAACTGATAGTTAATTGTAACATTCAGGGCCTCCTAATGACGATGGAACACTCTTTTTGCGTCGCGATCCTATACATCGTCCTCCAGCCGACTTGTCTCCAAGGGTCTATTGCTGCCTCGGGCACCTTATGATCGTTCTCCTGTGAGTCTAGATTTTCGAACCCGACGCAAAACTGATAGTTAATTGTAACCTAATGTCGATGGAACACTTAAATTGCGTCGAGATCAATACATCGTCCTCCAGCCGATTTGTCTCCAAGGGGTTATTGCTGCCTCGGGCACCAAATGGTCCGTCTCCTGTGAGTCTAGATTTACGAATCCGAATCAAAAATGATAGTGAATTATACCGTTGAGGGCCTCCTAATGACGATGGAGCACTCAAATTGCGTCGCCATTCAATACATCGTCATCCAGCGGACTGGTCTCCAAGGGGATATTGCTGCCTCGGGCACCTTATGGTCCGTCTCCAGTGAGTCTGGATTTTCGAATCCGACGAAAAACTGATAGTTAATTGCAACATTCAGGGCCTCCTAATGACGATGGAACACTCTTTTTGCGTCGCGATCCAATACATCGTCCTCCAGCCGACTTGTCTCTAAGGGTCAATAGCTGCCTCGGGCCCGTTATGATCGTTCTGCTGTGAGTCTAGATTGTCGAACCCGACGCAAAACTGATACTTAATTGTAACGTTCAGGGCCACCTAATGACGATGGAACACTCAAATTGAGTCGAGATGCAATGCATCGGCCTCCAGCCGACTTGTCTCCAAGGGGATATTGCTGCCTCGGCCTGCATGTGGTCCATCTCCTGAGAGTCTAGATTTTCGAAACCGACGCGAAACTGATAGTTAATTGTAACGTTCAATGCCTCCTAATGCCGATGGAACACTCAAATGGCGTCGAGATTCAATACATCGTCATCCAGCCGACTTGTATCCAAGGGGATATTGCTGTCTCGGGCGCCATATGAACTTCTCCTGTTAGTAGATTTTCGAATCCGACGCTAGTTGTAACGTTCAGGGCCTCCTAATGCCGATGGAACACTCAAATTGCGTCGAGATTCAATACATCGGCCTCCAGCCGACTTGTCTCCAAGCGGATATCGCTGCCTCGGGCACCACATGGTCCGTCTCCAGTGATTCTACGTTTTCGAATCCTACGCAAAACTTATAGTTAATTGTAACGTTCAGGGCCTCCTAATGACGATGGAGCACTCAAATTGAGTAGCGATTCAATACAGCTTCCTCCAGCGGTTGGTCTCCAAGGGGATATTGCTGCCTCGTGCACCTTATGGTCCGTCTCCTGTTAGTCTAGATTTTCGAATCCGACGAAAAACTGATAGTTAATTGTAACATTCAGGTCCTCCTAATGACGATGGAACACTCAAATTGCGTCGCGATCCAATACATCGTCCTTCAGCCGACTTGTCTCCAAGGGTCTATTGCTGCCTCGGGCACCTTATGATCGTTCTCCTGTGAGTCTAGATTTTCGAACCCGACGCAAAACTGATAGTTAATTGTAACCTAATGACGATGGAACACTCAAATTGCCTCGAGATCAATACATGGTCCTCCAGCCGATTTGTCTCCAAGGGGATATTGCTGTCTCGGGCACCAAATGGTCCGTCTCAAGTGAGTTTGAATTTTTGAATCCGACGCGAAACTGATAGTTAATTGTAACGTTCAGGGCCTCCTAATGACGATAGAACACTCAAAATGCGTCGAGATTCAATACATCGTACTCCAGCCGATTTGTCTTTAAGGGGTTATTGCTGCCTCGGGCACCAAATGGTCCGTCTCCTGTGAGTCTAGATTTTCGATCCGACGCGAAACTGATAGTTAATTGTAACGTTCAGGGCCTCCAAATGACGATGGAGCACTCAAATTGCGTCGCGATTCAATACGTCGTCATCCAGCGGACTGGTCTCAAAGGGGATAATGCTGCCTCGGGAACCTTATTGTCCGTCTCCACTGAGTCTAGATTTTCGAATCCGACGAAAACTGATAGTTAATTGTAACATTCAGGGCCTCCTAATGACGATGGAACACTCAAATTGCGTCGCGATCCAATACATGGACCTCCAGCCGACTTGTCACCAAGGGTGTATTACTGCCTCGGGCACCTTATGATCGTTCGCCTGTGAGTCTAGATTTTCGAATCCGACGCGAAACTGATAGTTAGTTGTAACGTTCAGGGCCTCCTAATGACGATGTAGCACTCTAATAGCGTCGCGATTCAATACATCGTCCTCCAGCGGACTGGTCCATAAGGGGATATTGCTGCTTCGGGCACCTTATGGTCGTTCTCCTGTGAGTAGATTTTCGAATCCGACGCCAAAATGATAGTTAATTGTAACGTTCAGGGCCTCCTAGTGACGATGGAACACTCAAATTGCGTCGAGATTCAATACATCGGCCTCCAGCCGACTTGTCTCCTAGGATCTGTTGCTGCCTCGTGCACCTTATGATCGTTCTCCTGTGAGTCTAGATTTTCGAATCCGACGCAAAAATGATAGTTAATTGTAACGTTCTGGGCCTCCGAATGACGATGGAACACTCAAATTGCGTCGAGATTCAATACATCGTCCTCCAGCCGACTTGTCTCAATTGGGATATTACTGCCTCGGGCCTCTTATGTTCGCACTCCTGTGAGTCTAGATTTTCGAATCCGACACGAAACTGATTGTTAATTGTAACGTTCAGGGCTTCCTAATGACGATGGAACACTCAAATTGCATCGAGATTCAATACATCGGCATTCAGCCGATTTGTCTCCAAGGGTCTATTGCTGCCTCGCGCACCTTATGGTCGTTCCCCTGTGAGTCTACATTTTAGAATCCGACGCAAAACTGATAGTTAATTGTCATGATCAGGGCCTCCATATGACGATGGAACACTCAAATTGCGTCGAGAGTCAATACATCGTCCTCCAGCCGACTTGTCTACAAGGGGATATTGCTGCCTCGGACTCCATGTGGTCCGTCTCCTGTGAGTCTAGATTTTCGAATCCGACGCGTAACTGATAGTTAATTGTAACGTTCAGGGCCTCCTAATGACGATGGAACACTCAAATTGCGTCGAGATTCAATACATTGTCCTCCAGCGGACATGTCTCCAAGGGGATATTGCTGCCTCGGGTACCTTATGGTCCGTCTCCTGTGAGTCTAGATTTTCGAATCCGACGAAAAACCGATAGTTAATTAAAACGTTCAGGGTCTCCTAATGACGATGGAACACTCAAATTGCGTCGCGATCCAATACATCGTCCTCCAGCCGACTTGTCTCGAAGGGTCAATAGCTGCCTCGGGCACCTTATGATCGTTCTGCTGTGAGTCTAGTTTTTCGAACCCGACACAAAACTGATTGTTAATTGTAACGTTCAGTTCCTCCTAATGACGATGGAACACTCAAATTGCGTCGAGATTCAATACATCGGCATTCAGCCGATTTGTCTCCAAGGGTCTATTGCTGCCTCGGGCACCTTAAGGTCGTTCTCCAGTGAGACTAGATTTTCGAATCCGACGCAAAAATGATAGTTAATTGTAACGGTCAGGGCCTCCTAATGTCGAAGGAACACTCAAATTGCGTCGAGATTCACTAAATCGTCCTCCAGCCGACTTGTCTCCAAGGGGATATCGCTGCCTCGGGCACCACATGGTCCGTCTCCGATGATTCTACGTTTTCGAATCCGACGCAAAACTTATAGTTAATTGTAACGTTCAGGGCCTTCTAAAGACGATGGAGCACTCAAATTGCGTCACGATTCAATATATCTTCCTCCAGCGGCTGGTCTCCAAGGGGATATTGCTGCCTCGTGCACCTTATGGTCCGTCTCTAGTGAGTCTAGATTATCGGATCCGACGAAACACTGATAGTTAATTATAGCATTCAGGGCCTCTTAATGACGATGGAACACTCAAATTGCGTCGCGATCCAATACATCGTCCTCCAGCCGACTTGCCTCCAAGGGTCTATTGCTGCCTCGGGCTCCTTATGATCGTTCTCCTGTGAGTCTAGATTTTCGAACCCGACGCAAAACTGATAGTTAATTGTAAGCTATTGACGATGGATCACTCAAATTGCGTCGAGATTCTATACATCGTCCTCCAGCCGATTTGTCTCCATGGGGATATTACTGCCTCGGGCACCAAATGGTCCGTATCCTGTGAGTCTAGATTTTTGAATCCGACGCGAAACTGATAGTTAATTGTAACCATCAGGGCCACCTAATGACGATAAAACACTCAAATTGCGTCGCGAACCAATACATCGTCCTCCAGCCGTCTTGTCTCCAACGGTCTGTTGCTGCCTCGGTTTCCAAGTGGTCCGTCTCCTGTGAGTCTAGATTTTCGAATCCGACGCAAAAATTATAGTTAATTGTAACGTTCAGGGCCTCCTAATGACGATGGAACACTCAGATTGCGTCGAGATTCAATACATCGTCCTCCAGCCGACTTGTATCCATGGGTATATTACTGCCCTGGGCCTCCTATGTTCGCTCTCCTGTGAGTCTAGATTTTCGAATCCGACGCGAAACTGATTTTTAAATGTAACGTTCAGGGCTTCCTAATGACGATGGAACACTCAAATTGCATCGAGATTCAATGCATCGGCATTCACCCGATTTGTCTCCAAGTGTCTATTGCTGCCTCGGGCACCTTATGGTCGTTCCCCTGTGAGTCTACATTTTAGAATCCGACGCAAAACTGATAGTTAATTGTATTGTTCAGGGCCTCCAAATGACGATGGATCACTCAAATTGCGTCGAGAGTCAATACATCGTTCTCCAGCCGACTTGTCTACAAGGGGATATTGCTGCCTCGGACTCCATGTAGTCCGTCTCCTGTGAGTCTAGATTTTTCAATCCGACGCGAAACTGATAGTTAATTGTAACGTTCAGGGCCTCCTAATGACGATAGAACACTCAAATTGCTTCGGGATTCAATACATCGTCCTCCAACCGATTTGTCTCCAAGGGGATATTGCTGCCTCGGGCACCAAATGGACCGTCTCCTGTGAGTCTAGATTTTCGAATCCGACGCAAAAATGATAGTGAATTGTAACGTTCAGGGCCTCCGAATGACGATGGAGCACTCTAATTGCGTCGCGATTTAATACATCGTCCTCCAGCGGACTGGTCCCCAAGGGGATATTGCTGCTTCGGGCACCTTATGGTCGTTCTCCTGTGAGTAGATTTTCGAATCCGACGCTAAAATGATAGTTAATTGTAACGTTCAGGGCCTCCTAATGACGATGGAACACTCAAATTGCGTCGACATTCAATTCATCGGCCTCCAGCCGACTTGTCTCCAAGGGTCTGTTGCGGCCTCTGGCACCTTATGGTCTTTCTGCGGTGAGTCCAGATTTTCGAATCCGACGCGAAACTCATTGTTAATTGTAACGTTCAGGGCCTCCTAATGACGATGGAACACTCAAATTGCGTCGAGATTCAATACATCGGCCTCCAGCCGACTTGTCTCCATGGGGATATTGCTGTCTCGGGCACCATATGATCCTTCTTCTGTGAAACTAGATTTTCGAATCCGACGCAAAAATGATAGTGAATTGTAACGTTCAGCGCCTCCTAATGACGATGGAACACTCAAATTGCGTTGAGATTCAATACATCGTCCTCCAGCCGACTTGTCTCCATGGGGATATTACTGCCACGGGCTCCATGTGGTCCGTCTCCTGTAAGTCTAGATTTTCGAATCCGACGCGAAACTGATAGTTAAGTGTAACGTTCAGGGCTTCCTAATGACGATGGAACACTCAAATTGCGTCGAGATTCAATACATCGTCCTCCAGTCGACTTGTATCCAAGGGGATATTGCTGTCTTGGGCACCATATGAACTTCTCCTGTTAGTAGATTTTCGAATCCGACGTTAAAATGATAGTTAATTGTAACATGCAGGGCCTCCTAATGCCGATGGAACACTCAAATTGCGTCGAGATTCAATACATCGGCCTCCAGACGACTTGTCTCCAAGGGTCTATTGCTGCCTCGGGCACCTTATGGTCGTTCTTCTGTGAGTCTAGATTATCGCCGCAAAAATGATAGTTAATGGTAACGTTGAGGGCCTCCTAATGACGATGGAACACTAAAATTGCGTCGAGATTGAATACATCGGCCTCCAGCCGACTTGTCTCCACGGGTCTGTTGCTAAATCGGGCACCTTATGGTCGTTCTCCTGTGAGTCTAGATTTTCGAATCCGACGCAAAAATGATAGTTAATTGTAACGTTCAGAGCCTCCTAAGGACGATGGAACACTCAAATTGCCTCGAGATTAAATACATCGTCCTTCAGCCGACTTGCCTCCTGGCCTCCATTCAAACCCAGAATCTACTATGTAGGAATCAACATGGATTCCGGAAACAGCGATCGTGTGAGACCCAACTCGCCTTATTTGTTCATGAGACCCAGAAAATATTAGATACAGGATCCCAGGTTGATGCTATTTTTATTGACTTCCGGAAGGCGTTCGATACAGTTCCGCACTGTCGCCTGATAAACAAAGTAAGAGCCTACGGAATATCAGACCAGCTGTGTGGCTGGATTGAAGAGTTTTTAGCAAACAGAACACAGCATGTTGTTATCAATGGAGAGACGTCTACAGACGTTAAAGTAACCTCTGGCGTGCCACAGGGGAGTGTTATGGGACCATTGCTTTTCACAATATATATAAATGACTTAGTAGATAGTGTCGGAAGTTCCATGCGGCTTTTCGCGGATGATGCTGTAGTATACAGAGAAGTTGCTGCATTAGAAAATTGTAGCGAAATACAGGAAGATCTGCAGCGGATAGGCACTTGGTGCAGGGAGTGGCAACTGACCCTTAACATAGACAAATGTAATGTACTGCGAATACATAGAAAGAAGGATCCTTTATTGTATGATTATATGATAGCGGAACAAACACTGGTAGCAGTTACTTCTGTAAAATATCTGGGAGTATGCGTACGGAACGATTTGAAGTGGAATGATCATATAAAACTAATTGTTGGTAAGGCGGGTACCAGGATGAGATTCATTGGGAGAGTGCTTAGAAAATGTAGTCCATCAACAAAGGAGGTGGCTTACAAAACACTCGTTCGACCTATACTTGAGTATTGCTCATCAGTGTGGGATCCGTACCAGGTCGGGTTGACGGAGGAGATAGAGAAGATCCAAAGAAGAGCGGCGCGTTTCGTCACTGGGTTATTTGGTAACCGTGATAGCGTTACGGAGATGTTTAATAAACTCAAGTGGCAGACTCTGCAAGAGAGGCGCTCTGCATCGCGGTGTAGCTTGCTCGCCAGGTTTCGAGAGGGTGCGTTTCTGGATGAGGTATCGAATATATTGCTTCCCCCTACTTATACTTCCCGAGGAGATCACGAATGTAAAATTAGAGAGATTAGAGCGCACACGGAGGCTTTCAGACAGTCGTTCTTCCCGCGAACCATACGCGACTGGAACAGGAAAGGGAGGTAATGACAGTGGCACGTAAAGTGCCCTCCGCCACACACCGTTGGGTGGCTTGCGGAGTATCAATGTAGATGTAGATAGATGTAGGGATATTACTGCCTCGGGCCTCTTATGTTCGCTCTCCAGTGAGTCTAGATTTTCGAATCCAACGCGAAACTGATTGTTAATTGTAGCGTTCAGGGCTTCCTAAAGACGATGGAACACTCAAATTGCGTCGAGATTCAATACATCGGCATTCAGCCGATTTGTCTCCAAGGGTCTATTGCTGCCTCGGGCACCGTATGGTCATTCCCCTGTGAGTCTACATTTTAGAATCCGACGCAAAACTGATAGTTAATTGTAGTGCTCAGGGCCTCCTAATGACGATGGAACACTCAAATTGCATCGAGAGTCAAAACATCGACCTCCAGCCGACTTGTCTACAAGAGGATATTGCTGCCTCGGGCTCCATGTGGTCCGTCTCCAGTGAGTCTAGATTTTCGAATCCGACGCGAAACTGATACTTAATTGTAACGTTCAGGGCCTCCTAATGACGAGGGAACACTCAAATTGCGTCGAGATTCAATACATCGTCCTCCAGCCGACTTGTCTCCAACGGGATATTGCTGTGTCGGGCACCATATAATCCTTCTCCTGTAAATCTAGATTTTCGAATCCAACTCAAAAGTGACAGTGAATTGTAACGTTCAGCGCCTCCTGATGACGATAGAACACTGAAATTGCGTCGAGATTCAATACATTGTCCTCCAGCTGATTTGTCTCCAAGGGGATATTGCTGCCTCGGGCACCAAATGGTCCGTCTCCTGTGAGTCTAGATTTTTGAATCCGACGCGAAACTGATAGTTAATTGTAACGTTCAGGGCCACCTAATGACGATGGAACACTCAAATTGCGTCGAGATTCAACACATCGGCATCCAGCCGACTTGTGTCCAAGGGGATATTGCTGCCTCGGGCACCAAATGGTCCGTCTCCTGTGAGTCTAGATTTGTGAATCCGACGCGAAACTGATAGGTTATTGTAACGTTCAGGGCCTCCTAATGACGATGGAACACTCAAATTGCGTCGAGAGTCAATACATCCACCTCCAGCCGACTTGTCTACAAGAGGATATTGCTGCCTCGGGCTCCATGTGTTCCGTCTCCTGTGAGTCTAGATTTTCGAATCCGACGCGAAACTGGTACTTAATTGTAACGTTCAGGGCCTCCTAATGACGAGGGAACACTCAAATTGCGTCGAGATTCAATACATCGTCCTCCAGCCGACTTGTCTCCAACGGGATATTGCTGTCTCGGGCACCATATGATCCTTCTCCTGTGAGTCTAGATTTTCGAATCCAACTCAAATATGATAGTGAATTGTAACGTTCAGCGCCTCCTGATGACGATAGAACACTGAAATTGCGTCGAGATTCAATACATTGTCCTCCAGCTGATTTGTCTCCAAGGGGATATTGCTGCCTCGGGCACCAAATAGTCCGTCTCCTGTGAGTCTAGACTTTTGAATCCGACGCGAAACTGATAGTTAATTGTAACGGTCAGGGCCTCCAAATGTCGATGGAGCACTCAAATTGCGTCGCGATTCAATACATTTTCCTCCAGCGGACTGGTCTCCAAGGGGATATTGCTGCCTCGGGCACCTTATGGTCCGTCTCCAGTGAGTCTAGATTTTCGAATCAGACGAAAAACTGATAGTTAATTGTAACATTCAGGGCCTCCTAATGACGATGGAACACTCAAATTGCGTCGCGATCCAATACATCGTCCTCCAGCCGACTTGTCTCCAAGGGTCAATAGCTGCCTCGGGCACCTTATGATCGTTCTGCTGTGAGTCTAGATTTTCGAACCCGACGCAAAACTGATAGTTAATTGTAACGTTCAGGGCCACCTAATGACGATGGAACACTCAAATTGCGTCGGGATTCAATACATCGTCCTCCAACCGATTTGTCTCCAAGGGGATATTGCTGCCTCGGGCACCAAATGGACCGTCTCCTGTGAGTCTAGATTTTCGAATCCGACGCAAAAATGATAGTGAATTGTAACGTTCAGGGCCTCCTAATGACGATGGAGCACTCTAATTGCGTCGCGATTTAATACATCGTCCTCCAGCGGACTGGTCCCCAAGGGGATATTGCTGCTTCGGGCACCTTATGGTCGTTCTCCTGTGAGTAGATTTTAAAATCCGACGCTAAAACGATAGTTAATTGTAACGTTCAGGGCCTCCTAATGACGATGGAACACTCAAATTGCGTCGAGATTCAATTCATCGGCCTCCAGCCGACTTGTCTCCAAGGGTCAGTTGCTGCCTCTGGCACCTTATGGTCGTTCTGCGGTGAGTCTAGATTTTCGAATCCGACGCGAAACTCATTGTTAATTGTAACGTTCAGGGCCTCCTAATGACGATGGAACACTCAAATTGCGTCGAGATTCAATACATCGGCCTCCAGCCGACTTGTCTCCATGGGGATATTGCTGTCTCGGGCACCATATGATCCTTCCTCTGTGAAACTAGATTTTCGAATCCGACGCAAAAATGATAGTGAATTGTAACGTTCAGCGCCTCCTAATGACGATGGAACACTCAAATTGCGTCGAGATTCAATACATCGTCCTCCAGCCGACTTGTCTCCATGGGGATATTACTGCCACGGGCTCCATGTGGTCCGTCTCCTGTAAGTGTAGATTTTCGAATCCGACGCGAAACTGATAGTTAAGTGTAACGTTCAGGGCTTCCTAATGACGATGGAACACTCAAATTGCGTCGAGATTCAATACATCGTCCTCCAGTCGACTTGTATCCTAGGGGATATTGCTGTCTTGGGCACCATATGAACTTCTCCTGTTAGTAGATTTTCGAATCCGACGTTAAAATGATGGTTAATTGTAACATGCAGGGCCTCCTAATGCCGATGGAACACTCAAATTGCGTCGAGATTCAATACATCGGCCTCCAGACGACTTGTCTCCAAGGGTCTATTGCTGCCTCGGGCACCTTATAGTCGTTCTTTTGTGAGTCTAGATTATCGCCGCAAAAATGATAGTTAATGGTAACGTTGAGGGCCTCCTAATGACGATGGAACACTAAAATTGCGTCGAGATTGAATACATCGGCCTCCAGCCGACTTGTCTCCACGGGTCTGTTGCTAAATCGGGCACCTTATGGTCGTTCTCCTGTGAGTCTAGATTTTCGAATCCGACGCAAAAATGATAGTTAATTGTAACGTTCAGAGCCGCCTAAGGACGATGGAACACTCAAATTGCGTCGAGATTAAATACATCGTCCTTCAGCCGACTTGCCTCCTGGCCGCCATTCAAACCCAGAATCTACTATGTAGGAATCAACATGGATTCCGGAAACAGCGATCGTGTGAGACCCAACTCGCCTTATTTGTTCATGAGACCCAGAAAATATTAGATACAGGCTCCCAGGTTGATGCTATTTTTATTGACTTCCGGAAGGTGTTCGATACAGTTCCGCACTGTCGCCTGATAAACAAAGTAAGAGCCTACGGAATATCAGACCAGCTGTGTGGCTGGATTGAAGAGTTTTTAGCAAACAGAACACAGCATGTTGTTATCAATGGAGAGACGTCTACAGACGTTAAAGTAACCTCTGGCGTGCCACAGGGGAGTGTTATGGGACCATTGCTTTTCACAATATATATAAATGACTTAGTAGATAGTGTCGGAAGTTCCATGCGGCTTTTCGCGGATGATGCTGTAGTATACAGAGAAGTTGCTGCATTAGAAAATTGTAGCGAAATACAGGAAGATCTGCAGCGGATAGGCACTTGGTGCAGGGAGTGGCAACTGACCCTTAACATAGACAAATGTAATGTATTGCGAATACATAGAAAGAAGGATCCTTTATTGTATGATTATATGATAGCGGAACAAACACTGGTAGCAGTTACTTCTGTAAAATATCTGGGAGTATGAGTACGGAACGATTTGAAGTGGAATGATCATATAAAACTAATTGTTGGTAAGGCGGGTACCAGGATGAGATTCATTGGGAGAGTGCTTAGAAAATGTAGTCCATCAACAAAGGAGGTGGCTTACAAAACACTCGTTCGACCTATACTTGAGTATTGCTCATCAGTGTGGGATCCGTACCAGGTCGGGTTGACGGAGGAGATAGAGAAGATCCAAAGAAGAGCGGCGCGTTTCGTCACTGGGTTATTTGGTAACCGTGATAGCGTTACGGAGATGTTTAATAAACTCAAGTGGCAGACTCTGCAAGAGAGGCGCTCTGCATCGCGGTGTAGCTTGCTCGCCAGGTTTCGAGAGGGTGCGTTTCTGGATGAGGTATCGAATATATTGCTTCCCCCTACTTATACTTCCCGAGGAGATCACGAATGTAAAATTAGAGAGATTAGAGCGCACACGGAGGCTTTCAGACAGTCGTTCTTCCCGCGAACCATACGCGACTGGAACAGGAAAGGGAGGTAATGACAGTGGCACGTAAAGTGCCCTCCGCCACACACCGTTGGGTGGCTTGCGGAGTATCAATGTAGATGTAGATAGATGTAGGGATATTACTGCCTCGGGCCTCTTATGTTCGCTCTCCAGTGAGTCTAGATTTTCGAATCCAACGCGAAACTGATTGTTAATTGTAGCGTTCAGGGCTTCCTAAAGACGATGGAACACTCAAATTGCGTCGAGATTCAATACATCGGCATTCAGCCGATTTGTCTCCAAGGGTCTATTGCTGCCTCGGGCACCGTATGGTCATTCCCCTGTGAGTCTACATTTTAGAATCCGACGCAAAACTGATAGTTAATTGTAGTGCTCAGGGCCTCCTAATGACGATGGAACACTCAAATTGCATCGAGAGTCAAAACATCGACCTCCAGCCGACTTGTCTACAAGAGGATATTGCTGCCTCGGGCTCCATGTGGTCCGTCTCCAGTGAGTCTAGATTTTCGAATCCGACGCGAAACTGATACTTAATTGTAACGTTCAGGGCCTCCTAATGACGAGGGAACACTCAAATTGCGTCGAGATTCAATACATCGTCCTCCAGCCGACTTGTCTCCAACGGGATATTGCTGTGTCGTGCACCATATAATCCTTCTCCTGTAAATCTAGATTTTCGAATCCAACTCAAAAGTGATAGTGAACTGTAACGTTCAGCGCCTCCTGATGACGATAGAACACTGAAATTGCGTCGAGATTCAATACATTGTCCTCCAGCTGATTTGTCTCCAAGGGGATATTGCTGCCTCGGGCACCAAATGGTCCGTCTCCTGTGAGTCTAGATTTTTGAATCCGACGCGAAACTGATAGTTAATTGTAACGTTCAGGGCCTCCAAATGACGATGGAGCACTCAAATTGCGTCGCGATTCAATACATCTTCCTCCAGCGGACTGGTCTCCAAAGGGATATTGCTGCCACGGGCACCTTATGGTCCGTCTCCAGTGAGTCTAGACTTTCGAATCCGACGAAAGACTGATAGTTAATTGTAACATTCAGCGCCTCCTGATGACGATAGAACACTGAAATTGCGTCGAGATTCAATACATTGTCCTCCAGCTGATTTGTCTCCAAGGGGATATTGCTGCCTCGGGCACCAAATGGTCCGTCTCCTGTGAGTCTAGATTTTTGAATCCGACGCGAAACTGATAGTTAATTGTAACGGTCAGGGCCTCCAAATGACGATGGAGCACTCAAATTGCGTCGAGATTCAACACATCGGCATCCAGCCGACTTGTGTCCAAGGGGATATTGCTGCCTCGGGCACCAAATGGTCCGTCTCCTGTGAGTCTAGATTTGTGAATCCGACGCGAAACTGATAGGTTATTGTAACGTTCAGGGCCTCCTAATGACGATGGAACACTCAAATTGCGTCGAGAGTCAATACATCCACCTCCAGCCGACTTGTCTACAAGAGGATATTGCTGCCTCGGGCTCCATGTGTTCCGTCTCCTGTTAGTCTAGATTTTCGAATCCGACGCGAAACTGGTACTTAATTGTAACGTTCAGGGCCTCCTAATGACGAGGGAACACTCAAATTGCGTCGAGATTCAATACATCGTCCTCCAGCCGACTTGTCTCCAACGGGATATTGCTGTCTCGGGCACCATATGATCCTTCTCCTGTGAGTCTAGATTTTCGAATCCAACTCAAATATGATAGTGAATTGTAACGTTCAGCGCCTCCTGATGACGATAGAACACTGAAATTGCGTCGAGATTCAATACATTGTCCTCCAGCTGATTTGTCTCCAAGGGGATATTGCTGCCTCGGGCACCAAATAGTCCGTCTCCTGTGAGTCTAGACTTTTGAATCCGACGCGAAACTGATAGTTAATTGTAACGGTCAGGGCCTCCAAATGTCGATGGAGCACTCAAATTGCGTCGCGATTCAATACATTTTCCTCCAGCCGACTTGTCTCCAAGGGCCTATTGCAGCCTCGGGCACCTTATGGTCGTTTTTCTGTGAGTCTAGATTTTCGACGCAAAAATGATAGTTAATTGTAATGTTGAGGGCCTCCAAATGACGATGGAACACTCAAATTGCGTCGAGATTCAATACATCGGCCTCCAGCCGACTTGTCTCCACGGGTCTGTTGCTACCTCAGGCACCTTATGGTCGTTCTCCTGTGAGTCCAGATTTTCGAATCCGACGCAAAAATGATAGTTAATTGTAACGTTCAGGGTCTCCTAAGGACGATGGAACACTCAAATTGCGTCGAGATTAAATACATCGTGCTTCAGCGGACCTGTCTCCATGGAGATATTACTGCCTCGGGCCTCTTATGTTCGCTCTCCAGTGAGTCTAGATTTTCGAATCCGACGCGAAACTGATTGTTAATTGTAACGTTGAGCGCTTCCTAAAGACGATGGAACACTCAAATTGCGTCGAGATTCAATACATCGTCCTCCAGCCGACTTGACTCCAAGGCTCTATTGCTGCCTCGGGCACCTTATGGTCCGTCTCCAGTGAGTCTAGATTTTCGAATCCGACGAAAAACTGATAGTTAATTGTAACATTCAGGGCCCCCTAATGACGATGGAACACTCAAATTGCTTCGCGATCCAATACATCGTACTCCAACCGACTTGTTTCCATGGGTCAATTGCTGCCTCGGGCACCTTATGATCGTTCTACTGTGAGTCTAGATTTTCGAACCCGACGCAAAATTGAAAGTTAGTTGTAAAGTTCAGGGCCACCTAATGACGATGGAACACTCAAATTGCGTCGAGCTTCAATACATCGTCCTCCAACCGACTTGTCTCCAAGGGGATATTGCTGCCTCGGGCATCATATGGTCCTTCTCCTTTGAGTTTAGATTTTGGAAACCGACGCGAAACTAATAGTTAATTCTTATGTTCAGAGCCTCCTAATGACGATCTAGCACTCAAATTGCGTCGCGATCTAATACATCTTTCTCCAGCCGATTTGTCTCCGAGGGTCTATTGCTGATTCAGGCTACTTATGGTCGTTCCCCTGTAAGTCTAGATTTTTGAATCCGACGCAAAACTGATAGTTAATTGTAATGTTCAGGGCCTCCTAATGACGATGGAACACTCAAATTGCGTCGAGATTCAATACATCGGCATCCAGCCGACCTACTTCAAGGGGATATTTTTGCCTCGGGCACCATATGGTCCGTCTCCTGCGAACCTAGATTTTCGTATCCGACGCAAAAATGATAGTTAATTGTAACGTTCAGCGCCTCCTAATGACGATGGAACACTCAAATTGCGGCGAGAGTCAATACATCGACCTCCAGCCGACTTGTCTACAAAGCCTCGGGCACCTTATGGTCCGTCTCCAGTGAATCTAGATTTTCGAATCCGTCGAAAAACTCATAGTTAATTGTAACATTCAGGGCCTCCTAATGACGATGGAACACTGAAATTGCGTCGCGATCCAATACATCGTCCTCCAGCCGACTTGTCTCCATGGGTCTATTGCTGCCTCGGGCAGCTTATAAACGTACTCCTGTGAGTCTAGATTTTCGGACCGGACGCAAAACTGATAGTTAATTGTAACGCTCAGGGCCAGCTAATGACGATGGAACACTCAAATTGCGTCGAGATTCAATACATTGGCCTCCAGCCGAGTTGTCTCCAACGGTATGCTGTGCCTCGGGCACCTTACGGTCGTTCTCCTGTGAGTCTAGATTTGCGAATCCGACGCGAATCTGATAGTTTATTGTAACGCTCAGGGCTACCTAATGACGATGGAACACTCAAATTGCGACGAGATTCAATACATCGGCCTCCAGCCGACTTGTCTCCAACGGTCTGCTGTGCCTCGGGCACCTTACGGTCGTTCTCCTGTGAGTCTAGATTTGCGAATCCGACGCGAATCTGATAGTTAATTGTAAAGTTCAGAGCCTCCTAATGACGATGGAACACTCAAATTGCGTCCAGATTCAATCCATCGGCCTCCAGCCGACTTGTATCCCAGGGGATATTGCTGTCTCGGGCACCATATGAACCTTCTCCTGTGAGTCTAGATTTTCGAATCCTACGCTAAAATGATAGTTAATTGTAACGTTCAGCGCCTCCTAATGACGATGGAACACTCAAATTGCGTCGGTATTAAATACATCGGCCTCCAGCCACTTGTATCCAAGGTATATTGCTGTCTCAATCACCATATGATCCTTCTCCTGTGAGCCTAGATTTTCGAATCCGACGCAAAAATGATAGTTAATTGTAACGTTCAGCGCCTCCTAATGATGATGGAACACTCAAATTGCGTCGAGATTCAATACATCGTCCTCCAGCAGACTTGTGTCCAAGGGGATATAGCTGCCTCGGGCCCCATATTTTCCTTCTCCTTTGAGTCTAGATTTGCGAATCCGACGCGAAACTGATAGTTAATTGTAAGGATCAGGGCCTCCTAATGACGATGGAGCACTCAAATTGCGTCGCGATTCAATACATCGGTCTCCAGCCGACCTTCTCCAAGGGGATATTTTTCCCTCGGGCTCCGTATGGTCGGTCTCCTGAGAGTCTAGATTTTCGAATCCGACGCAACAACGATAGTTAATTGTAACGTTCAGCGCCTCCTAATGACGATGGAACACTCAAATTGCGTCGAGAGTCAATATCTCGTCCTCCAGCCGACTTGTCTCGAAGGGTCTATTGCTGCCTCGGGCACCTTATGGTCGTTCTCCTGTGAGTCTAGATTTTAGAATCCGACGCAAAAATGATAGTTAATTGTAACGTTCAGAGCCTCCTAATGACGATGGAACACTCAAATTGCGTCGAGATTAATTACATCGGCCTCCAGCCACTTGTATCCTAGGGATATTGCTGTCTCAAGCACCATATGATCCTTCTCCTGTGAGTCTAGATTTTCGAATCCGACGCTAATATGATAGTTAATTGTAACGTTCAGCGCCTCCTAATGACGATGGAACACTCAAATTGCGTCGAGATTCAATACATCGTCCTCCAGCCGACTTGTCTCGAAGGGTCTGTTGCTGCCTCGGGCACCTTATGGTCGCTCTCCTGTGAGTCTAGATTTGCGAATCCGACGCATAACTGATAGTTAATTGTAACGTTCAGCGCCTCCTAATGATGATGGAACACTCAAATTGCGTCGAGATTCAATACATCGTCCTCCAGCAGACTTGTCTCCAAGGGGATATGGCTGCCTCGGGCCCCATATTTTCCTTCTCCTGTGAGTCTAGATTTTCGAATCCGACGCGAAGCTGATAGTTAATTGTAACGATCAGGACCTCCTAATGACGATGGAGCACTCAAATTGCGTCGCGATTCAATACATCGGCCTCCAGCCGACCTTCTCCAAGGGGATATTTTTGCCTCGGGCTCCGTATGGTCCGTCTCCTGAGAGTCTAGATTTTCGAATCCGACGCAATAATGATAGTTAATTGTAACGTTCAGCGCTTCCTAATGACGATGGAACACTCAAATTACGTCGAGAGTCAATATAGCGACCTCCAGACGACTTGTCTACAGGGAGATATAGCCTCGGGCAACTTATGGTCCGGTTCCAGTTAGTCAAGGTTTTCGAATCCGACGAAAAACTGATAGTTAATTTTAACACTCATTGCCTCCATGTTACGATGGAACACTCAAATAGCGTCGCAATCCAATACATCGTCCTCCAGCCGACTTGTCTCCAAGGGTCTATTGCTGCCTGGGGCACCTAATAATCGTATTCCTGTGAGTCTAGATTTTCGAATCCGACGCAAAACTGATAGTTAATTGTAACGTTCAGGGCCACCTAATGGCGATGGAACACTCAAATTGCTTCGAGATCCAATACATCGTCCTCCAGCCGACTTGTCTCCAGGGGGATTTTGCTGCCTCGGGCTCCTTATGGTCGCTCTCCCGTGAGTCTAGAATTTCGAATCCGACGCGAAACTGATGGTAATTGTAACGTTCAGGGCCTCCTAATGACGATGGAACCCTCAAATTGCGTCGAGATTCATTACATCGTCCTCCAACCGATTTGTCTCCAAGGGGATACTGCTGCCTCGGGCACCATATGGTCCTTCTGCTGTGAGTTTAGATTTTCGAATCCGACGCGAAACTGATAGTTAATTGAAACGTTCAAAGCCTCCTAATGACGATGGAACACTCAAATTGCGTCGCGATCCAATACATCGTCCTCCAGCTGACTTGTCTCCAAGGGTCTATTGTTGCCTCGGGCACCTTATGATCGTTCTCCTGTGAGTCTAGATTTTCGAATCCAACGCAAAACTGATGGTTAATTGTAACGCTCAGGCCCAACTAATGACGATGGAACACTCAAATTGCGTCGAGATTCAATACATCGTCCTCCAGCCGACTTCTCTCCAAGGGGATATAGCTGCCTCGGGCACCATATGGTCCTTCTCCTGTGAGTCTACATTTTCGCATCCGACGCGAAACTGATAGATAATTGTAACGTTCAGGGCCTCCTAATGACGATGGAGCACTCAAATTGCGTCGCGATTCAATACATCGGCTTCCAGCCGACCTTCTCCCAGGGGATATTTTTGCCTCGGGCACCATAAGGTCCGTCTCCTGAGAGTCTAGATTTTCGAATCCGACGCAATAATGATAGTTAATTGTAACGTTCAGCGCTTCCTAATGACGATGGAAGCCTCAAATTGCTTCGAGAGTCAATACAGCGACCTCAAGCCGACTTGTCTACTAGGGGATATAGCCTCGGGCTCCTTATGGTCGCTCTCCTGTGAGTGTAGATTTTCGAATCCGACGAAAAACTGATAGTTAATTGTAACATTCAGTGCCTCCTAGTTACGATGGAACACTCAAATTGCGTCGCGATCCAATACTTCGTCCTCCAGCCGACTTGTCTCCAAGGGTCTATTGCTGCCTGGGGCACCTTATGATCGTTTTCCTGTGAGTCTAGATTTTCGAATTTGACGCGAAACTGATAGTCAATTGTAACGTTCAGGGCCTCCTAATGACGATGGAGTACTCAAATTGCGTCGCGATTTAATACATTGTCCTCCAGCGGACTGGTCTCCGGGGGAATATTGCTGTTTCGGGCACCTTATGGTCTGTCTCCAGTGAGTGTAGATTTTCGAATCCGACGAAAAACTGATAGTTATTTGTATTATCAGGGCGTCCTAGTTACGATAGAACACTTAAATTGCGTCGCGATCCAATACATCTTTCTCCAGCGGACTTGTCTCAAAGGGTCTATTGCTGCCTCGGGCTCCTTATGGTCGTTCTCCTGTGAGTCTAGATTTTCGAATCCGTCGCAAAACTGATAGTTAATTGTAACGTTCGTGGCCTCCTAATGACGATGGAACACTCAAATTGCGTTGAGATTCAAATCATCGACAATCAGCCGACTTGTCTCCAAGGGTCTATTGCTGCCTCGAGCACCTTATGGTCCTTCTCCTGTGAGTCTAGATTTTCTAATCCGGCGCAAAACTGATTGTTAATTGAAACGTTCAAGCCCTCCTAATGCCGATGGAAGACTCAAATTGCGTCGAGATTCATTACATCGTCCTCCAGCCGACTTGTATCCAAGGGGATTTAGCTGTCTCGGGCACCATATGATCCTTCTCCTGTGAGTCTATATTTTCGAATCCGACGCTAAAATGACAGTTAATTGTAACGTTCAACGCCTCCTAATGACGTTGGAACACTCAAATTGCGTCGAGATTCAATACATCGGCCTCCAGCCGACTTGTATCCAAGGGGATATTGCTGTCTCAAGCACCATATGATCCTTCTCCTGTGAGTCAAGATTTTCGAATCCGACGCTAAAATGATAGTTAATTGTAACGTTCAGCGCCTCCTAATGACGATGGAACACTCAAATTGCGTCGAGATTCAATACATCGTCCTCCCGCCGACTTGTCTCCAAGGGGATATTGCTGCCTCGGGCACCATATGGTCCTTCTCCTCTGAGTCTAGATTTTCGAATCCGACGCGAAACTGATAGTTAATTGTAACGTCCAGGGCCTCCTAATGACGATGGAGCAATCAAATTGCGTCGCGAATCAATACATCGGCCTCCAGCCGACCTTCTCCAAGGAGATATTTTTGCCTCGAGGACCATATGGTCCGTCTCCTGAGAGTCTAGATTTTCGAATCCGACGCAATAATGATAGTTAATTGTAACGTTCAGCGCCTCCTAATGACAATGGAACACTAAAATTGCGTCGAGAGTCAATACAGCGACCTCCTGCCGACTTGTCTACAAGGGGATATAGCCTCATGCACCTTATAGTACGTCTCCAGTGAGTCTAGATTTTCGAATCCGACGCAAAACTGATAGTTAATTGTAACGTTCAGCGCCTCCTAATTATGATGCAACACTCAAATTGCGTCGAGATTCAATACATCGTCCTCCAGCCGACTTGTCTCCAAGGGGATATTGCTGCCTCGGGAACCATATGGTCCTTCCCCTGTAAGTCTAGATTTTCGAATCCGACGCGAAACTGATAGTTAATTGTAACTTTCAGGGCCTCCTAATGACGATGGAGTACTCAAATTGCGTCGCGATTTAATACATCGTCCTCCAGCGGACTGGTCTCCAGTGGGATGCTGCTTCGGGCACCTTATGGTCCGTGTCCAGTGAGTCTAGATTTTCGAATCCGACGAAAAACTGATAGTTAATTGTAACATTCAGTGCCTCCTAGTTACGATGGAACACTCAAATTGCGTCGCGATCCAATACATCTTTCTCCAGCCGACTTGTCTCCAATGGTCTATTGCTGCCTCGGGCTCCTTATGGTCGTTCACCTGTGAGGCTAGATTTTCGAATCCGATGCGAAACTGATTGTTAATTGTAACGTTCAGGGCTTCCTAATGACGATGGAACACTCAAATTGCGTCGAGATTCAATACATCGGCATTCAGCCGCTTTGTCTCCAAGGGTCTATTGCTGACTCGGGCACCTTCTGGTCGTTTCGAATACCCCGCTAAAATGATAGTTAATTGTAACGTTCAGCGCCTCCCAATGACGATAGAACACTCAAATTGCGTCGAGATTCAATACATCGGCCTACAGCCGACTTGTCTCCAAATGTCTATGGCTGCCTCGGCCACCTTGAGGTTGTTCTCCTGTGAGCCTAGATTTACGAATCCGACACATAACTGACAGTTAATATAAAGTTCAGGGCCTTCTTATGACGATGGAACACTCAAATTGCGTCGACATTCAATACATCGGCCTCCAGCCAACTTGTCTCCTAGGGGATAATGCTGCCTCGGGCTCCATGTGGTCCGTCTCCTGTGAGTCTAGATTTTCGAATCCGACGCATAATTGATTGTTTATTGTAACGTTGAGGGACTTCTAATGACGATGTTGCACTCAAATCGAGTCGCGATTCAATACATCGGCATTCAGCCGATTTGTCTCCAAGTATCTTTTGCTGCCTCGGGCCCCATATGGTCGTTCCCCTGAGACCCTAGAATTTCGAATCTGTCGCAAAACTGATTGCTAATTGTAACGTTTATGTTCTCCTAATGACGATGGAACACTCAAATTGCGTCGAGAGTCAATACATCGACCTCTAGCCCACTTGTATACAAGGGTCTATTGCTGCCTCGGGCACCTTAAGGTCCGTCTCCAGTGAGTCTATATTTTTGAATCCGTCCAAAAACTGATAGTTAATTGTAACATTCAGGGCCTCCTAATGACGATGGAACACGCAAATTGCATCGCGATCCATTACATCGTCCTCCAGCCCACTTGTCTCCAAGGGTCTATTGCTGCCTCGGGCACCTTATGATCTTTCTCCTGTGAGTCTAGATTTTCGAACCTGACGCAAAAATGATAGTTAATTGTGACGTTCATGCCCTCCTAATGACGTTGGAACACTCGAGTTGCGTCGAGATTCAATACATCGGCCTCCAGCCGACTTGTCTCCAAGGGTCTGTTGCTGCTCCGGGCTCCTTATGGTCGCTCTCCTGTGAGTCTAGATTTTCGAATCCGACGCGAAACTGATTGTTAATTGTAATGTTCAGGGCTTCCTAATGACGATGGAACACTCAAATTGCGTCGAGATTCAATACATCGGCATTCAGCCGATTTGGCTCCAAGGGTCTTTTGCTGCCTCGGGCACCTTATGGTCGTTCCCCTGTGAGCCTAGATTTTAGAATCCGTCGCAAAAATGATAGTTAATTGTAACGTCCAGCGCCTCCTAATGACGATGGAATACTCAAATTGCGTCGAGAGTCAATACATCGACCTCCAGCAGACTTTTCTACAAGGGGATATTGCTGCCTCGGGCTCCATGTGGTCCGTCTCCTGTGAGTCGGGATTTTCGAATCCGACGCGAGACTGATAGTTAATTGTAACGTTCAGGGCCCCCTAATGACGATGGAGCATTCAAATTGCTTCGCGATTCAATACATTGTCCTCCAGCGGACTGGTCTCCAAGGAGATACTGCTGCCTCGGGCACCTTATGATCATTCTCCTGTGAGTCTAGATTTTCGAACCCGACGCAAATTTGATAGTTAATTGTAATGTTCAGGGCCATCTGATGACGATGGAACACTCAAATTGCGTCGAGATTCAATACATCGGCCTCCAGCCGACTTGTCTACAAGGGGATATTGCTGTCTCGGGCACCATATGATCCTTCTCCTGTGAGTCTAGATTTTCGAATCCGACGCAAAAATGATAGTTAATTGTAACGTTCATGGCCTCCTAATGACGATGGAACACTAAAATTGCGTCGCGATTCAATCCATCGTCCTCCAGCGGACTGGTCTCCAAGGGGATATTGCTGCCTCGGGCACCTTATGGTCCGTCTCCAGTGAGTCTAGATCTTCGAATCCGACGCAAAACTGTTAGTTAATTGTAACGTTCAGCGCCTCCTAATGACGATAGAACACTCAAATTGCGTCGAGATTCAATTCATCGGCCTCTAGCCGACTTGTCTACAAGGGGATATTGCTGTCTCAGGCACCATATGATCCTTCCCTATGAGTAGATTTTCGAATCCGACGCTAAAATTTTAGTTAATTGTAACATTCAGCGCCTCCTAATGACGATAGAACACTCAAATTGCGCCGAGATTCAATACATCGGCCTCCAGCCGACCTGTCTCCAAGGGGATATTGCTGCCTCAGGCTCCATGTGGTCCGTCTCCTGTGAGACGGGATTTTCGAATCCGACGCGAAACAGATAGTTATTTGTAACGTTCAGGGCCTCCCAATGAAGATGGAGCATTCAAATTGCGTCGCGATCCTTTACATCGTCTTCCAGAAGACTTGTCTCCATGGGTCTATTTTTGCCTGGGGCACCTTATGATTGTTCTCCTTTGACTCTAGATTTTCGAACCCGACGCAAATCTGATAGTTAATTGTAACGTCCTGCGCCTCCTCATGACGTAAGAACACTCAAATTGCGTCGAGATTCAATATATCGTCCTCCAGCTGACTTGTCTCCATGGGTCTATTGCTGCCTCAGGCACCTTATGGTCGATCTCTTGTGAGTCTAGATTTTCGAATCCGACGCAAAACCCATAGTTAATTGTAACGTTCAGGGCCTCCTAATGACGATGGAACACTCAAATTGCGTCAAGATTCAATACATCGTCCTCCAGCCGACTTCTCTCCAAGGGGATATCGCTGCCTCGGGCACCACATGGTCCGTCTACGGTGATTCTACATTTTCGAATCCGACGAAAACTGATAATTAATTGTAACGTTCAGGGAATCCTAATGACGATGGAGCACTCAAGTTGCGTCGCAATGCAATACATCGTCCTCCAGCCGACTTGTCTCCAAGGGTCTATTGCTGCCTGAGGCACATTATGGTCGATCTCCTGTGAGTCTAGATTTTCGAATCCTTATGGTCCGTCTCCAGTGAGTCTAGATTTTCCAATCCGACGCGAAACTGATAGTTAATTGTAACGTTGATAGACTCCTGATGACGATGGGACACTCAAATTGCGTCGCGATTCAATACATCGTCTTCCAGCGGACTGGTCTCCAAGGGTTTATTGCTGCCTGGGGCACTTTATGGTCGTTCTCCTGTGAGTCTAGATTTTCGATTCCGACACATAACTGATAGTTAATTGTAAAGTTCAGGGCCTCTTAATATCGATGGAACACACAAATTGCATCGAGATTCAATACATCGTCCTCCAGCCGACTTGTCTCCAATTGTCTATTGCTGCCTCAGGCACCTAATGGTCGTTCTCCTGTGCGTCTAGATTTTCGAATCCGACACATAACTGATAGTTAATTGTAAAGTTCAGGGCCACCTAAGGACGATGGAACACTTAAATTGCGTCGCGATTCAATACATCTGCCTCCAGCCGACTTGTCACCGGGGGATATTGCTGTCTCGGGCACCATATGATCTTTCTCCTGTGAGTCTAGATTTTTTAATCCGACGCTAAAATGATGTTAATTGTAACGTTCAGCGCCTCCTAATGACCATGGAACACTCATATGCGTCGAGAGTCAATACATCGTCCTCCAGCCGACTTGTCTCCAAGGGGCTATTGCTGCCTGGGCCACCTTATGATCGTTCTCCTGTGAGTCTAGATTTTCGAATCCGACATAAAACTGATAGTTAATTGTAACGTTCAGGGCCTCGTAATGACGATGGAACACTCAAATTGCATCGAGGTTCAATACATCGTCCTCCAGCCGACTTGTCTCCATGGGGATATTGCTGCCTCGGGCGCCAAATGGTCCCGCTCCTGTGAGTTTAGATTTTCGAATCCGACGCCAAACTTAAAGTTAATTATAACGTTCAGTGCCTCCTAATGACGATGGAACACTCAAATTGCATCGAGATTCAATACATCGTCCTCCAGCCGGCTTGTCTCCATGGGGATATTGCAGCCTCGGGCACCAAATGGTCCCGCTCCTGTGAGTCTAGATTTTCGAATCCGACGCAAAACTGATAGTTAATTGTAACGTTCAGCGCCTCCTAATGAAGATAGAACACTCAAATTGCGTCGAGATTCAATACATCGTCCTCCAGCCGACTTGTCTCCAAGGGTCAATTGATGCCTCGGGCACCTTCTGGTCTTTCTCCTGTGAGTCTAGATTTTCGAATCCGATGCAAAACTGATAGTTAATTGTAACGTTTAGAGCCCCTAATGACGATGGAACACTCAAATTGCGTCGAGATTCAATACATCATCCTCCAGCCGACTTGTATCCGTAGGGATATTGCTTCCTCGGACACCAAATGGTCCGTCTCCTGTGAGTAGATTTTCTAA